>NW_028227263.1:115605038-116147538 GCF_978045245.1 Mus caroli | reverse complement strand
GATGACAAGCGTCTACTTTTGGCCAAAAGGTGGAATTCAAAGAAAATGCCTTAATCCTGCACTGGGCTCTGCATTCGATCTCAGAGAGGCACATGCCTGTACACGCACCATTAGAGTATCACCTCCACACACATACACCACAGATAATCTAGACAAACGGTATAGTGCCCTGTGGGCTATGTAAGAATGAGGGAAAATAAGAATATTTGTATTTGTATGACAAAATGATGATACAATAGAAAAAGAATTAAGACAGATTTGGTATGGGGCAGGTGGGGGACAGATTCAGTTGAAATTTTATGAATGCAAGCTGGGTGTCGTGACACACCTTTAACTCCAGCATGGGGAGGCAGAGGCAGGTGGATCTCTGTGAATTCCCGGTCAGCCTAGTCTACAGAGCGAGTTCCAGGACAGCCAGGGCTACACAGAGAAACCCTGTCTCGGGAAACAAAACAAAACAACAAAACAAAACAAAATCCCATGAACACACTGTATTTAAAAAAGAAAATTGGGGGGCTGGAGAGATGGCTCAGAAGGTAAGAGCACTGACTGCTGTTCCAGAGGTCCTGAGTTCAATTCCCAGCACCCACATGGTGGCTTACAAACATCTATAATGGGATCGAATGCCCTCTTCTGATGTGTCTGAAGACAGCTACAGTGTACTCATATAAATAAAATAAATAAATGATTAAAAATACAAAGAAAGAAAAGAAAAGAGGGCTAGAGAATGGTTCAGAAGTTAAGAGCTCTTCCCACCCTCTCAGAGGGCCTGGGCTCAGTCCCCAGCATCCATGTTAGAAGGCTCACAGTGCCTGTCCCTCCAGCTCCGAGGGATCCAACACCTGTTTCTAACTACTTTGGACCCCAACACACACACCAACACACACACACACACACCAACACACACACCAGACACACACACCACACCAACACACACAACACACACCAACACACACACACACCAACACACACACACCAACACACACAAACACACCAACACACACACACCAACACACA
Source organism: Mus caroli (assembly GCF_978045245.1). Taxonomy (NCBI): domain Eukaryota; kingdom Metazoa; phylum Chordata; class Mammalia; order Rodentia; family Muridae; genus Mus; species Mus caroli. The sequence goes on along the minus strand of NW_028227263.1, from coordinate 116,146,521 downwards.
CACCACACACACACACACACCACACCGCACGCGCGCGCACACACACACACACACACACACACACACACACCCCTCCAGTGCTTGGATTAAAGGAATGTGTCAATGCACCACCAGGTCTACTTTTAAATCTTCTTTTTTTTCCTTTTTCTTTTTTTTTTTTTGGTTTTTCAAGTCAGGGTTTCTCTGTGTTCCCCTGGCTGTCCTGGAACTCACTCTGTAGACCAGGCTGGCCTAGAACTCAGAAATCCGCTTGCCTCTGCCTCCCGAGTGCTGGGATTAAAGGCATGCTCCACCATGCCCGGCTCCCAGCCTACTTTTAATTCTTACAAACAGTTATTTAAAGTGTGTGCGTGTGTGAACATGGGCGTGTGTTGACACTTATATGTATGCATGTTCACATAGGTGGATGTCAGAAAACTCTCAGAAGCAGGTTCTCTGTTACCACGTGGTACGGAAAGAGTAAACTCAGGGGGGCTGGAGAGATGGCTCAGCGGTTAAGAGCACTGACTGCTCTTCTGAAGGTCCTGAGTTCAAATCCCAGCAACCACATGGTGGCTCACAACCATCTGTAACGAGATCTGGCGCCCTCTTCTGGAGTGTCTGAAGGCAGCTACAGTGTATTTACATTAAATAAATAAATAAATAAATAAATAAATAAATAAATAAATCTTAAAAAAAAAAGAGTAAACTCATGTTGTCACCCTTAGCCTGATGAGCTATCTTATCCCCTCCCTCACTGGGGGATTCTACCACTGAGCCAGCCCCCAGCCCCTCACTGGGGGATTCTAGGCAGGGGCTCTACCACTGAGCCACGCCCCCAGCCCCTCACTGGGGGATTCTAGGCAGGGGCTCTACCACTGAGCCACGCCCCCAGCCCCTCACTGGGGGACTCTAGGCAGGGGCTCTACCACTGAGCCACGCCCCCAGCCCCTCACTGGGGGATTCTAGGCAGGGGCTCTACCACTGAGCCACGCCCCCAGCCCCTCACTGGGGGATTCTAGGCAGGGGCTCTACCACTGAGCCACGCCCCCAGCCCCTCACTGGGGGATTCTAGGTAGGACTCTACTACTAATCTACTAATCCTCCTGCCTCAGCCTCTGTGGCGGTTTGAATGTGCTTGGCCCAGGGAGTGGTACTATTGGGAGGTGTGGCCCTGTTGGAGGAAGTGCGTCACTTTGGGGGTGGGCTTTGAGATCCTTCCCATAGCTGCCTGGGAGACAGCCTCCTCCTAGCAGCCTTCAGATGAAGGTGTGGAACTCTCAGTTCCTCCTGTACCATGCCTGCCTGGACGCTGCCATGCTTCCCACCATAATGATAATGGACTGAACCTCTGAACATGTAAGTCAGCCCCAATTAAACATTGTCCTTGACAAGAGTTGCCATGGTGATGGTGTCTCTTCACAGGAATAAAACCCTAACTAAGACGCCTCTCAAGTCCTGAGACCACGAGCATAAACCACCACACTCAGACCAACTGAGAAGTCTCTCCCGCAAAACCGCCAGCCAGGGAGGCGCAGCTGGCACTTGATAATCCCCTGGATCCCGGTCTCACCTGATGTCTGGCACCCACCTTCTGGAAGTCCTTCTTGGAGATGAGGCCACGGGGGTCTGTGACGTAGTCCTGGAAGGCCTCAGAGCCTACGATGTCCTTGAGTTTCAGAAACATGTCGAAGAACTTGAGAATCATCTCCACGTTGGACGAAGATTCCACGAGCATGTCCACCATCTGCCGCGCGATCATACCGTTCACCACGTTTCCTGCAGGAGACCTGGGTCAGTGCTGCCCAGCAGGGCATCTGCTCTGGACCCTCTGGGCTTGCTCGCTCTCCAGCTCAGGAGCCACCTATGGCTTCCTAGGACCTACCCACTAGGTGGACCCTTTCTGGCCCCTCTCATGCTCCAGGGAGAGGATCAGCTTGTGATCTGCAGCAGTGCACTGGCCAGCCCTCTCCCTGGGTGGAAAGATTATCAGCAAGGACAATGGAGGTACATGTCAGCAATGGGGGTCACATGCCCGGAGGGGGGCGCTGTGTCAAGAACACCCCAGGGGAACCTTACAAGGGCAACATCACTGTATGGCTCCCCAGCAAGAAAGACTTGGAGAAACTTGCGGGTATATAGCTGGTAAACAGGCAAGGGAGGATTCACACCCAGAGCCTCGTGAGCCCTGAGCTCACACACCTAAAAGCTCCACACCAATGAAGCTGGGTATGGAGGCACTTATCAGAGATGCCAGCACTTGTGAAGCTGAGGCAGGAGGACTGTCGTGAGTTCTAGGCTAGCCTGGTCTATAGAGTGGGACTCTGTCTGGAAAAATTAAAAGTAAGAACACTTGCGTATGCACCCAGCATGTATACGGCCTGGGTTCTAGGCTTCCATCCCCAGCACCGTGCATAAGAGAAACTACCTGAATGCCTGTCAGTGGAGATTTAATTAAATGAATTTACCATACACTTCTCGATGGAGTACTATGCATCCACTTAAAAGAATGAGGAGGCTGAGCATAGTTCCCAGTGACCGGAAGAGAGGGAAAAGAGGGGAGGGGAGGGGAGGGGAGGGGAGGGGAGGGAAGAGGAGAGGAGAGGGAAGAGGAGAGGAGAGGAGAGGAGAGGAGAGGAGAGGAGAGGAGAGGAGAGGAGAGGAGAGGAGAGGAGAGGAGAGGAGAGGAGAGGAGAGGAGAGGAGAGGAGAGGGAAGAGGAGAGGAGAGGAGAGGAGAGGAGAGGAGAGGAGAGGAGAGGAGAGGAGAGGAGAGGAGAGGAGAGGAGAGGAGAGGAGAGGAGAGGAGAGGAGAGGAGAGGAGAGGAGAGGAGAGGAGGAGGGAGGGAGGGAAAGAGGGAGGGAGGAAGAGATGCAAGAAATGTTTCTCAGCTAAAATAGTTTTGTTTTGTAGCATGTAGTTCAGGCTGGTCTCAAACTCTACGTAGATTAGAATGGTTCTGAATTCTTAAGTCTCCTCTCTCAGCCTTCTGTGCACTGAGATGACAGTTGTGTGCCATTGTACTCGTCGTCGTTGTCGTGGTCATCGTCCTTATCATCGCCATCATCATCTTATGTGTATGGTGCTTGCCTTTACGTATGTTGCTGAACCCAGATCCTCTGGAAAAGCAGCCAGTGCTCTTTAATTGTTAAACCATCTCTCCAGCTCTAGCTTTTTTTTTTTTTTTTTAAATATATGAGTGCTCTATCTCTCTGTATGCCTGCATGCCACAAAAGGCATCAGATCCCATTACAGATGGTTGTGAGACACAATGTGGCTACTGGGAAATGAACTCAGGACCTTTGGAAGAGCAGTCAATGCTCTTAACCACTGAGCCATCTCACTCTCCAGCCTGCTCCAGCCCTAGTTTTTGTTTCTTTGAGAGAGAGTTTTTTCATAAGGGCAAGCTGACCTGGACTCACCATGTACGTCAGGCTATTATTATTATTATTATTATTTTAAATCAAAGGCTTTGTTTTAAGTTGCTGAATTTGGTGGATATTTGTTATGCAGCAAAACTGATATATTTAATCACTACCCATGTACTATATTGGTTTATTTAATAAATATTTTATTTTGTTTGTTTTGTTTTGTTTTGTTTTGTTTTTCGAGACAGGGTTTCTCTGTATAGCCCTGGCTGTCCTGGAACTCACTCTATAGACCAGGCTGGCCTTGAACTCAGAAACCTGCCTGCCTCTGCCTACCAGGTTCTGGGATTAAAGGCGTGCGCCACCACTGCTGGCTTATTTAATAAATCTTAAGTTCACAGATAAAGTCTTCAGGCAACTCATTTTATTACACTGTCTCTGTGGAATCAATAAATTAGCATTCACATAGTCAGAAGCTGTCTGTTGACCCTTGTACGGCAACCTCTTCATCACCATTGCCCCTAGCATGACGTCAGGTGGGGCTCAGTGGTAGCCCCATTCTTGGGTTTGCCTGCACCCCCACCCCGGTCCCTACCCCACCTCCAGTGCTCACCTTCCAGGAGGGACAACAGCATCACCACCATGTCCTTCTGTAGGTCCAGCAGCTCCTTCAGTAGCTCTATCTGGCTGGAGTCCTGTAGGGCACATATAGATGTGAGAGGCTGCCCCCTGCAGCATGCCTTCCATTGGTTTCGGGCTCCCTCACCTATCCAGTGGGGTCTAAGTCCTCTTCCTCCTTTCTCTTACCTCTGAGGGAACCCGCGTCCAAACATGTTCCTCGGAAGCAGAGGAAGGGCAGAGAGACAAGATTGTGGGGTGGGGTTGGCACCCAGGGGCAAGTGTGTGTGTGGGGGGGTATGAGGCTGGCAGCTCAGGAAGCCGTGAGTCTTGGAGAGCAGACATTCAGGTCAGAGCAAGACAGACAGACAGACAGACAGGGACAGATACTGTGGACAGAGACTCAAATCTTAGGAGGATAACATTCCAGCATGGTGCCTGGTCTATGGGGCGGTTGGCCATGCCAGAGCTAACTGTGATGGGTGGGTGGGACCGTGAGGAGGTGCGAGAGGAGAGGCTGCAGGTGAGGTGGACAGCTGTGCAAGTTATGGCATGCCATTTGGGGGAACCTCAGAACATAGCACATGCCTGACCACAGTGTCCAATGTGGGAGCTCACAGAAACCTCTGTCAAAGTCCCCCGTGGTGGCATCTGTACTCTACTGAGTCCCATGGACATGCCATTCATGACTTACACATGAGCTGTGCTACCTGCTTGCACTGTGAGCCGCTCATTCTGACCCTAATGCAACCCGTGGTTCCAAAGTTTGGCATTCTGACCCAAGGCCCCAACAAACTAGGAAGTAAGTATCTTTAGGTTAAGTGGGCCTGGGCTCTGTGCCTTCCCACGAGCCTCTCTTAGATGCCACAGTTGAAGGGGTGAGTTATAATTCTTCCAGAGCCCATGGGGCTACCTCATGGCTCTAGGAATGAATACATCCGTGGGTCTGGCCAACCAGAACTTTCTTCCCCAGGGCTGAGACCACTGGCAAGCACATGACCCAAGATAGCAGTTAGAGAATCTTGGATCTTTTATTTAAAACTTTTAGGAAAGACCTGTTTCACACAGCCTGGAGCTGCTAGTGTGGTGAAGTGAAGCCTACCACCATTTTTTTCCTCAGGCCCTAAGTACATGATTCTAGGCAGGTGTTCTACCACGGAGTCACACTTCCAGCTCCTTGTATTGAATATCCCTTATCACGTGTGTCTGGAGTATGGCTGATGAATTATCGTAATAATACTTGAAAGTTTGTTTCCACCAATATTTAAAGATTACACCGGCATCACACGTCCAACTGTACTGAGAAACTGAATTTTCAGTTCAATTCCTTTCAAAATCAGATGGCACACTGGACAAATTAGGAGGTCTCTACTTTCTTAAAAGAGACACTGCTTTTGGGAAATTATATGGAATACTTGTCTGCCACCTGCCGGACAGTTATTGTACTGCACCGATGTATTTGCAATGGTGAAGTTGTGTCTAGCGCCACGTGATTGCCTGCAGTGCACAAACTCGCATAACTGTACATGGAAGCTTTGACTAAGGCGACCAAGCAGAAGCACAAAATGGATGAGGTGTGTGCGAGGCATTCACGAAGCTGCAGAGGAGCAAGGCAAGTATTCTGGGAGCAGGATCCTTACATCATGGGTACTTGGCAAGGGAGTCTTCTGCCGCAGGCAGGGTAAAAGAAGGGACACTTCAGCCCCAAGTCCTAACCTAGCAACATAGTCCCACCCTATTCCCCAGAGCTGGAAGAATCTGGGATGACCTCATTAGAAGGAAAATGGTATGAACTTGTCCTAGGAGAGTTCTGGACGGGAGGGATGGGCTCCAAGGTCAAACCGGTGGAAGTATAGGTGGGAAATGAGCAGTTTAGTGGGGAAGAGGACAAAGCATGCAGAAGACCAATTCAGAAGGGGTTTGGGCCATGGGGAGTGAACCTGTCTGGAGCATGCGCAGAGCACTAGGGGACCGACCAGTGGGACAGGGGCCGATCAAGGGGATTCTAGGGGATGGCTGGAGGGAAAGAGCTGTTCTCAGACGAACTCAAACCTGAGCCAGCTTCATCATCATGTGCGCGAACACGTGCAGGAAGCCCACCACGGCATCCCAGAGGCGACTGTGCGCCAGACTCTGCTGGTTTCCGGTACAGGGTCCCTGGGGAACAAAGGGTGGCCTGAAGCCCCAGCAGGAGCGCGGGATGCGGGCAGCTCCGCCTCCGCAGGTCCCCGAGTGCGGACCCTACCTGGATGTACTCGGTGAGGCTGTTGAACACTTGTTTAGCTACCGACATGGCTTTGGAGAAGTTTCTCTTTCCCTGTTCCTCGATGACATCCTTGCCCGAGTAATACCAGTAGAAGTCACTGATGGATTCCTGTGGGTCCGGGAGGGCATGAAGGATGCTGGAGCCATGCGCGGTCCCTCGGGCCTCTGGCTCAGGTCCCATGGGGCTGGGCCACCCTTCCTCACCTGCAGCCGCAGGAGGTAGTCCACTGTGCAGATGATGATATTGATGGTGGTCGTGTTCCCAGTCTGTGTCCGTAGGTAGTTTTGGAAATCTGAGGAAATGAAAAATGTATTCATTCAGTGAGCGCCTGTGTCTGGGGAGACAATGGTGTCTACTCTTTTAGGGTTAGGATCAGGGTTCATATTTCATGCCTACTGTGTGCCAGAAGTCATGAAATTACCTTTGGAAGTATGAAGTATGTGTGCCACACAGGGATGGAGGGTCACTTAGATATTTATCAAAAGACATTGTGGAGGGTCTCCGTGCAGCAAATGCAGTAGGGTTTCAGCCTCCCACTTTCCCACTTCTCTTCTCTTCTCTTCTCTCTCTCTCTCTCTCTCTCTCTCTCTCTCTCTCTCTCTTCGTAAAATTTAAAAGATTACTTTATGGGCCTGGAGAGATGACTCAGTGGTTAAGAGTATTGGCTGCTCCTGCACAGGTCCTGGGTTCAATTTCCAGCACCCATATAGTGGCTCACAACCATCTGTAACTCCAGTCCCCGGTGATCTGACGCCCTCTTCTGGTCTCCTCGAGAACTGCATGCACACAGCACCCATACATACTCGATACCCATACACACGAAAAAAAATTTTTTTTCCATTTATTTAGGTATGGGTATGATAGTCCCTGTCATTAATTCCAGCACTAGGAAGACAGTCAGGTAGATCTTTGTGAGTCTGAAGTTAGCCTAGTGTGCAAGTTCCAGGCCATTCAAGGCTACAGTGAATCCTGTCTAAATATTTTCATTTGTTTATTCCTGAGGAGAAGCAGGGGAGGCTTGTACATGCTAGATGCTAATAAGGCTAGAAGTCAGCTCTCTCCATCCACCAAGTGGGTCCTGAGAAGGAGTTCAGGTCATGAGACCTGGCAGCAAGTCCTTTATCCACTGAGCTGTCTAACCAGCTTCTCTTTTTGTTTCTCTGAGACAGTCTGGAGAGTGCCTCAGGCTAGCCTTAAACCCTCTTACCTCAGATTCTCACTTACCAGAATTACAACTGTGCTACCCTCACACCCAGCTTCAATTGTTTTTATTTATATTAACTAATTAATTAATTTAGTTCTTTTTTTCTTTTCTTCTTTTTTCTTTTTTTTTTTTTTTCTTTTGGTTTTTCGAGACAGGGTTTCTCTGTAGCCCTGGCTGTCCTGGAACTCACTTTGTAGACCAGGCTAGCCTTGAACTCAGAAATCCACCTGCCTCTGCCTCCCAAGTGCTGGGATTAAAGGCGTGGCGCCACCATGCCTGGCTTAGTTATTTTTTTCAAGACAGGGTTTTTCTGTATAGCCTTGAGTGTCCTGGAATTAGCTCTATAGACCAGACTGGCTTTGAATCCAGAGATCCATCTGCTGCTGCCTCCTGAGTGCTCGGATTAAAAGCATGTGCCACCATTCCCAGCTTTCAATTGCTTTTAATTAATTTTTCCTGAACAAATATTTAATAGATAGAGATAAAATCCTCCATTTCTTTGTCCTTGTTCTCTTCTTTTGTTTTGTTTTGCGTTATTTTGCTTTGTCTTGCTTTTTGAGACAGGCTATCATGTAGCCCAGGCTAGCCTTGAATTTAGTATGTAGCTAAAGAGACTGGCAGATCCTTGGTTCAGCAGGTCTAAGTGGTAAAGGTGTGTATATATGGCAGGGGACACTTCTTGTTCAGTGAGAAATCCTGTTTCAAGACTATAAGGCAGAGAGTAACAACAGAAGACACCTGATGCATCACAGTCACACGCATCACACAGTCACACACATCACACAGTCACACACATCATAGTCAGTCACACACATTACAGTCACACATATCACATAGTCACACACATCACACAGTCATACACACATCACAGTCACTCACACAGTCACACACATTACACAGTCAGACAGTCAGACACAAACACACATCACACAGTGTCATAGATACACAGAAACCTCTCACAGACACACACACAAAGACAGACAGACACAAACACACATCACACAGTGTCATAGATACACAGAAACCTCTCACAGACACACACACAAAGACAGACAGACACAAACACACATCACACAGTGTCATAGATACACAGAAACCTCTCACAGACACACACACAAAGACAGACAGACACAGACACACACACACACACACACACACACACACACACACATACACACTTTCCCTCTGGGTGGTTTGTGGCTTTCTATGTACTGTGAACATTGTAAACACCACCTTGTGGCACTTGTTTGTCATGGGAAACAGCTTGCAGGGAAGGTTGGTCAGTCTTTAGGCTGCTCTTGGTTTCTGGGCTCCCTGGGCAGCCAGGCGGCTTGGACTCTCCCTGCCAGAGTATCTCAGCACAGGGACTGCAGGCCTCTGCCACCACGCCCGGCTTAACTGTCCCTTCAGCGTAAGCTGTTCGAGCCGCACAGAGTTTAATGAGTGGGCTGCGTCACACTGGATTTTGTTAAATTGGCACAATGAAGGCAGAGCCTGCGAACATTCTCACTTCTGCTACGAGAGGATCCGTACATCTCCTGGGAAAATGTTCTCTGTGATAAACAAATGAATAAATCAAATATATTCACTTTTAAGCACCAAGCAATTGGTACGTCTGTGGACTCTGGCGTCCATCCTTTAGAGAGACGGCTGCCAAATGCCCGTGGGAAAGCCGAGTGTGACGAATTGCCCATCTGGGGAAACTGACTTCTGGCCAAACTGGATTTTGGCAGACTGCCTTTGGGGAGTTGGACTGGCCAGAGGAAGTGAAAGTGAAGCTAAGTGGTTGGCTTCCAGAAATTTCAGAAGCCAGAGAAACTTGTGATTGTTATTTGTTTCTTTGGGACAGGGTCTCCTGTCGCTCTGGCTGGCTTCACACTACCTATGTAACTAAGATGGCCTTGAACCCCTGATCCCCACAGTAGAGCCGAAGGCAGGACGTCATTGCTGGTAAGAGGAAGGATTGGAGTAATTTGGGTGACTTTTGGAAGCCCCGCCCCCACCCCGCCCACCCTCCTCCTCACCATTGTTGTGCCCCTCGCAGAGCAGCTGCAGGAAGCGGAACAGGTCCTGTGTGAACTCGTCATCCGCCATGACTTTCTCTCCTGGGTGGGAAGAAGGGGAGCCAGGAGGGGTCAGATGTGCCAGGACACAGCACACACATGCACACAACCCATGCACACTGCACAAGCATGCACAACGTATGGGGGGGGGGGGAGGGCTGGAAGGAGCAAGCAACACTTCAAAGACACTGTGAGGGCCACCGGCATCCAAGACACCAGCCCGTGAGCTCTGTAGATGGAGGCCTGAGGAGCTGGCCTCCTCATTGGCTCACGAAGCTAGGGCCTCAAGTGTCTTTTCACATCTCCGATGTCACCACTTGTGTGACATCTAGGAGTGACCCAGCTGACATTCAGCAGCTGGTATAACCCTGAGCCAGACTCCAGGCTGCAGGGGTTAATGGATTATAGGGGTTGGGGTCACTTGCACACAAGGCTCTGGGCAGGGGAGGGCTGGGCTGGGAAGAGACGGGGATTGAAAGCCAACCAACTGGCCCCAAAGCTTCAAAAGCAGCCAACCAGGGAAAAGTAGAGGGGAGGTGTGTCAACATGGTCCAATCAGAATAGACATCTGAAAGAAACCAATCACGGTGCGCGCTGTAAGGCTAGATTGGGAATGGGCCAATCAGAGCAGGCGCAGAGGGCACGCGCGGCACCAATCAGAGTGCTTGCCTCCAACAAGGACCACCAGACTAGGTTTGGGACGCACAGCGCAGAGAGGGTGGGAATGGGGGAGGGCTCATCCCACCCTGGACTGGGAATCTGGGTCTGGAAGCCCCCAAAATATCCAGCTGAAAAGGGGACCTTGACTGTCTTTTCAAACTTCTGTGTTTCATAGGGGGGGAAACTGAGGCTTACGTTAAATAAAACTTATGTCACCCACCTCTGAACTCGGGGAACCTTCCCTATGGGATCCCCTGAAGGGGCCACCGCCCTGACCTCCCTGACTGTCCCAGATCCTCAGCCCCAGGGGGTATCAGGAGTTAGAAGGGGGTAGGGTGGGCGCAGCACAGCAATGGATGGCGGGGGAATTACCGTTTTGGCGATTGATGACTGGGGCAGCCAACAGGATGGGAGGAGGAAGCAGGAGAAAAGAGGAAAAAGAGACAGAGACGGACAGAAGTACAGCGACATGGGACAAAGACACAGACACACAGAGAGAAACAAGCATAGAGAGAAAGACAGTCGTAAGGAGACAGAAGGGAGTTGGTTAGCAAGGAAGAGGAATGTGGGGGAAGAGAGGGGAGGGAGAAAGGGAGGGAGAGAGAGAGAGAGAGAGAGAGAGAGAGAGAGAGAAGAGAAAACACATACACAAGAGAGGCAGGAGGCAGAGGCCAGGGTGAAAAGTTAGACACGTCAAAACACAGCAAAGAGGAGACTTGATTAACCGGATTAGGGACATTAATGAACAGCAACCAGAATGAGACTTGGGGCACGTGGAGAGAGGGTCCACGTGGTAATGGGTGACGGAACACCAGACCAAATGATACCCAGGGGTGGAGCCCATGGGAAGGGAGACCCTGGAGGCATGGGGTGTGTGTGCTTAGGACCGGGAATCACAACCCTGTGGGAACCTAAGGGAACTCTTGAGAAGAGGGGTGCCTTGGGGGGACTGGGGCTATGGGCAACCAGTGGGACAGAGAACAGGATCTTGAGGAAGGTGATGTCCCGGGGAGAGGGGCACCCAGAAGAAGGTCTCACCAGTTCCGTCCTCGTTCACCATGCCCAGCCCCTCTGCCTTGTTCTGCCTCTCGAAGGCATTGAGGTCCAGGACGCTGAGGAAAGAGATGACTGAGGTGAGAAAGGTCCGGTTTCTGTCTTGCATGGCCTGGCAGCCCCCACGGCAGCTGACAAGCCATCAAGACCAGGATGTAATGCATTAGAGATAGCAGACAGAAACTACTCGCCCACCCACCTCTCGCCGTCTGCAGATACCATTCCAGCCTTCGCCCCTATTCAATCCCTTCACCCTCTGCCTGCGTGCTCAGGCACCTCCTGCCTCTCTCTTCACCCCATCCCCACCCCACCCTCTTCCTCAAGCCTCCGCCACCCTGGCCCTGTGAAGTATGCAAGCTGAAATCATGAAGACACAGAAAACATCAGTTAGCAAATCCTACAGAGGGGCAGAGAAAAGTCAGCCCACAGCAAGAAGGGAGGAAAGAAAAATGGTGGAAGAGCCAGACGAATATGGTCATCTAAGAGAGCCGGTGAGCCCTGCTGGGACCCTTCTGTGAACTGTCACTAACCAAGGTTCCACTTGTCTGAACCTTCATTACTATTCCCCCCTTGTCCCTCCTTTTTTTTTTTTTTTTTTTTGGAGACAGGGTCTCAGGTAGCTCAGTGTATTCTTACACTCTCTGTAATCCTCCTGCCTCTGCTTTCTGAGTGCTCCCCCCCCCCGCCCCCCGCCCCAATGTGTCACATCTTATCCTCTCTTCCATGGTGGAGGAGGAACTCAGGTCTTGCACAGCTTAGGCAGGGCTCTGCTGCCAAGGTACAATGCTAGCCCATAACTCAATGGGTCCATCCCCCCTCCCTTCTCCCTTCCTCTCTCCCGCTCCCCCAGACGCGGTTTCTCTGTGCAGCCCTGGCTGTCCTGGCACTCCCTCTGCAGACCAAGCTGGCCTCAAACTCACTGAGATCCTCCTGCCTCTGCCTTCCAAGTGCTGGGGTTAAAGGTGAGCACCACCACGACCCACAACTCGGTCTTACAACTTGTGAGATTCTTCCTAGTAAACGCTCTAGTATTTGTAGGGCCCTTTTCCTGGACCAGGAGAGTGTAAGTAGAGCCCGCCAACGCCCCGCCCCCAGGCCCCACCCCCGCCAACGCCCCGCCCCTCAGCAGAGCAGAACTGGAAGGGAGCCCCCCACCTGCACGTTTGCATCAGCGCCTGGATACTCTGGAAGAAGCCCACTTCCTTCTTGTCCTTCAGGTAATCCAGCATTTTCTGCAGTGGAAGTGGCAGGAGAGAGGGGTGGGGGCGCCTGGAAGCCACTCGGCAACACCCCCCTGCCCCCGCCCCCTCTCAGCCCCGCTTCCCAAGATCCTGCGCAGCTGTTACCTGCTGCACTTCAGCGTTCCCTCCGTTAAGGATGGAGATACCCAGCTTCAGGGTGGAAGACACCATGGCACCCGTCTCTCCTGGAGGTCGCAGAGACCAGGCCAAAGAAACAAATTAATAAAATAAATGATCTGTTCAGCCTGAGGTTTTCACACACACACACACACACACACACACACACACACACACACACACACACACAAGACCTACCATAGGTAGGTGAAAGAGGGGGAAGAAGTTTATGTACAGACAGGATTCTATGTGTGACCCAAGAGTGCAGGGGAGATTCAAAAGACAGACATGCCAGAAAATCAGCAGGAGCTGAAGTATGTATGTAGTTGGAGGCATGCAGAGGGGGGCAAGCAGGGTTGGCAGGGAGCGAGTGGACTGGGGAGGACGTGGCAGGCGTGTTCACAGCGGGAAGGAGGGGTGCCTGGGATTGGGTGGGGCAGAGACGGCACCTTTGCAGGCACTGATCATCTGCAGTACCATCTCAGCGGCACCCCGGTTGTGCAGCCTCGACTGCTGGTACAGGAGCCTCTGCTTCTCCATCTCCTTCTCCTGGGGTGGGAACAGGTTTGAGTGCTCGGCGGCAGCCTAGCCTGGGATCCCAGGGCCTCTCCTTCTCCCTCATCTGTCTTCTCAGCTACAGCCATATCCGCCAACTCTCCATGCTCCAAGGGGCTCAGATTCTGTTCCTCTCCTGTACCTGGCTCACGTCTGCAGACCTCCAGCAGGTCAGTGCCTAAAGTCTATGAACATGCTCTATGCTCCTGTCTGTCACTCTCCAATGGAAACCTGGAATTCCTTATGCTGTGGAAATGTTGTCAGAACTCTTGCTACTGCTACCAAGAAGACTCACAAATGCACCCACATCACATTACAGTCTCAAATGTCTTGAAATATCACTTAATGTGCACTATAACCTCTTAATGAACCCCTGCTACATCTTGGTTCAGATAACTAAATAAAGGACAGGCACTATCCAATTCTAGACTTAATGTAGGGTTGGTTTGCTTTGACAAAGGTCTTACAGTATAACCCTGACTGGCCTGGAACTTTTGGCAATCCTCCTGCCTCAGACTTTCAAGTGCCGGTATTATAACCATAAATCAATCACTATGTCCAGCTTATGGATTTGTATTTTAAATATATTTTTAAAGGTGTATTTATTTTATGTACATGTGTGTGCACACACGCGTGTATAAACAGATCTGAATGTCTCTATGGACACTTTCTGTGTGCATGCAGTGCCCACAGAGACCAGAAGAGGGCACAAGAACCCCTGGAACTGGAGTTACAGGTGGTTTTGAACCACCATGTAGGTGCTGGGGAGAGACATCAGGTCCTCGGGCAAAGCAGAAGTGCTGTTAACTGCTGAGCCATCTCATTAGCCTCTAAACATCTTTTTTCTTTCTTCCTCCCTCCCTCCCTTCCCTTTTTTTTTTTTTTTTTTTTTTTTGGTTTTTTGAATCAGGGTTTCTCTGTATAGCCCTGGTTGTCCTGGAACTCACTTTGTAGACCAGGCTGGCCTGGAACTCAGAAATCCGCCTGCCTCTGCCTCCCGAGTGCTGGGATTAAAGGCGTGCGCCACCATGCCCGGCTCCTCCCTTCCTTTTTTAAAGTGCAAGTTCCTCATGCTGGCCTAGGCTGGCCTAGAACTTATGATTCTTCTGTCTCATCCTTCTGAACACTGGGATGGCAGGTCTCCAACACCACAGCTGGCTGTTGTATTCTACTTTTATCCTTCTCAGACACTTTCTTCCTTGAGAAACCCTCCCTGGCACCCTCTCACTCTGTGTCTGAGCTGCTGTACCGCTGGAGCTGGCCCCATCTTGGCCCTACCCTTCACCAATGCCTCCCTCTGTTGCCACTGTGTGCCCAGGTGCAGCACTCTGGTCACAAACGGAGTGAATGGGAGTCAAGAGTTTCCCCCATCCCCCCTACCTCAAAGGACACCTCCACTTCCTCTTCTTCACCTCCTTCTTCGCCATTTTCCCCGCCCTCCTCCAGGTGGCAGCTCTGGGGAGCAACATCAGTTAGTGAGAGAGCAAAGTGGATGCCCTGTTCCCCACCCACCTCCCTGGGAGCCCCTTCAGTGTGTGGAACACTGTGGCCAGGGAGATGGGAACACCGGCAGAGCTGAGGCAGGAACTCACCTTTGCCATGATGTCAGCATAAGCCATGTATAGGTAGTCCTCGTCCAGTTTGCTGAGGAGGTAAGCAGAGAGACACGCCCAGTGGTGACATCTCGACAACTTTTTTTTTTTTTTTAATTGAGATAAGGCTTCAGGTAGCCCAGGCTGGCCTCAAACTCAATATGGAATAACCCTGAGCCCCTCATCATGGTACCTGCACCTCCTGAGGCCTGGGATTCCAGCTGTGTCCCATCATGTCTGCTCTTTATGGTGTTGGGGATTGAACACAGGGCTTCATCCATACTAGACAAGTAATCTACCAACTGAGCCACGTCCCCAGCCTTTTGTTTGGGGGCAGATTCTGTCGATGTAGCCTAAGATGGCCTTCAACGCTGCTGTCTCATCTTCCTTAGAACTGGGACTACACATATGCAGCACCGTGCCCACCTTGAGGTCCATTTTACAATAGAGGTTTCTCTTTGTTTTAGAACGAAGTCAGGCGCTCTTCATGTATTAACCAATTTATCTCCACAGCAGTCCCATCAAGTATATTACCAGCCCCATTTTACAGATGTAGAAAGAGTCACAAAGGAGCTGGAGAGATGGCTCAGTGGTTAAGAGCACTGACTGCTCTTCCAGAGGTCCTGAGTTCAAATCCCAGCAACCACGTGGTGGCTCACAACCATCCGTAATGGGATCCGATGCCCTCTTCTGGTGTGTCTGAAGACAGCTACAGTATACTCATATACATAAAAATAAATCTTAAAAAAAAAAAAAAGAGTCACAAAGACCTGCTGGCCGAGGCTGCACAGCTTGCTCTGGAATTCAGCCTACATAGAGCAACATAGAGTTACGAGTCTCCCACAGATGGCAAACAAGATACTTGGCTTTTCCACATCCTTTGACGTCAGAGTCTTGACCATGGGCTATGTACATAAGCTTACCAGGGAGGGCGTCCTTTACTGGAGAAAAACAGTTAAAGATCTTGCTGGGGTGGGGAAGGGAAGGCTCCCCTTTCTTCCTGTCTGGCACCAGGTCATGATGTGACCACCCTCTGCTCCACACTCCCAGTGCCATGCCTTTCCCGCCACAGTAGGCTGAAATCTACTGAAACCATCATCCAAAACAAATCTTTTGAAACAGTGTTCAGCAGTGGCGTCTCAGGCTTGCAATCCCAGCGCTCGGGAGGCTCAGGTGATCTGATCTCTATGTGATCCATCCTGGGATCGCTCAAAAGGAACAAAACCAGGTGGGGTGTGGTTCCAGAGCTAGGGAGGCAGGAGGGTCTCTGTGAGTTGCAGGCCAGCCTGGTCTACAGAGAGCTAGTAGGCAGGGCTACACAGTGAGACCTTGTCTCAAAAGGTGGCGGAGGGTTGAGGTGAGAAAGGCACATAGTAAATTCTTTAGGCCTTTCTAGTCAGAAAAGTCTCTGTTGACAGGAAGCCTTAATGAGTAGGTGTGGTTACCTTCGAGTAAAACTTTCTTCAAAAAACAAAAGCAAATGAAACAATCTTTCCTCCCCTTACATAGCTCCTGTGGAGAATGATGCTTATAGTGGCAAGTAAGAAACTGATGTAGACTCCTAAGACCCAAGCTAAGTCTGACAGATCAGAGTCACCCTGCCCAGCCCCAGACACTCTAGAGCTTGATTTCATGCTACGTGAGAAAAATAAATCCCTGTGGGTTTTCATGTCCTCGTTCACAAAATAAAAGGAATTGGTGAGGGTAGTCTGTGTGAGCCAATGTGCATGTCAGGTGCGCAGCATGGCATCAGGCATAATCAAAACTCAGAATTTATTCAAGACAGTGGTTCTCTGTGTGGCTGTGGCTGTCCTGGAACTCACTCTGTAGACCAGAGAGATCCGCCTGATTCTGCCTCATGAGTGCTGGGAGAAAAGGCATGCAATACCCCCAGAGCCTGGCTAATCTTTAAGGTTTAAAAATGTGTGCGTGTGTGTCGTGGATATATATGTATATGTATATGTATATGTATACGTATATGTATACGTACACACACACACACACACACACACACACACACACACTGAGTGCAATACCTTCAGAGGCCATAAGATGGAGCCAGATATCCCCAAACTGGATTTATAGATGGTGGCCAGCGGTTATGTGGATGTTGGTACTGAATATGTGGATATGGGTATGGGGTCCTCTGTAAGAACCACAAGAGACCTTAACTGCTGTGCTACCTCCCCAGCCCCTCAGAAGCATCCTCACGACCATAGTTACTACTAAAATGAATTAATGGCCATTAATTCATTATCAAGTGTTCAAATGAGTTAGAAATGTCTCCATTCCTATCTAGTAGAGAAATTTCATATATGTTGATTCTCTTCACCCCCTGTAATATCATCCTGATCTTTGTCAGACAAATGCTTTTATTCCTCTTGCTTTGTTTTGTTACAGCTCTGGGGGGGTTGAACCAGGGCCTTGTCCCTGCCGAGCAAGCGTGCTACTTCTTAGCTCTATGTCCAGTTCTTTTTTTTTTTTTAAAGATTTATTTATTTATTATATGTAAGTACACTGTAGCTGTCTTCAGACACTCCAGAAGAGGGCGCCAGATCTTGTTACGGATGGTTGTGAGCCACCATGTGATTGCTGGGATTTGAACTCTCTATGTCCAGTTCTTAAGCAAGGCATGTTCTTCTTCTTCCTTTTTTTTTTTTTTTTTTTTTTTTTTTTGGTTTTTCGAGACAGGGTTTCTCTGTGTAGCCCTGGCTGTCCTGGAACTCACTCTGTGGACCAGGCTGGCCTCGAACTCAGAAATCCGCCTGCCTCTGCCTCCCGAGTGCTGGGATTAAAGGCGTGCGCCACCACGCTTGGCTCGAGGCATGTTCTTTTAATAAACCCATGTGGCATCTTTTGTGAACCCCTCAGACAGGATGTGTTCAGCAACAATATAAAGGACCTGCCTGTCCTCACAGAGTGACACTAAAGAGGACAATGACTGGGGACCAGTAAGGTGGTTCAGAGGGTAAAGGAGTTTGCTGCCAAGGAAAGATGAGTTTGATTCCTGGGACTCACACGTGGTTGAGGGAAACAATAGATTCCTGACCTCCGGCAGATATGCACACACAATAAATAAATAAGTATAATTAAAAAAATGTAAAGGTCAGGTGATTTTTGTTTTAAGGATCTGGGAACGTTTCTGAGGAGGGAGGGGGCCTCACCTCTTTTCAGTTAGAGCTGTGCGGCTGAAGTGTAGGACCAACTGGTGTAGTGGGTCTGGCTTCTTTTCCTCCACCTCTTCCTCCTCTTCTTCCTGCTCTCCAGCTTTCTGGGGGGATGGGTGAGGGTTGGAGGGGGTGGTTTTTTTTGAAGTCCCAATCGGTCCCCTTTCATAGTCTTGCTGGACTAGAATTTTGTCTCTTTTCCCAAGTCAAGCCTAAGGGGTCGCGCGTTTCTCTATGGAGGGCTCCCTTAGTCCCACCCAGCCCTGCCCCTCATCCCCAAGCAGTCCCCAGCTCACCGATAGGTCATCTATCATGCGGTCCTCGAAACTGTGGTCCTCAGTCAGGATCCAGGAGGCTTTGTAGCTCTCCAAGAACATGTTACACGCTCGGTGCCTGCAAGACAAAGGTCTCCAAGGCCCCTGAGCCTCTCCTGTCCCCCGCATCCCCCCGCCACCTGCATCTGCTGCCCTCAGTCCTAAGAATCAACCCTCTTGGTACTCCATCCTCCGGACTCTCGGTCCTTTTCCCTTCCTCCAAGTTCCTGTGCTATCCTCCTTCCTGGATGCCTTACGTGGGCAAGTTGTACAGGGGCGTCATGCGGAAACAGGCCACCACAGCCCTCCGGCGCTGCTTGGACAGAAGTTTATGCCACACCGCCTTCTTGGACTTGTAAGGATGCTCCGTCTAGGGAGTGGGGCAGTCTGTCATGTCTCCTCAGATCATGGCAATGACCCAAGTCCCACCTAACCCTAGCGAAGCTGTCCATGTGTGTTCAAGTCTACGTGCAGAGCCATCAAAGGAAGGCCTAGGCTCCCCCCACCCCCACCCCCGCCAACAGACTCAAGGCACCTTCCGGAAGCCTCACCCTAGCCCCAGTGCTTTATCACACTTGTCCCTAGATGCAGTATGCCTCTTTCCCAGATCCACACCGCTCCATGCATCCTTGAGAGAAAGGCTCTGTCCCTAGCCCCGCCTATCACCATTTGGCCCCGCCCACAGACCAGGCCCTATCCAAAGACTCAGCCACATAGGCGCCCGCCCACCTGGTCCAGGTGATAGAGCACTGCCGACACTTCCTGGACTCTGCGCACGATTTTCTCGGGATCATCCGCATCTTCCTCGCGGCCTGGGACGCCGCGGTACAGTGCCATTTGCCAGCGAAGAGATGGTGAGCCTTCCACCTAAGGGAGTAAACACCGGGGAATGAAGGCACCTCCCTGGCTGCCTGCCTCCCCCCACCCTGCGACCCCCCAAGCTTAGGCGGTGAATGCGAAGCAAAGTTCCTTCTGCAGAGCTGGCAAGTTGGCTCAGTGGGCAGGGGGCTTGCTGCCAAGCCTGAAGACCTGACTTCAACCCCGGGACCCACATGGTAGGAGAGAATTGATTCCTGCATTGTCCCTGACTTCTTCTACATGTATGTCAAGACACACGAAATACATACATGTAATTTAACAAAAAGTCCCTCTTCCATGTCGGATGCTTCACACACTTCCCCTCAAACGACTTACCTTTCCCTGAAGGTTAAGGTTGTTTTGAAGGAATTCACGGACCTCCTCATCTGTATCTTTCTGGGAAGACAAAGAAAGCCCACTGGGTCACTCTGGAGGCCTCCCCTTCCACCATGACCTGCAGCCTTCCCCCTACTAGGCCTGACTTGCTAAGGAACTTGTGTGGGTATGATCTAGGGAAAGTGAGAAGACTGTAACTGTGGGCTGTGGACAGACAGATGTCAAAGTGACATCACAGGCTCACTCTGAAGGCACAGAGGGGATTAGTGAGCCTGGGGTGTGTGTGACAGTCAAATAGCCCAAAGAGGGATTTTTTTTTTAAGGGGCTGAATAGAGTGGGTTGTTTTGGAGGATCAGGGGAGGTGATGGGGGCTACAAGGAGGAATGGCAAGGTCAGCAGAGATTATAGGAAGTTGGAGAGGCCAACTAAGTGTCCAGCTACACAGGGCCAGTGGGAGAGTTAGCCGGTGAAGTAGGGCCGTAGGGGTTGTGGGGGCTCTGGAGGGTTCTATAGGGTCCCAAGTACTCAATATCTCCTAGGAGGTTAAAGTTGAGGTGTGGCCTTCGGAGACCCCGAGAAGAGGTTGCTGCAAAATGAGGGAAGAAGTCAGGTGTCTTCAGGACCCCGGGGTGGGGGTGGGGTAGAAAGCTGCCAGATGCTTAGAGGGGTCCTGTGCCGCCAGAATCCTAGAGGACTTCTCAGGGTGCCTGAGGCTGGAAAGCATCTTCTTGCCATTTTATATAAGGGAGAAGTGGGCCCTAAGGAGCTTTCTTGGTGTCCAGGCTACCTTAAGAAGTTCTGGGGGGGGGGCTGGAGAGATGGCTCAGTGGGTAAGAGCACCCGACTGCTCTTCTGAAGGTTCAGAGTTCAACTCCCAGCAACCACATGGTGGCTCACAACCATCCGCAACGAGATCTGGCGCCCTCTTCTGGAGTGTCTGAAGACAGCTACAGTGTACTTACATATAATAAATAAATAAATAAATCTTAAAAAAAAAAAAGAAGTTCTGGGGGGTTGGGTTAATTGATCCCTAGGACCCTTGAGATGCCAGAGGTTGAGAGTGGGGGTCCTGGGGCAGGGGACATTAGGACTCTGAGAGGCTTTGACTCATAAAGGGTCACTGGCTGCCAGCAGAGGCCTGAAGACAAAAGAAGGTGAGCTGAAAAGTCCCATAGGACCCCAGACCTTCAGTCGTGAGGAGGAGTTACAAAGAGTTCAGTTAGCCTCCGGGGATAGTTCAGACTTCAGGTGTCTTGGGGGTGGGGGCGGCAAGGCGGTTTCATGGCTGTGGGAGGAGAGGCCCGTGAAGTCCTACAGAGCTTATTGGGGTCCTATAAGCTATATTGGTCTTTGGTTGCATTTGGGGATTAAACTATATCCCTGTCCTTAGATTTCTTGGATGGAGTCCTCCACATCCTAGCGCAAGGTTGAGGGTTCGGTAAGTGTCTGACATTCTGCAGAGCTTTGGGGAATGCTACATCAGGATTCCGAAGGTCTCCATTGGATCTTAGGGGTTCCCTGGGATCCTAGAAACAGAGTAGGGTGCTGGGTGGGGCTGGATAAGCACCAGGGCATAGCGGGCTTTGGCCAGCACAATGAGGTCCTGGTCGGTGGGAGCACACATGTTTAGTCCGATCGGCAACATCTTCTTGAGTGTGGCCACGATCAAAGATGTCTGCACAGAGTAGCGGTCCCCCCGGCGCTTCTTCTTGGTGCGTTCCTGATCTGAGCCACCTGACTGTGGGTACACAGGGTTCAGTGCTTGCCCAAGTCCCCACCCCACCACCCCAGCACCAACCACAACCTATAGCTACTTTATACAACCCAGCGCCTAACCTGGTTGCCAAGCAACCTATTTTCACCTGGACCTTGCTCCTCCTTGTGCCACAGCCATGACCATAGCCCCACCCCTGGTCTGATTCCTGCATTCCGGCTTCTAACTAGAGCCCTGGTATATCCATACCCCCACTTTTTAAAACTCTAGTAATCCTCTCTAAGAGAACTCCACAGGATCCAGGGTCTACCACACTCTACCCCACACTTCACATGCCCAAACCAAGTTTCCAAGAAGGAAACAAAGATGTCGGCTCACAAAGAGCCCCAAGACACACGATAAGCTGGAGGGAAGGGGAGACAGAGAGACTGAGGCAGACAAGGACACAAGGAGACAGAAAGTGCAAGACAGATCTGGAAAGATCTGGAAGCCAAGACACAGAGCATAGACTCCCACAACCGTGTCCTGGAGCCTTAGGTGCAGACCCCTCCCTGGCCAGGGCCACTCCAGTCATGCTAACAAGAAGTCCCAGTGGCAAGCTGCGGCCAGAGCCCCACTCATGGCAATACTGAGCTGCCGAAGGCCCCACATGCAGCATTGCTGAGTCTTTAAAGAGCCCCAGGCCTGGGGTCCGTTGGCTGGATGCCATCAGAGGCTCACAAAGATGACATTTGGTAAGAGTCACACCGATCACTGCCATCCCTGGGTTCTCCCCAGAGGCCAAGTCGCATACCTGTGCTCAGCCAGGGCTGCCCCTAACCATGCAGCTGTCCCACCCATCCCCCTGGGACCAGGTCCACAATGCATGGAGGAAAGCCAATGGCTCAAATTTTTTTTTTTTTTTTTGGTAGCAAAACCAAAAAGAAAAAAAAATAAGGATAAAGATAAAGAAGAAGAGAAAGAAAACTACCCCAAACCAGAAGAGAAATAATTCAACAACTCATCAAAAGCTGAGAGTGGGGAAGGAGTGGATGGTTGGGAAGGAAGAAGACAAAGAGGATGGCGGTCAGGGGGTAAGGACAGAGGGTGGGGGACAGGGACAAAAACAGGGGGTTTGAAAGGGTGGGGCTTTGAGTGGGAAAAGGTGTTAGCCAAAAGCCATGCAGAAGGTTCCAGATGTGGCGCTGACCTGTACGTCTCCTGCCTGCTTCAGCGGGTTGTCGACAGAGACAAGAAGGGTTACCCCAGCCCGATAGAGAGCCCCAGACCCAACTCCAAGTTACCCTGGCTCTTCTTCCCCACCCACCACTCATTAGCTGGGTGTTTCCAGACCTTGATTTGGAGGGGGGAGCTGTTCTTTAGGACCCCAGAGATGGCTGTTGTGAAAGGAGGGAAAGGGATGTGGGGTGATGGAGAGAATGAAAGTAATGGGGGGATAAGGGGGATGGAGAGTAACCGGAATGGAGGACGGGAGAGGAGGAAATGAGAAAACAGGATGGAGCTGAGTGGACATGGACGAGAGATGGAGGAAGGAATGACAGACAGAAGGGGAGATGGGGAGGGGAGGGGTGGGGGGACTACAGGGAGGCAGAGGAAGAGGAGGTAGGAAAGAAATCGGGGAGATGGGGAGGTGGAGATGGGGGAGGTGGGGAAGAGGAGGCAGGTGAGGAGGAGGATAATAGGGAAACGAAGGATGAAGGGAAGGACATAAGGAGAGATATGGGGAGGACTGTGAAGCGGAAGAAGGGAGAGGAGAAGAAGGATGGGAGGTGGGGGTGGGAAGATGTGGTCCCTGAGAGCTAAAGGGGATATGACCAAAGCAGGACAGGTGACAGGTCACTGGGTTGGGAGGGTCAAGAAGGTAGTCCTGGAGGCTGCTCCCCACCCCCATCCAGGCCTGGAGGGTACTCCCCTCCCCACCCCTCAGTTCTGTGAAGCACCCACCTTGGCCATTTTGCTCTTGTTGTCAGCTGTCAAAAAGGACATGTTGTTGATTTCATTCTGGACCACGAAGTTCTGTTCTTCACGCTTAAAGTTCTGGTGGGGGAAGCAGCGTGGGGCTCAGACCCTGAGACTGGCAGAAGCTGCCCATAAGCCTTTGGGCTTAAGGAACGGAGATCGGCACCAGTGGAGACAGTGACGTGGGTGGGGGTTCACACGGGGCTGGAACTCACGTGGGACTTGGACCAATAGATGAAGATTTCTCCCACCATCCTGAACAGCTCCTCCGCATTGGGGTTGGGCTCTGTCAGCCAGTGTGCCCTGGGGGCCAGGAAAAAATGGACAAGGGTACAGGGACCCTCAGGGAAGGGGCTCACCCAGAGCACTCAGGGATGCTCATGAGAGCCAAGACACATCCAATAGAGGGGATGGAGTGTTTTAAGGGACTCTGATCAGTTCAGTGAAACTTTAAAAGTTTAGGCTTTTCAGGCAGGATCTTACTTTGTAGCCCAGGGTGGCCTGGACTTCACTGTGTAGACCAGGCTTGCCCCAAACTCACAGAGATCTGCCTCCTGAGTACTGGGATTTGTACTACTATGTTCTATTTAATTTTCTAATCATTATGAACCGTGCAAAGCCGAGGCTGTGAATGAAAGGATCAGCGTCTCTGTGGTGTATGGCTGTGTTTTAAAGGGCGAGCTCTGCATTACTGTGTATGTAGTGGGAAAGCTGCATTGTCCGGTGTTAGGGGGATGATAAAGCTTCACACAGCTGGGCATGCACCTCCAGCTACAGGAAGCTGAGCTAGCCTAGGCTACAGAGCATGTCCAAAGTCAGCCTGAACAACAACAACAGAGAGAGAACCTGTCACAACAAAACAGGAGGAGGGAACATGGCACACATATGCTGTGTGTGGCATGTTAGCGTAGTTGTGTGACAACTGTCCTGATTGCCTTAGTAGAGCCGGGCTCTGCTCAGCAGCCCCCTTTCCCTGTATCAACCAGAATCCATTCTTATAGCCTAAACCAAGCATGGAATTCTCTTCTAAGCCTAAAGATTAAAAAAAAAAATAGTGGCAGAGGTAGAGGAGAGAGGGGTCAGATGGCGGATAAAACCTTTTGCTGTGATCCAAAGGAGATTGTGATAGTTGCATGTTCTGGGGTGTGTGTGTGTGTGTGTGTGTGTGTGCGCGCGCGCGCGCGCACCAACTCTCCTCCCTTTCTGTTTAGATAAAAAACAAAGGAAAAAAGATAGAACCAAGCTGGGAGATGTAGAGATCTCTTTTGGATTTAGATTTTGTGTCTGAAAATGAAGGTTTCCAGGTGCAGAGGGAGCCAAAGAAAACTAGCCTAATTTTGCTAACAAAACTTATGGTTCACCAGGGAAGGCTGATACAGGAGGGGTTGCTGGGAGTTTGCCTGCCTACTTTGTTCTCGTTCTGACTACAGAGTGAGACTCTGTCTCAAAATACAAACAGCAGCAACAACAAATAACTTATGGCCAACTAAGTAGTGATGGATCACAGCTCAAGTGTAGTTCAAATCTGAAATGGCATTTATGCAGAATGAACACCACTGCTCCCATTTCTGCACCATGGCAGACATAGCTAATCAATCACAGAGCCCAAGAACGCTTACAGTCTTTTCAATGGGGATGGATCTTGGAGTTTAAGCTATCTAAAATAGTGCTTTTGATTTATTAGTTAGCAATTGGCTGATACCTGCTTATATTGTTTTCTTAAAGACCTATGTTCTTGGGGAATGTCATCTATGTTCCTTTCTTCTCGTCAGTGGGAAAAGCCTGACCATGGTCTTCCACTACGTAGGCGGGGCACTTAGCTCTACACACAGGTAGACACAATGCTGGAGGGGAAATAAGTCTCCTTATAGTGGATAGTGCAACCCTCAATAGGGTTTTAAGAAACAGAAGGAGACAAACCCAGGAAGGCCTTGTGTGTGTGTGTGTGTGTGTGTCTGTGTGTATGTATGTATATCTGTGTATATGTGTGTATCTGTGTGTATGTATGTGTGCCTATGTGTGTATGTATGTATATATTTGCGTGTATATGTTTATGTATATATGTATATGTATTATATGTGTGTACGTGTGTATGTGTGTGTTTGTGTGTGTATCTGTGTGTATGCTGTGTATGTAGGTGTGTATATATGTGTATGCAGGGTGTATTTGTATGTGTGTGTGTATAGGTGTGCACATAGAAGCCAGAGGACAGCCTCAGGTGCCAGTCCTTGCCTTCTACCTTGTTTGAGACAGTCACTTTGTTGGCCACCATTGCAGCTTCAGGCTAGATGGGCTATGAGTTTCCTGAGACTGTCCCTTTTCCACCTTCCATCTCACCACAGGGGTACAGGGATTGCAGATGTGTGCTGCTGCAGCTAGCTTCCCATGAGTTCTGGGGTTCAAGTCCAGAACCTATCCCTTTATCTACTCAGCCATCTCCCCAGCTCAGAGAAGCTAGGAAGGGAGAGGCTGGAAGGGTCTGGAGGGGTTCCAAGAGTACATGGCAGTTGAGGAATAGCCCGAGTCAGGACAGGCTGGGCCATGCTGACCTGTTGTTGTCTACGTAGCGGATGAGTAGTGGGTAGAGGGCATACAGGTCGCGGCAGAGCACGGAGAACTCATCCCGGACCAGGAGCTCACCCTCCTCAGCTTCTGCTTTGGCCTCCAGGCGCAGCTGCTCCTCCTCAGCCACCACCTTCCCTGCCCGCTTACGCAATCGCCCGATGGTAGGGATGAAGTGGGAGCGTAGGAGCTCTGGCCTGGCACGGCTCACAATGGGCTGGGCAAACACTGCAGGAGAGTGGGTGTTACTCACACGTGACCTCTGACCTCCAGGGGCCCCAGCACCCTGCTCCCCAGGGGACACTGTCCTGCAAGACCCACCGGCCAGCCGCTTCATCCACGAGGCCTCATCGATGCCCAGGTTGTTCACGATGATTCGGAGGATGTTCCCCAGGAGGGAATTGAGGTGGTCGGAGGTGACCGCTGTACAGGGTGGCGGGGCGCCCGCAGGCAGGGCTGGTGGGGGCGCCTCAGGCCCTCGCTCCCACCAGCGGGGCAGGTAGCTGCACAGCATAGGCAAGGTAATCTCGATGACATGCGGCATCTCTGTGTAGCGTGCTCCGGACTCGGCCAGCCCCCCGATTTCTGCCATGAGCCTTTCTAGCACTGGGATGTCAGGACACATCTCCTCCACGCTGTTGGGAAGCCCCAGGACTGGGGTGCAGGGATAGGTCAGGGTATGCCAGGTCAATCCAATACCTTCCCTACGACCCGCCTGACACCTAAATCACCTTATACCTAAAAGTCTCCAAGAGCCCATCCTTCCTATCTCAGCCTCCAACCCAAGTGCCTTCCACAGCTTCCCACTGAAACTGTGACCCCCCCAAGAACTTTACACCTCAACATCATTAATCCCTAAAGCCAAATACAAGATTTGTCTCCAACCTCTAAATATACCCCTGGCATGGAACTTGGTCTCACTATGGAGAAGAGGCTGGCCTTGAACTCACTATGTAGACTAGGCTGGTCTTGAACTCACAGAGACCCACCAGCCTCTGCTTCCAGAGTGCTGGGAGTAAGGGCATACGACTCCATGCCTGGAATGATGTGGGACTTCCACACTGAACTTCTGAAGCAAGAACCCCAACTTTTTATTCTGATGGCGTCTCGTGCAAGCCTTGAGCCCTAAACACCTTCACTCCTAAAATCACCCTAACTCTATGTCCGCTATGTGGCAAGTTGCAAAAAGTGCTTTCCAACCCTGGTGGGTCCCATGCTAGACCCTCTCACCTCAGCCCCCAGAGCAGGAAGAGGAGAGGCCTGGGCTGTTTCCACCATCTGGAGCCCCCAGTTTCAGGTCTCAGCTCCAGACTCCAATTTTGTCTCTGGAAACCCACAGTCCACCACCCACTGTTCCCTTCCATGGGCTGGAAGTAGGATTTTTTTTTTTTTCTTTTTGAAGGGGGGCAGGAGACTGAGCCTTATGTAGCTCAGGCTGGCCTCAAACTTTCTAAGGAGTGAAGATGGCCCTGGAGAAGGCTTTCCAGTATCTTATATTCCAGATTTCGGGGTACAAGCTCATGCTACCACACTCGGCTGGCTTTGGGGAGCAGAGCATGACTCTCCTGATTGGATATTTTCTGAGCCCCACTCCTGGCTCTAACCCCAGGGTTGAGAAGACAGGATGCCTGCCTGTGGCTTGTGTGGCCACCACCTCTGACTCTTGCCCCTAAGTGGCACTCCGCAGACATTGTGAATGAAAAATATCCACGATAAGCTCGGGTTATTCAAACCTGTAGGACACCGGAAGGTACCTGCCTCCCTAAACTTCGCATTACCAACTCCATAGTCAGCCTCACAGCTCCAAACTTCATCTCTGTCCCCCTAATCCTCCCAGAGGAGTGGCTTTGGATGGCCCCTTACAGCACAGCCCAGATCCCTCAAGGTCTGGCTGTTGTGGAACACTAGTATCCCGGAGACTTCTCAGCCCCTCTCAGCCCCTCACAGCCCAGATTTAGGGAGCACTTCACCCTGAGCTCTCCTGTGCCCCTGACAGCTGCCCCAGCCCACGCGACTCACTGGCCCGCTCTCGAGGAGACTTGGTGGTGTAGACAGAGCAGGCGTTGTATTCATTCAGCTCAGGCTCCAGGAATGCCACTGGCATGGCTGCAGCCAGGCGGGCCAGGCATTCCCCGAGAGCTGGCCGCAGCCTGGAAGGAGAGCTGCAGTTAGTTTCCATGCGCCCCTCCGCTGAGCCCCAGCCCATTCTGCACAGGAGCGTCCCCAGTGGTCCGTTCTGGAGTAGAGTTACAGGCGCCGCTCTTGTGTGCACCCTTCCCTGCGTGCCTGGCAAAAACTTGTACGCGGACTGAAATGTTCCTCTCTAGCGATCTCCAGCATGCTGCTGCCCCGTTTCTGCACGTCTCCTGCCCGGACAAGCTTGCTCCCCAGAGAAGCCATTCAAGCCTCCTTAGGTGTCTGGTTCCCACTCTCCCAGATCCCACAGCCTGTTTCTATCCCTGGCCTTTCCACTAGCGCCCTCTCTTGGCTTCTGGCGTGAACTTCAGTTACCCTAGTTAAGTTGCAAGTTCAAGATTTTACTATGTCCAGCTTTGCACCTCCTCCCCACTTCACATGCCCCCTCCTTTCATCCCAATAGTCTCTAAGTGTCTATATAAACCCAATAATCTGTCCCATTTTCCTCACTTTTCCACGTAGGGGTTCCTGGTGGTTCCCAGAGAGTAGATACTGCAGAGCGTTCGGTAGCAAGACACTTGTACGTCATCCACTGGAGAGGAGAGAGTGAGGGTCTGGGCTGTGCCCAACTCATGTCACCTTCTCTGTCACCAATATTTATGCTTTGTAACTCAGCCAAGACCAGCTCTCTTCTGGCCTCAGGTTCCCTATCTGTAAAATGGGATTATTGTAGTACCTTCAGCACAGGGTAGGTTGAGGATCAAATGAATTGTTGCTGTTGCTTTAATTTGTGATGTTGGGGGTGGAACATGGACCCTCACACGTGCTAGGCAAGTGTTCTACCACTGGACCACACCCAATTCTCAAATAAATTAATGCCTGAAAAGTAATTAGAAAAGAGGACACAGGCTGGACAGTGGTGGCCCACACTTTTAATCCCAGCACGTGCTGGGGTGCCGAGTGCAGGGAGTGGGGGGAGAGTCAGGCGGATTTCTGAGTTAGAAGTCAGCCTGGTCTACAGAGTGAGTTCTGGGACAGCAAGGGCTACACAGAAAGACCCTGCCTCAAAGAAACCAAAACCAAAAACCAACCAACCAAACAAAAACAAAAAAGAAAGAAGGACATGGGAGGAGCTTACTATAAGGGGAGGGGCTTACTACAAGGGGAGGGGCTTACTACAAGGGGAGGGCCTTATTTTGCCTCGGATATCTTTGATGAACATGATAACACTTCTTCGAGAACCTAGCACACACGTATGTATGGTTTCAGGCAGCATAAACCCCTCCCTCAGGGCCAAGGTTAAGAGCCTCACTGACTACAAATCCATCAGGACAACAGGGGGCAGGGAGGTTCAAGATTTAGAAAAAAAAAAACTATAAAGAGAAAACAAAATACAATGGGAGTGATGTCACAGCATCTATATTTTTCCATGTGTGCATGTTTGTGTGATACATGTATGTGTTCCAGTGTGTGTGAATGTGAAGGTCAGAGGTCAAAAGTAATCAGTGGCTTGACTCCTTCCTTCTTTTCTTCCATCTGAATTGCTTTTTTAGGGGTACGGGGTGGGTTCAAGACAGGTTTCTCTGTGCAGCCCTGGCTGCCCTGGAACTAGCTCTGTAGACCAGACATGCACCACCGCTGCCCGGCCTGAACTGCTTCTTTCAGACAGTCCAGCTCAGCGAGAATTTCTGACTAACAAGGCCACTTCTAGATTGTTCCTTATAGGAGCTGCAGCAACTGCTCATCTCTTTCAGCCTCCTCCGCTGCCTGGGAGGAGGATGCCTGTGGTGAGACATGTGAGGGAAAGACACCATTTCAGAGAAGGCAAGCACAGCCCAGAGACAGAGGGAACAGAGGTCTGACCTTATGACTTTTCTCATCTGCTTTGGAAAGTGCAACATTCAAGAGAGAGAAACTTCTAGCTTGTTTGCGTTACAGTGATTTAGAGTCACTGGGTCTCTGGCACAAGTAGCTAAATCTACTTTGTGTGTATTTGTGGTGCTGGGGATGGCACCCAGCACCTTCATTGGGCATGCTAGGCAGGGGCTCTACCACTGAGCCACACCCCCAGCCCCTCACTGGGGGATTCTAGGCAGGGGCTCTACCACTGAGCCACACCCCCAGCCGCTCATTGGGAGATTCTAGGTAGGGGCTCTACCACTGAGCCACACCCCCAGCCCCTCACTGGGGGATTCTAGGCAGGGGCTCTACCACTGAGCCACACCCCCAGCCCCTCATTGGGGGATTCTAGGCAGGGGCTTTACCACTGAGCCACGCCCCCAGCCCCCTCACTGGGGGACTCTAGGCAGGGGCTTTACCACTGAGCCACGCCCCCAGCTGCTCATTGGGAGATTCTAGGCAGGGGCTCTACCACCGAGTGCTTTTAGCCTTTCACTGTGAACTCTATAGGAGAGCTACTCAGTGAGTCTTTCTTCCAGCCCTTCACTGCTGGATACCAGCCCAGTGTTATACCACTGAAATACATACCCTCAGCCCTTGCTTTTCTTATGCTTTTTGTAAGTCAAGACCTCACTCTGTAGCCTAGGTGGTCCTGGAACTCACTATTAACTCACTATTATAGGCCAGGCTAGCCTCAAACTTGCAGCCATCCTCCTGCCTCAGCTTCTTGAGTGCTGGGATTACTTACAGGCATGCACCACCACTGTGGTTTTTGAATTCACATTTTAGTTAACACCTTCAGTTCCCTACAGTTTACTAACTGTGCTTTAGCTCACTGCACGAAAGCATCTGCTCCAACACCAGGTGACTCTGCCACGCACCTCAGGAGGGACAGTGCCGGTCAAGCTGACACCCCACCCCACGCCCCTTGCCCTCAGTGTTAGGATCCTTACGGATGACATCGTCTCCGAACTGGTGCTGGGCGATGTGCTGGAAGAGGGTGGTGAGGACGGGCAGCAGAGCCACCGTGGTGTAGGTGAGGTTCTGGCCCACACCCTTCACCTGCGTGCGCGCCTGCGACACCTTTCCTAGCCGCAGGTTCTCCACCATCTTCTCAATGTCCTCGGAGGCACTCTCGAAGAAGGAGCGCAGACCCGCCTTTACGATCTCAGGGCCCGATTTCATCACCGTTCTAGGAGGTGGGGTGCAGAGCTGTAGAAGCAGAGGGTCCCCCGCTCCTCCCCGCTCCTTCCCTCCCCTCCTTCCTTGCTCCTCTCCTTCCATTCCTGAGACGAATGTCACTCAGAGAGTATAGAAGGACTGGGTTGGGTGGGGTACCCCAAAGCCGTACCTGGCATCTAGAGAGCGTGCCAATATATGAAGACAGTTGACCACAGCTGGGGCATCCGTCCCTGGGAAAGGAATATGGGCCAGGATGAAGAAGGGGACTCATGATGGTTTGTGTATGCTCGGTCCAGGGAGTGGCACTATTAGGAGGTGTGGCCTTGTTGGAGTAGGTGTGTCACTGTGGGTGTGGGCTTAAGACCGTCATCCTAGCTGCCTGGAAGTGAGTCTTCCACTAGCAGCCTTCAGATGAAGAAGTAGAATTCTCAAGTTGGTCTGCACCATGCCTGCCTAGATGCTGCCATGTTCCCACCTTGATGATAATGGATTGCACCTCTGAAACTGTAAGCCAGCCCCAATTAAATGTTGTCCTTTATAAGACTTGCTTTGGTCATGGTGTCTCTTCACAGTAGTAAAACCCTAAGACAGGCCTCAAGGTTAGAAACTCCTATGTCCATCTCAACTCTTCCTGGCCAGGTTCATGCTATGCCATACCTAACCCTGCTGAGTTTCCACAGTCCCCCTGGGTGTCCCCACCGCAGCACTGGCTGTCCTCCCTTCCTTTCTCCCTTTTTTGTCTTCTGTCTAGCTCTGACTTCTCAGGGCTGTCCCTGTGTGAGACAGTGGCTGCATGGCTATCTACCCATCTCCAGGATGACCCAGTCTATAATCAGAGGGAAGGCATTACAAAAGGCTGAGCCAGGAACTCTTTCTTCCAGGTGGAGTTGGGCATAAAAGAAGCAAGAGAGCTGGCAGAGGCTCAGCGGCAGGGCTACTTACCGAAGAGGGAGACTCGGTGGCGAACAAGGGCAGCAAGTTTACAGAAGAGGCTGAGGAAAGAGAACAGGATGGAAGGACAAGGGAAGGAGGGGTGAAGAGACCAAGATGAAAGACAGAGGTGATATGATCAAAGGACACAGACCAAGCTTGACAGTTATAGGCAAGGGCTGCAGGAATGGCTCAGTCTTAGAGTGAGTGATGGCCTAGAGTTCCCAGTGAGGGACTCGGGATATGACTCTGGTAGAGCCCCTGCCTAGAATCCCCCAGTGAGGGGCTGGGGGCATGGCTCAGTGGTAGAGCCTCTGCCTGGAATCCCCCAGTGAGGGGCTGGGGGCATGGCTCATTGGTACAGCCCCTGCCTAGAATCCCCCAGAGAGGGGCTGGGGGCGTGGCTCAGTGGCTTATACATTTAGCACATGTAAAGTTCAGTCCTCAGCACTGCAAGAAAAAAAGTCACAGCAATAACTGGCAAGTAGAGGTGATGGAGGAGAGGCTGTCTTTGTCAGAATGACTGGTTTGTCTCACTAAGTCCTGGGAACCTCTTTAGTCCTAGGGAAACTGGGACAGTTGGTCACTTTAGAACATCCCAAGGCAGAAACAGCCCTCAGAGCCCATGTGAGTCAAGGTCAGGAAGAAGACGTTTGGGGTTGACATGCTGTAAGGTGAGGTCACAGACAGCCCACCTGGTGATCATTTCCTTCTCCTTGTTGGAGGCGTGGCCACCACTGCCCAGCACTTTGGCTGGTGTGGATAGGAAGTAGAGACAGTGGTTGGTGAAGTATTGATTGATCAAAGGCAGCAGAATCTAAATGGGGAGGAGAGGGGGGAGGGGCTGGGTGAAGTGTCCAGGGACCCTCCTAGACCACAGCCCCTCCAGGTTCTGAGCCCACCTCTCACCTTAGCAAAGAATTTAATCTCCTGTTCATGTGGGGATTTCTCCACCCGTCCACTGCTAACCACAGCCTCTGTGGGGAAGGGCAAGTAGGGGCTAGTGTTGGTTTAAGCTGAGGAAGCCAGGCTGTTCTGGTAGGAAGGGACACTGGATGGGGGCAGAGTTAGGAAATAATGACACGTCCTTAATCCCAGCACTTGGGAGGCAAAGGCAGGTGGGTCTCTTAGTTCAAGGCCAGCCTGGTCTACAGAGCAAGTTTCAGGACAGCCAGGGCTACACAGAGAAATCCTGTCTCAAAAGACCAAACCAAACCTCACACCTATCCTGGCCACAGTCAAGTCAGCTAGGTCCCTGCTCAGATGCCTCCTGTGCCTCCTTCTCTGTGCAGAGGACAAGCTCTTACCTCCCATCTAGCTACGGAGCCCCCCTCTCCTCCTTGCATGACCTAGCGGGGTCCCTTCAGTTACTCCTCCCCATGTCTATGAAGGGTGGTGGTTTCACAAGCCGTGTGCCATGACACCCTCCAGGTGTTCAGGTGCCCCTACCCCACTCCTCCGTGTCTTGGCACAGATCTTACAGTGTTACCCATGTCTTCCTTGAGCTGAAATGGCAGTTGGCTCTACACCCCAGCCCACCTTCCCCTGGTGTTCTCTTCCCCCAACACTAGGCACTGCCTATCACACTTGGCTTAGCTATGTGTGATTCTAACTGTCGGACTCCAAAACAGCGATGCAGATGAAGAACCACCTCTGTCTTGTTCCCTGCTAATCCATCCCGTCATCCCCAGCAGAGTCTGCCATGACTGATGCTTCACAGATACTAGTTGAGGGAGAGGTGGGTGAAGCAGTGCCCTGGGTGGGTCTTTGCAGATGATGTGGAAAGATGGGAGGGAATTTTTCCTACCCAGGTGGGCGATGAACTCCTGGGAGATGTCCATCCAGCGAAGCAGCTGCTGCAGGAAGCCGAAGGCAAATCGCTTCTCAATGGAGGATGTGTCCAGTTCCATGTCCTTAAGACCCCTGCGTGGAGAGGCATAGACAGTCAGCTCAGACACCGGCCTTGCCCTATTCCACACACCTTTCTGGTCAGCCTGTGCACTCTGCCCACTTGCAGGTCCTTAGGTTGTTCTCCAAGTCTAACTTCCCCATGCTTCTCCCCTTTGGCCTTTAGCAGATCTGCTGGCCCGCAACTTCACCGCCCAGTAGGAGGTCCGCTTGCTGCTTTCAGGTCTACCCCTTGGCTTCCTTATGGCCCCGCCTCCGTCCCAAGCCCCGCCCCCAAGGCGGTCCTTCCGTCCCTGCTCGAAGTTGCTTCTGCCCAGGTTCACGGATCCACGTGCCTGGTGACAGCATAGCCATTCATCTGCAGAAACTTCAGCAGCTCCTGGGCCTTCTCTCGATCCCGTGCCTTCTCCTTGGCCGTGAGCGTGTCGTAGGGAACCAGTAGAGGATGAGACCCACCTCCTGCGGACGGCAAAGATTAGAAATCAGAGGCCAGAAAAGACCCAGACCACTCTCACTGGGGCTCCTACAGTTGAGTTAGCCGCACCATTAAAAAGGTGCTAGCATTGCTTTCCATTGCTAGACATCACTGCAACGGAGCCGAGCCGGGAGAGTGGTTAAGTAACGCCATGAAGCCAGGACTCTAACCGAGGCCCCGTGACTGCGTGCGGGGGGGCTGCGTGCGGGTGGGGCTGGGGGTGGGGCAGTGGTGGGAGGGGATAATTGTCCTCACCTTTAGCCTCCAGCTCTTGCTTCTTCTTTCGCCCCCAAGTGTTGTGGTAATTTTCTGCCAGTTGTTCGGCCATGGCCTGGAAGTGGGATACAGACATTCAAGGACCAGATTCAGACAGACCTGAGCTTCCTAAATAAAGGGTCCGTGATCTCACCTGCAGCTCCCGGGACAAGGTAACCACGCTGAGGTCTGGTGGCTGGGGATTATAGCCTTCTCGGGGGTCATATGTCTGAGAGGGTAAGAGAGAGGGGGATACTTAATGGGCGTGTAGAAAGTTCTGAGCCTTGCTCCAGATGCCTACCCTGAGCTTGTCCCTTAAGGCCCTGCCTCTAAGCCACCCTTCTCGGCTCTTTAGTTCCTCAGGCTGTCCTTTTGGCGCTGAGATTTCTGCTCAGGACTGCCCTCTTCTCCTTACTCGACTTCCCCTCTGTCAGGCCTCATTGCATCCCCACCCACCCAGCCTGCTCCTTTTCACAGTTCCTCAATCACCTGGGGGCACCTGTCTCAATCCCACCACATCCGACCCATCACTCCCCACTCCCCTTGCTCAGACTTTCACTGTCTCCTCGCAAGCTCACCTGGGCGGTTTGGGATATCTTTCTTGTTTTTTTCTTTTCCGTCTTCTCCTCCTCGCCTTCCCTGGCCTTCTCTACTGTCCATTCCCAGGCAATCATGGCCTTCAAAGACTCCTTGATGGGCCAACGGTAAATCTCTTTGTCCTGGGCAGATAGAGTAAGTGGAGTTGGTGGAATGGGACCAGAAGGAAAACCTGGTTTTCCAGCTTCCCTGATGTCTCAAGGCAGGAGAAACCCCACCAGGAGCTAGGAAGTTAGAAGTGGGTCAGTCAGGATTGGAATCCAGGACTCTAACCTGCTCTGTAAACAAGCGATTCAAACATTTCTAGCACCCATTTTACAAGGGTTTCAGAGATGTCACACTATCAAGGAGTCTTTCTAGAGAAGGGACTGGAGGACTTTGGGGTCATCCAGGGGAATCGTCTAATCTTGAGAAAAGGCAAAATCCATGACCAGACACCAGTCAACCTATGATGCTGTCTCACTCCTCCCTGGATCCCCTAAATTCTGGAGTTTCCTTCTGACCTCTGACATCAGGACCTATGGTTTGGTCACCTTCTCTGAGAAGGTCTTGTAGGGTCTCAGCATGGGGTGGGTCTTCAATTCTTCATCAATGTTCTCACCATAGGACCAATTGTTCTGAATCTAGAGGTGAAGAGGCAGAAGAGAGTGGAGGATGGATACGAGGCAGGAGAACCCTGAAAGGCTCTCAGAGAACAGTGAGGGTCTTAGGGATGGCTGAGGATCTAGGACAACCTGAGGCCTCTGGGAAGGTAGGAGGCTTGGGGGAAGCAAGGTAGGTAGAGGTGAAGGGCCGCAGTGTTCACCTTGTCGAAGGCCCACTTCTCATGAGTGTACTCTGCGAACTTGTTAATGAAGGAGTCCAGCTTCTCGGGGATGATGACGCTGTGAGAAGAGGTGGGGTCAGCAGGCATTGAGGTGGGGCTTTCCTCTCCCTCTGGAACTTTCCTTCTCCCAATCCCTAGCCACACCACTGTCTGTCCCCGCGTCTCACTTGAGGGTCTCCACAGGCCGGGGATCAAAGTTGCCTTCAGCGTCCACTGTGGCTTTTTTCTCCGTCTTGGATGAGTATGAGGCGTCCACGTAGTCAGGGGGCAGTGCGCCCGCGATGGCACACAGGCAAGGCATGGCTATTCGGTAAAGCTCCTGGTCGTATTTCTATAGGTGTCAGGGGTGAAGGGGAGGATCATGCAGGCTTCACTTAGCCCGAAGCCTTACAGTCCCCAATCCACCCTCTAATCATCAACTCCCCTCTCTGAACCCACAAATCTGCTAGTCACTCTCTCGGTAGCTTGAGCCTCACTTTGGTCTGTTTTTTTTTTTTTTTTTTTTAGACAGGTCTCACATAGCCTAGGCTGTCCTTAAACTTGATATACAATCCAAGAGTGACTGAATTCCTACTCCATCTGCTTCTGCCTCCCGCTGAAATTACTGGTGTGTGCCACCCAACCCAACAGGGATTTCATCCCAGATCTCCAGGCTTGAACCCCCAAACCCTCTGCACAGGCTCCTCTGAGACCCCATGAGTCCCCAGACCTTATGCGCCAGAGAATCAAAGATGCCCCAGAAGAGCTTGCGTGTGAGGTGCAGCTCTTCCTCAGAGGTGACCCCGAAGTTGGCCCAGCCTGTGGGGAGGCAGTAGTACTTCCAGCAGCGCTCATAGTGGTTGGTAAGGAGCTGAAAGGAAGAGACACACAGAGGAGGCATAAGCAGATGGCAGGCAGCGAAGGCCCCAGGAGGCAGAGGGTGTCAGTGCTTGCAAATGAGATGCTAATAAGGGAAGGATGGTATGCTTATTAGCGAATGGTCCTAGACAGCTTATTACTCGGCGTTGGTACTCTCAATGAGAGCCAGGATGGGCATTAAACTATGGCTGGATTTGTCTGTTCTTTTTACAGAAATAGGCAAGCTAACAGTCTCCTGGTAGAATTGTGTGCACACTAATAGGACGATCCATGCTTATGCAAATTAGCATGTCAAATAGAAACATAGGCAGTGCCCCATGCAAATATATGGTAATCAAAAAGGCCTCCTCTATCTAATATGCATCTTAGAGTTGGGGCTAATTTAGGCATCTTATGCAAGACAGTCTAAGTTAGATGGGGTATCTCCTTATGCAAACTAGCATGCAAATGATAAAGTAGGAGAGACAGTATGCAAATATTCAGAATAGCTGTGGTACTGTTGATTCAAATAAACGCACTCATTTGAATACTGGAAGGCTGGTGGTCTGGACATGCGAATAAAATGCTAATTAGGAAAGTAGTGCGCCCATGAAAATATATGCTAATTGAGGCGGGGGCTGGCTCACTTAGTTAGGCAAATTAAGCGGTAATTAGGGAATGTTAGCAGCGCCAATGACGCAGAGCGAATGCCATGGGAATCCTAGCCGGCAAACGAGGATGTTAATTGGTTTCCTCAGGGTTCGCAGTCCTCCAGCTTTGGTTAGGTGTGGTGGGCGTGGCTAATACTAAAGACCCCACTGGTCCAGAGGCACAGCCAGACTGTGGGTGAGAAAAGGGCTGGCTTCCCCTGAGGACCACCCTCACCTTGAGTGGCATCTTGGCGAACTCATTGAGGATGGGCACATCGAACACCAGGCGTCGAAGCAGGTGCTGCAGCATGGACGGTCGGATATACCTGAGGAGGGCAAGCCCAGAGACGGCAGAGATCTTACGCGAGACCCCGCCTTGGCGACCCCGCCCACTCCCTCCGCCACCATCGGCCCCTCCTCACCTGCACAGCGCCATGAGGCAGTCCTCGATGACATCGCGCTGTGCTTTGGTGAGCGAGCGGCCCCGCGACAGCCTGTACACTGTGTGCAGCATGGAGTCCACCATGATGGCGCGGTGCTCGGTGCCCGCAAAGAGTGGCGCGCACTTGGTGATGAGCGGCAGCACAGCCAGACAGAGGTAGCGGTTCAGTGCCAGCGCCATCTCCGTGGTGCTGAAAGTAGCCTGGGATGTAGGGTGAGACGGTGAGACCATCAGACTATTGGCGTTGCCTTGGTACCCAGGCTTCTAATCATTTATTCTCCTAAATCTCACTCCTCCAGATCTCTCTCTCTCTCTCTCTCTCTCTCTCTCTCTCTCTCTCTCTCTCTCACACACACACACACACACACACACACACACACACACACACACACGAAAGCCAGGAACCGATCATGACTTTGATTTAGCTGCTCTGCAATGCTGGCCTCCTGCACAGGATCTCATGTAGCCCGGACTGGCCTGGACTCTTCCTGCCTTTACTTCCAAAGTGCTGAGATTACAGGCATGCCCAGCTTTTTGCTGTTGCTTCAGTTTTTGTTTTGTTTTGTTTTTGTTTGTTTGTTTTGAGACGGGTCTCATTATGTAGGCTTGGCTAGCCTAGAACTTGCCGCGTAGACCACGGTGATTAGCCTGCCTCTGCCTCCTGTATGATTAAAGGCCTGTGTGATTAAAGACCCATGCCTAACTTCACTTTGTTTTTTGAGACAAGGTTTGCCTGTCGCTCAGTGAACTCTCTGTCCTTTGGCCTTTGTCTGTCTGATGCTAGGTAGAAGGTGTGTACCACTTCACACGGCAATGCTTTCTTGTATCTGAGGGTAGTGGGGGAGTCTCACCCACTCTGTCTTTCATGGGTTTTGTCTTCTGTCACAGAGGTGAGGGTGAGGATCAGGATATGTATGCAGTCCCAGTTCTGCAGATGCTGTCTCTCAGCCTATTAGATGTCCTGGGTGGAGGCACGTGGCCGACTAGCCAGGTGGGAGTTGCTCACCGTGTCCAGTGAAGCAGCCGCCCTCATGTCAGGAAGGAACCCCACATCCAGCACATGCAGCAAGAAGTCCTGGTTCTCAATGCCATACACTCGGTCCAGGAAAAGCACCATGGATGCCTTGTGGTCAGGCACGAAGGATGCAGACATCTTTGGCTGAACCAGGGCGCCATCTACAGGCAGGGATGGTGGGCTGTGAGCACGTGCTCCTTTCGAGCCTCACTCCCTCAACAACTCCCCTCCCCCCCCATACACACCTACCTTTGCCCAGGGTGGGGATCTGCAGTGGGAGGCTGATGATGCCCACGAGGTCATCCAAGGGCACGAGGGACCGAAGGATGGCACGGATCCTCAGGGCCTCACCCTTACCGGCTTGAATCAGCTGGAGGTGGTGCAGAGGGCACGAGGCATGTCATCAGACAATGGTGCCCCATCTGGGACTTGTTCTATTCTAACCATTCCCGACGCACTGACAGTAAAGCAAGCCTCCTTTGTGTATATGTCTTGTATGCATTGTGTGCATGTGCATACGTTGGAGGCGCATGTGTGTGCACATGTACCGCCACGTGAAGGCCAGAGGTTGGTTGATATCAGGGGTCTTTCTCCACTGCTCTTCCTTGTTTCTTGAGACCGGGTCTCTCTCTGAGCCTGAAGCTCCTTGCTCCAACTAACATAGCTGTGCAGTTGTCCCTGGCGATGCTGTTTTGTGGGACGTTGCTTCTTTTTCCAGGTGGAGGTGTTTTATTTTGTTTGAGACGGGATCTCTCTGTTACATAGTCCTGGCTGGTCTGGAACTCCAGTCTGGCCTGAGATCCACCTGGCTCTGCCTCTTGAGTTTTGGGATTAAAGGCTTGCACCCCCATTTCTGGCTGTTTAATTTATTAGGGGGCACACATGCCATGGTGTATATGTTGAGGTTGGAACACAACTAATGGGAGTCGGGTCCCTCCCTCCACCATGGGTGACCAAAATCAAGTCACCAGGCTTGGTGGCAGGTAGCAGGTGCCTTCACACACTGAGTCAGTGGCTCCTTGTTTGATAATAATTTAATTTGATTTCATGTACATTGGTGTACATTGGTCTGTGTGAGTGTGTCAGATCCCCTGGAACAGTAATTACAGATGGTTGTGAGCTGTCATGTGAGTGTTGGGAATTGAACTCAGGTCCTCCGGAAGAGTAGCAGGTGCTCTTAACCACTGAGCCATCTCTCCAGCCCGCCCCCTTCTTTGTTTTTTGAGACAAGTTCTCATGCAATCCAGGCTGGCCTTCAACTTGCTATTTAGCCAAGATGGCATGGAACTTCTGATCCTCCTACTTTTTATCTTCCAAGTTCTGGGGCTACAAGTGTGGGCCACCATACACAGCTATGGGATAGGGTCTTGTCATGTAA
Organism: Mus caroli; assembly: GCF_978045245.1. Taxonomy (NCBI): domain Eukaryota; kingdom Metazoa; phylum Chordata; class Mammalia; order Rodentia; family Muridae; genus Mus; species Mus caroli. Next base: position 116,106,365 of record NW_028227263.1, on the reverse strand, counting down.
CTTGTCCTGGCCTCAGACTCAGTACTCCTGCCTCTACAGTGCTGTGATCATAGGTGTGTGTGCCAGGGTGCAGTGTGGTACCAGTTTTGGTTCTACTCTCCTTGAGGAATCCCTCTACTCCTACCACGAGTCCTTTGCTTCTTCACGTCTTGTCTCTCTCCTCTACTGGTTGGGTTCCATGGGATTGGAACCTGAGGGTGTTTTGATCATGAGTGTATGCCCAGTATCACAGCCCAGGACCACACCCAAGTGAGCTATATGAATGCTGTCCAGTACCTGAATGCTGAGGTTGAATGCTGATCATGCACACCCAACTCCCTCCCACCCCACCTTGCTTCCCCACCCCCACCCCAGGGCTTACATGCGTCTCAGGTGCACAGCGTCCTAGCAGGTCAATCAAGGCAGCATAGAAGGACATGATGGCATGTCCCAGGTGTACCCGGTTTTCTTCAGGGGGCTCCTCACCAAAGCTGGAGAGGAGAAGGTGGTGGTTAGAATCCAGAGACATGGTAGTGATGGCCACCATCCTGGAAAAGGGACAGGGACGGGGACTCACTGCTCACGTCGCCGGTCCCTGCGGACACCCGGCCCATCCCGTGCGGGATCCTCAGAGATTCGGATGGCCTCTTCGATGGCAGCCAACAGCCCTGAGCCACCCTCACCCCGCAGGGCAGGTCCAAAGCACTCGGGCTTGCGGATCAACAGCCGCACGACCACGTTAGCATTCTCTTCCACGCTCTCACCTGGCATCCAGAAAGTTCAGGAGAGCTCTTGGGGAACCCCCACGCAACCCCAGAAGCCAACACATTCAAGGGTAATGTCAGGTCTCTGTTGACCTGCAAGTCCACTTAAAGGGACCCCTGCCCAGGAGATGAATGTCACCAGAGGGAAGCTTAGCCAGTGACCCCACAGGCCCCACCCTGCCTCACCGTTGACAAAGACGGCAAAGCGCAGGAAGTCAAGGTAGCGTTCGCCCCCACAGGGATTCCATCCGATGTCAGGATAGCCTTTGGCCAGGAGCATGGGGCAGCTTTGTAAGCCACACCCTGCCAGGTATGACACAACCTGCAACGTGGAAACGGAGCTTAGTCCAAGACCACTCTCCTCCCCAAGATCCGGGCGTTCCTCAGAGCTCCTCAGCTGCACCCCCGCAGATCCTAGTCTTATCCCGGAGCGTCCTTATCTACCTCACACCCCACCTCACGAACATGAGCCAGGGCTTCCTTCCCCTGCCCAACACTGGTCCTGTCTCACTTGTGATAAAGCCCAACATCCTTGCCATGACCTACAGGACCTCACATGACCTCTGTGACGTCACCTCTCGCCACTCAGCCCCCACTGCTTCTGTCCCAGCCATCACCCGCCCTCTGCTGCTCCAAGGCCTCTGTGCTGCTCCTCTTCTGAGGTCCACTGAGCAGCTCACATCATTCTGAGCTTTATTCAAATGCTACTTTAGCTTCTTTAACCAGTCTTTGCTTTGCTTTGTTTTGTTTTAACACGGTCTTTCTAATGCAGCCTTGCAGGAGCTCACTATGAATATCAGGCTGGCTTCAGACTCAGACTCATGCCTGCCTCTGCCTCAGAGTGCTGGAACTGACTGCACGAGCCACCATGCCTGGCTTATAAATGCTTAAAAATCATGATCACATACTCCCTGAACAGATTAAGTGACAGAGGTCAAAAGAAGCCGTCTCTTTCCTAGGCCACTCAACAAGGAGTGGAACTACTGACTAGTGTCTGAACTCCAAAGGCTCTGCAGCCCTACTCCTCCATGATAACCAGGGCCACCCCGATGGGAGCATAGCCCATAGACCTGTTCCCAGCCCCTCTTCTGCAGAGTAAAGGAGCCACTGGCTGCTGGCTGCTCCTTGCAAGTCAGCCCCTTTCTGATTGGGCCCTGGGATGGCAGCATCAGTCTGAACAGGGTGCTCAGAGCCAGCATGTGCCCACACAGTTGGGCGTGACCAGGTCTCCTCTGGCCACACCTTTTCCAAGTCTTGCTCTTGTAATGCCAAGGCTAGCTCATTGTTGTCAATGACAGAAGCAGCAGCTACATCCAAGGGTGTGGAGCCCTGCATGCCTGTGGGGACAAAGAGCAGTTAGAGTCCCCACTCCTTTTTTTAAAAAACTATTTAAGTGCATGTGTGTGTGTGTGTGTGTGTGTGTGTGTGTGTGTGTGTGTGTGTGTGAGATGCAGGTAAACGTAGAAGCCAGAAGAGGACAGCAGATCCTTTAGGGCTGGAGGTGACTGTGAGTCACATAAACTGGGTTCTGCGATCTGAACTCCGGTCCTTCTGATAGAGCAATAAGCACCCTTAGCCAGGGAGCAACCTCTCCAGCCCCTCTCAACTCCTGATGGTGTCTCCTCCTCTGGGAAGCCCTTCCTGACCACCCCCTTTGCAAAATGTGCTAAGTGCCTCTGCTGGTCTGTGCTTTTCGAATCCCAGTACTCGGGGATCTGGGTTGATGATATCTAAGGCTGAACTTTATGCTTTGGCTGCTCTGTGAGCTGTGGGTTGTCTGAGCCACTCTTTCCTAGTTTTGGGTTTTATGCTGTTTTTGAGACAGAGTCTCATGATAGCCCAGGTTGGCTTTGAACTTGTTATGTAGCTGGGGATAGCTCACCCAGGCCAATGCCGCTGTTCTCCAGCAGGTAGCTCAGGTGGTCAAACATGGAGCGCTGGTTCTGCCGGCTGATTCGGCAGAAGTAGCAGAGGAAGCGGCAGCAGCTTGTCACCATCTTGGGGAAGCGGATCTCCTGCAGGGAGCAGACAAGGAGGACCAGTGGTGAGTGCCTGCTCTTTGTGTCCCCCTCCCTGAGCCGACACACCCACCCAGGCCCCTCACCTTTGACTCGCCGCCCCCAAGGACGTTCACCATAACCTCCATGACTGTTTCATGCATACCCAGCGCTCTCATCAGGTTTGGGTGTTGGTAGAAGACTTTGTTGTTCATGATGTTCCTGTGAACAGACAGGACATGTGGGGTAAGCATAGCCTGGGGGCGGGGCATACATCCAGGGAAATTCATGGTCACCATGGTGACAACAGTCTGCACTCTTTAGGCGCCTTTTGCAGATTTAAATTCATCCATCCTTTTTTGTTTGTCTGTTTTGTTTTAGTTAGGTTTTGAGACAAGGTCTCACTCTGGTACCTGAAGCTAGCCTGAAACTATGTAGCCCAGGGTGGCTTAGCATTCACAGTAATCCTCCCTTTACAGCCTTCCAAGTGCTGAGATGACAGGTGTGAGCTACCATCTCGCTCTCTGAAGAATCATGATTACATCCACTCTGGGAGGCAGGAGTTATTATACTTATGGGATCTCACAGACACAGAAAATGAGGTCTGGATCCAAGGCAGGCTCCCCTAAGGTAGATGCTGCCTGCAGCATTCCCAAATGTCTGTGAGGGCCCGGCATACGGTAGGAGCTTAAATGGCTGAGTTGCATTCGACCCAATGCTCAATCCTATCACGATGTAGCATTATTTAAAACAATTTAAAAAAATTATTTCTACTTATGTGTGTCATGTATACCATGCACACGGAGGAACTAGAGTTATGGGTAGACGTGAGCTGCCTGATGTGGGTGCTGGGAATCGAACCCTGGTCCTCTGGAAGAACAGTAAGTGCTTTTAACCACTGAACCAATCTTTCCAGTGCTCCCCCTTTAGAATTTATTTGTTTCTTTTTTGTGTGTATGTGGGGGAGGTCCATGCATCCCACAGAAAACTTCCTGGAGTTCCTTCTCTCCTTCCACCACGTGGGTCCTGGGGATAGACAGGTGTTCAGGCTTGGCTGCAATCACCTCTACCCACTGAACCATTTCACCAGCCCAATTATTGATATTTATTATTATTCTGACACAGGGTCTCGCTATGTATCCCAGGCTGGTCTAAAACTTCCTATGTAGTCCACAATGGCCTGGAACTCAACATCCTCCTGCCTCAGCTTTCTGAGTGCTAAGATGACAGGCCTGAGATGCCACCCCAAATCTGCTAGCTTGTTACTCTAAGCACAGGTCCCTGAAGCCCCATGGCCTCTCTAAAGGGGAGGCATGGTCCTTCCCTTTGTTAACAGCAGAGGACTTTAAGCTCAGAAACAGCAGATGTGCCAAGAGTCACAGTGACCAGGAGCTTCTGAGGAGGGTTAACCATTAGGACAAAGGGACATCATGGGGAGGAAGGGCCGTACAGCGCGTGGGCGTGGCATGGGGGAGGAAAGGCAATACAGCACTTAAGCGTGGGCGTGGATGTGGGCGTGGGCAGGGGGAAGGGTAGTACAGCACATGGGCGTGGGTGTGGGCGGGGGGAAGGGCAGTACAGCACGTGGGCGTGGGGAGGAAGGGCAGTACAGCGCGTGGGCATGGGCGGGCAGCCAGGCCAGGGGGAGGCGCTCTCACCCAATGCTCTGGATCATAAGGTTCTCCTCCTGGGGACCCATCTGCACAATGAGCAGTGAGCGGATCTGGCCCAGGCACTCCAGCAGGCTCATGGTATCCTCCACCGAGGACAGAGAGATTGTGTAGGCCCGGGGCAGGGCACGCAGCAGCTCTCCGAGCCCGTCGTACTGCCGGTGCAGGAGGCTGAACATGGCACGGACCAGCTCCGGGCTCTGAACGAAGTCCTCCTGGGCCCAGCGCACCACTGTGTGGGACACCAGCTCCTGCAAGGACTCTGGAGAAAGGTTGGGACACTGGGTTGCATCTCTGAACCATAGGAGCGAGCAGCCCTTCTCTATCACCACCTGCCCTGTTTTTCACCTGCCACAAGCACGAGGATTCAAAAGACTTTTCTATTGTCCCAGGAATCAAACCCTCCCTCCCTCCCTCCCTCCCTCCCTCCCTCCCTCCCTCCCTCCCCTGGCTTCTGCAGCCACCTAAACACACACACAAAAACACACACACACACACAAAGGCCACCATTAATCGCAGCACTCAGGAGGCAGAGGCAGGAGGATTTCTGTGAGTTTGAGGCCAGCCTAGTTTACATAGCAAGTCCCAGGTCTACATAGAGACCTCCTCTGAAAACAAAGCAACCTCACCCTCAAAACACCCAAAAACAAAAAAGAAAAAAAACAAAAACAAAAAACCCAAACCTCCCCATACCCAAACCCCAACCCCCTCAACAAAGACAACCAAAAACCAAACCAAACCAAAAAAAGTTACAGGATCAAACGTCTACCAACATTAGAGACTCTGTCTAGGGCGCAGCTAATACACAGTTTGTGACCCCAACACGGACCTGGGTTTTCTAATTCCTCCTCTCAGTATGAGAGAAACTGAAAACAAGGACCACGAGGACACAAGCCACCACAGTCTTGGAGCTGTCACCATCCCGGGCTAGATGCACCTCTGCTCTGGTATGTAACACTGCCACACGGTCATCCATCGCAGCCCGCCCATTTGCACAGTCAGCCACAGCCCGCACATGAGGCCACCTCTCCAGGCACCGTCATCTCTCCCAACTCTTGCTTTCCTGTTCCTTCACAGGATCGAGCTATAGAGAGCTTGGAGCTGCCTGCCCCGCCCTGACTCGCCCTGGTCCCCAGTCCTCACGAGGCTTGTGCTCCTCAGGTGCCGCCTCCTCCTCAGGCTTCTCCTCTGTCTTCTTCACCAGCTTTACTTTTTCCAACAAGCTCATGAGGCGGCTTCCCAGAGTGCTCTCCTCCTCGGGCTCCTCCTCCTCTCCCTCCAGCTGGATTCCTGGAGGTGGGTAAGATAGTATGGGACGCCACTCTAGTGCTTGCTTATTCATCTATTCATTCATTCATTCATTCATTCATTCACTCATTCATTCTCTCACTCATTCATTAATCCATTCATTCATTCACTCATTCATTCATTAGCCCATTCATTCATTTACTCACTCACTCATTAGCCCATTCACTCACTCACTCATTCATTAATCCATTCATTCACTCACTCACTCATTCATTCACTCACTCATTCATTCACTCACTCATTCATTCACTCACTCACTCATTCATTAGCTCATTCACTCACTCACTTACTCACTCACTCATTCATTTTTTTTTTTTATTTTTTATTTTTTGGTTTTTCAAGACAGGGTTTCTCTGTATAGCCCTGGCTGTCCTGGAACTCACTCTGTAGACCAGGCTGGCCTCGAACTCAGAAATCCGCCTGCCTCTGCCTCCCGAGTGCTGGGATTAAAGGCGTGCGCCACCACGGCTCACTCATTCATTATTAATCCACCCATCCAATCATCTGTCCCCTTCTCACTCAGGCACGTTCTCTGGGAAGTTCTCTTCCTCTTCTCCCTATGCCCATGTGTTTACTGACTTAGTTATTCTGTGAAGAATAATCTAGATTGATGTAGAATTCCTTGTTCTGCTTCCACCTCCCACGTGATGGGATGACCAGTGTGTGCTGACATGCCTGGCTATGCTGATTTTCATTAATTTGGGGAAAAAAATTGTTGGATTTTTGAGACAGGATCATGTTGGCCAAACTTGGTCTTCAACTAATTATGTAGTTATGTAGCCCACTTGAGGTGATCCTCCTGCTGCAGCCTCCTGAGTAGGAGTACTGATGCAAACTACCATTCCCAGAAGCACACGTCTTTCAAAGCAACTCTTGTGAATAAATCCAAAGGACAAAGAAAGAAAAGAACAAAGTGTCGAAAGAATTAAAAGACAGGGCTGGAGAGATGGCTCAGCAGGTAAGAGCACTGACTGCTTTTCCAGAGGTCCTGAGTTCAATTCCCAGCAGCCACATGGTGGCTCACAACCATCTGTAATGGGGATCTGATGCCCTCTTCTAGTGTGTCTGAAGAGAGCGACAGTGTGCTCATATACATAAAATACATAAATAAATCTTTTTTTAAAAAAGGTAGGGACTAACTTCTGCAAGTTGTCCTCTAACTGTTGCACAGATGCACACACACACACACACACACACACTCACATACACTCATATCACACTCACATACACTCACATACACTCACATACACTCATGCATACACTCATATCACACTTACACTCAGATACACTCACACGCATACACTCATATCACACTCACATACACTCACGCAACTCACATACTCTCACACACACATATACACGCAAATACACACCCACATACTCACACATCGATATCTTTAAAGCAGGCTGTAGAGATTTACTAGTCTAAAAGAGCAAAAAAATAAAATAAAATAAAAGAACCATAAAATTAAGAGAGCTGAGACCGTGGGACTCAGTGAAGCAGAGTACACTCATAGTGAGAGCCCAGATGAAAAGAGAAAGATGCAAAAACACATTGAAGAAAGACTTTCCAATATTGGTTAAAAAATGATAATTTACATTTCCAAAAAAAGAAACTTCAAATAAGATCAGCTTAAAGATCTCCATACTTGGACACTCAAGCCATTGAAAAGCAAAGACGAATTCTTGAAACTCAGGCAGAGACAAATGACTTATCACCAACAAGAGAATCTCAGTAAGACTCTCAGATGGTCTTTCATCAGAAACTGTAGAAGACTGTCATCTGCCTCTCGTGCCAGCAAGGTCTCTCTTCACTGAATCAGTGAGCCAGCTACCCGGTTATTTATTTACCCCATTTATTTGTTCATCCATCTTTCTTTTTTTTTTTTTCTTTTCTTCCCTTTTTTCCCTTTTGTTCTTAGATACTTTCTTCATTTGCATTTCAAATGCTATCCCAAAAGTCCCCTATACCCTCCCCCCCCCTGCCCTGCTCCCCTACTCATTTACTCCCACTTCTTGGCCCTGGCGTTCCCCTGTACTGGGGCATATAAACTATGCTAGACTAAGGGGCATCTCTTACCAATGATGGCTGACTAGGCCGTCTTCTGCTACATATGCAGCTAGAGATATGAGCTCTGGGGGTACTGATTAGTTCATATTGTTGTTCCACCTATAGGGTTGCAGACCCCTTCAGCTACTTGGGCACTTTCTCTAGCTCCTCCATTGGGGGCCCTGTGTTCCAACCTATATACGACTGTGAGCATCCACTTCTGTATTTGCCAGTCACTGGAAAAGACTCATAGGAGACAGCTATATCAGGGTCCTTTCAGCAAAATCTGCTGGCCTATGCAATAGTGTGTGCGTTTGGTGGCTGATTATGGGATGGATCCCCGGGTTGGGCAGTGTCTGGATGGTCCATCCTTTTATCTTAGCTCCAGACTTTGTCTCTGCAACTCTTTCCATGGATATTTTATTCCGTATTCTAGGGAAGAATGAAGTATCCACGTGTTGGTCTTCCTTCTTGATTTTCTTGTGTTTTGGAAATTGTATCTTGGGTATTCTAGGTCTCTGGGCTAATATTCACTTATCAGTGAGTGCATATCAAGTGACCTCTTTTGTGATTAGGTTACCTCAGTCAGGATGATATCGTCCAGATACATCCATTTGCCCAAGAAGTTCATAAATTAATTCTTTTTAATAGCTAAGTAGTATTCCATTGTGTAAATGTACAACATTTTCTGTATCCATTCTTCTGTTGAGGGACATCTGGGTTCTTTCCAGCTTCTGGCTATTATAAATAGGGCTGCTATGAATATAGTGAAGGATGTGTCCTTATTACCAGTTAGAACATCTTCTGGGTATATGCTCAGGAGAGGTATTGCTGGATCTACCGGTAGTACTATGTCCAGTTTTCTGACAAACTGCCAGAGTGGTTGTAGAAGCTTGCAATCCCACCAACAATGGAGGAGTGTTCCTCTTTCTCCATATCCTCGCCAGCATCTGCTCTCACCTGAATTTTTGATCCTAGCCATTCTGACTGGTGTGAAGTGGAATCTCAGGTTGTTTTGATTTGCATTTCCCTGATGATTAAGGATGTTGAACATTTTTTCAAGTTCTTCTCAGCCCTTCAGTATTCCTCAGTTGAGAATTCTTTATCTAGCTCTGTACCCCATTTTTCAATGGGGTTATTTGAATTTCTTGGGTTCAGCTTCTTGAGCTCTTTGTATCTATTGGATATTAGTCCCCTATCAGATTTAGGATTGGTAAAAATTCTTTCCCAATCTGTTGGTGGCCTTTTTGTCTAATTGACAGTACCTTTTGCCCTACAGAAGCTTTGCAATTTTATGAGGTCCCATTTGTTGATTCTTGATCTTATAGCACAGGCCATTACTGTTCTGTTTAGGATTTTTCCCCCTGTGCCCATATCTTCAAGGCTTTTCCCAACTTTCTCCTCTGTAAATTTTAGTATCTTTGGTTTTATGTTCATCCATCTTTCTTAATAATTCTTACTATATTTGTGTGTGCGCGCGCACATGCGCGTGCGTGTTGAGACACACATGTGGGCGTATATGTGGGCAGAGGACAGCTTGCAGAAGTTAGTTATTTTCTTTGAGAGTGTGTGTCCTGGGGGCTGAACTCAGGTTGCCAAGCTTGGTAGCAGGCGCTTTTACCTGTGGAGCCATTGTGATGGCCATCCATCCATGCTGCTGTCTCTCAGTTTGCATTCACCCAGTCACCTGTCTGCACCCAGCCAGCCTAGGCACATCCTCCTGATCACTGTCTATCTGTGCAACCATTCATTCATTCATTCAACCAATCATTATATAGCACCAATACATGGGCTTTTTGTTTTGTTTTATTTTTGTTTTTCAAGGATCTCACTATGCAGCCTGGCTGCCTTGGAACTCACTCTGTAGACCAGGCTGGCCTTGAACTCAGAGATTCCCCTGCCTCTGCCTCCTGAGTGCTGGGATTAAAGGTCAGTACCACTACACACAGCTTAAGATTTATTTATTTGTATTATACTTGTACGAATGTTTTGCCTATATGTATGTCGGTGAACCGTGTGTTTGTCTAGTGCCTGTAACAGCCAGAAAGTTGTTGGATATTCTGAAACTGGAGTCACAGCTAGCTGTGAGCTGCCATGTCTGTGCTGGGAAGCGAACCCAGGTTCTCTAGAAAACCAGCCAGTGCTCTTTATCTCTATTACAGCCCTTACACGGGTGTTTAAGATCAGGAAATCTTACTGAAACTTCAGGCGAGATTGCAAAAGAAAGCTTTGGAAAAGCACTCTCTGAATTTCTCTGCTTACCACAATGTGCCAGCAGGTCTTGGTGGAAGTTGACTAAATCCTGTCGGATCTCTTCAGGGAGAGGGCACTCTTCCTCATCTGCGCCATTTTTGAAGTGCAATAGCATGTTGATCTAGAGAAAGATTAAACACCAGAATAAAGACCTTCGACCTCAGATCAGGGTCATAGATTCAACCATCCATCTCTAAGACTAGGACCCCTTCTCCAAATGTGAGTTAGTAAAGAATATTTGAGGGACTAGGAGCAGAGGTTATGAAAGAAAGGGGCACGACCAGTCTCTGGTGACTCCGAGGTTAGTTCCTGAGTGGGAGAGGTTAACACATAGTTTCAAAGCTCGGGCACCGGTTTTGAAGGTGACCAATATCAATCAGTTGGGACCGAGGGAAGTTGAGGTTGGGGTTTAGATAGTGAGACCAGTTGGAGTTCAGGGGATAGAGGACCTGCTCCTGGGGTGGAGAACGGAACTCTCGGGTGCGCCTTGCGGTCTCGGCCGCGCTCATGGTGAAGGCTTTCATGAGGAGGCCGTAGCGACCCCGCTGGTTGCCCTGCATCTTGTCCACATAACACTCTGCAAAGGCTGCCAAGGACTCCACCCGGTGCTGCAGCTCTTGGTCACAGAAATACTCCAGGAGGTGGCACATCTGCGGGAGTGCAACCACATAGTAGGAGGCATGGTAGGGACACCATCAGGGGTTCCTTGACACCTCCAATGCTTTCTCTCCCCTCTCCATGGCCCTGGCCAGTCTCAAACACCATCGCTTGCGTCCTCCATGGCTTCCTCTCGTGAGGAAATCAGCGCCATCACTCCGAAGCCAGCACCACCCCACTGCTTTCTGCATCTCCACAGCTTCCCACTGCCGCTGGACAAAGCCCAGGACTCAAGCTCCAGTAGATTGGGTATCTCCGAGCCCTGATGGATGGAGGCCAAAAGACAGGGAAACTCACCTGTAATTTCACAGACTCGGGCAGCTTCATCTGCAGCAGCCCCTCCTCAAGCTCCTCCTTCTCCTCTTCTGCGGCATCCTCTGCCTCTTCTTTTTCCTCATCTTCCTTCTCGTGTGCCTCCTCTTCTTCATCCTCCTCTTTCTCCTCCTCATCTTCCTCTTCCTCCTCTCCCTCCTCCTCCGCCTCTTCTTCCTCCCTGAAGACTTCAGGCTCAATCATCTTCAGGATCTGCTTCACATCCTCGTCACTAAAGACACCCATCACCTGCGGGACAAAGGCCGAGTCCTTCCCAGTGGCCAGGAAGGCCTCATGATCTCGTCCCAGCCCTACTATCCAGACCTGCTTCTCCTGCACACACCAGGAGCATCCCAGCAGCGACTGATATGGCTCCTCCCATGGGCACAGTGCCATTCCTGTCTGGCTGCCCTCCTTCCTTAAGATCCCTCAGTGCAGTAGGATTTGAGTTGGATAGGATCAAGATATACGATATGCATTTAGGAAATTGTCAAAGGAAAAGATAAAACTTCCTTAACCCCTCTCCACATCCATGTCTCACCCGTGTGGCACATCCCACATTATCCTAAGCACCACAGTCCCTTCACAGGTGTCTTTCCTCTCAAGCCTCCACATAGGTGACTCTGAGACAAGACATGCTCTGCACCTAATAAAAGCCTACAAGGGTTCCAACATACATCAGCTCTCACTTGACACAGCGAAGATGCCAATAGATTGACTGACTCTGGAAGGGTAGAGAGACAATAGATACAAGGGAAGAGTGGGGGCGGGTCAGAGGAACTAACAGAGAGAGGACGGGTCCGCTGGCTAGATGAATTGTTAGACCGAAGTATACATACTTGCAGGGGATGAATGAACGAGTGAATGAGTGTGTGATAGGGAGGTGGAGGAAATGGTGGAAGAAGAGATGGCAGATGAATGAAATGAGGACACATGGTGTATGAGTAGGCAGATGGACAGACTGAGTGAGAATGGTCCCCAGAAGCTCATTTATTTCCATGCTTGATAAACTGGGAAGGACTGGGGTGTGTGGCCTTGTTAGAGAAGTTGAGGCCTTGTTGGAGGAGGTGTGGCCTTACTGGAGGAGGGGGTGGCCTTGTTGGAGGAGGTGTGATCTTATTGGAGGAGGTGTGGCCTTGTTGGAGGAGGTGTGGCCTTGTTGGAGGAGGTGTGACCTTGTTGGAGGAGGTGTGGCCTTGTTGGAGGAGGTGTGGCCTTGTTGGAGGAGGTGTGGCCTTGTTGGAGGAGGTGTGGCCTTGTTGGAGGAGGTGTGTTTATGGGGTGGGTTTTGAGGTTTTAAAGTCCATTCCAGGCTCAGTGTCCCTTTGTCTGCTGCCTGTGGATTGGGATGTAAAGCTCTCAACTCCTGCACCAACACCATGCCTGTCTGTTTCTTACCGTGATGGTAATGGACCAACCCTTGGAAACTGTAAACAAGTCTCCAGTTAAATGCTTTCTTTTCTAAGAGTTGCCTTGGTCCCAGTGTGCTTCACAGCCATAGAACAAAAACTAAGACAGACTGATAGTAAGTGTAGATAAATGAGCAAACAGACAGGGAAAGTGGGTTGATGGATGGACAGACTGGTTTGTGCACTAAAAGCTGGATGAATGTATATATATGGTTGAATGGTATATGGGTGTATGAATAAAGCAAAACATGAAGTAAATGTTGGATAGAAGGATGGCTAGGTGGGCAAACAGCAGAATGGACATAGATAGTTCTGTGGGCATCAGGTGGATGGGCAGGTGCAGGTACGAGAAGGGACGTGGAAATGGATGGACTGGTGGCCGGGTCTACAAATGGATGCACAGGTGAAGGGAAGAAGGCCGTGATGGGCTATATGGAAGGAATATGTATTAATAGATGGGTATGTATTACACATGTGTTAATAGATAGAAGAACATGGGATCACGTGTGCATAAATGTGAAGATAGGAGATTGATACATTGAAAATGATGGATGGATGGATGGATGGATGGATGGTGGGCAGAAAAGCAGGAGATTGGGAGAACTTATAAATGAGGGTGTAAAGGCATGAGTGGAGAGCTGAGTGGATGGAAAGTTGATGGATGAATGAATGAATAAATGGTTGGTGGGATAGGGAAGTGGGGGAAAGAAGAAGATACTGGGGGCTGGTGAGATGGCTCAGTGGGTAAGAGCACCCGACTGCTCTTCCGAAGGTCCAGAGTTCAAATCCCAGCAACCACATGGTGGCTCACAACCATCCGTAACGAGATCTGGCGCCCTCTTCTGGAGTGTCTGAAGACAGCTACAGTGTACTTACATATAATAAATAAATAAATCTTTAAAAAAAAAAAAAAAAGAAGATACTGAAAAACACAAATGGAGGATAGGTGACTGGATTAAAGGAAGCGTGAATGACAGTCGGGTGGATGATGAATTAATTGGAAGGTGGGTGTAAGATGGGTGGAGCGATGAATGGGTCATAGAATGTGCAAACTTGACACACCACCCAAGATGGATGTACAGCTTCGAATCTGAAATAATGGGGGAGGGAAACCGGAAGGAGCCATTACCAGGAGGGTAGACACAAGCTTGAGCACCGGGACGAACTGGAACTCCACAGAGCCCCCAACCGGGTCGCGAGCATGCTGTCCTCCATCACGCACGGCTTCCCCCAACATTCTCAGCGCCTTGTCTCGCAGAGCCTCCAGAGGGATGGCAGGGCTGAGGCGAGCTGGAGCTTCTGTGGCCCCAGCAGCTGGCAGGGCGACCACAAAACACGGGGGGGAGAAATGGTGTGGAGGTCTCAGGGAGGTTGTGACCCCAACGCCAGGCAGGCCATGGCGGCGGGGGCCATCTTCCGCACTTCGCCCGGGTGGGAAAAGCGTGATGGCGCGGGTCTCCGGCGTGAGCGGCACGATGTACTCAGAGAGCATGGAGCGACGGCTGCGGCAGGCACTTTCGAGGTGGATGCTGATGAGGAGGTCGTAGTAGCCTGCTCGCAGAGGACCTGGCAAGCGCGCATCCTCCAGCGCATGCAACAGCTGTGCCTGGTCCACGTGGCTGCACAGGGCATGAGCCACGCGGTTGTTGCCCAGGGCACATACCGAGCGGTAGAGCGAGAGCGTGTGCGAGTGGAAGCGCTGTAGGTCCAGCCGCTCAGATAGCTCCAGGATGTCCATGCACCTGCAGCAAAGATATGGCACACTGTCACGGGCAGTGGATGGGGACAGACACCTTAGAGAGGCTAGGGAATCTCAAGTGTCTGGCAGGGTCAGGCTCTAAGGTGGCTCTGGATCTAGTAGTCTTTCCGTGGTCCTGAGAGTCCCTAAGGGGCTTGAGTACATCCCACCCTACACGGGATTTCTGGAATAGTCTGACTCTGGAGTTTGGGGGACAACAGAAAATACCAGGTAACCCCTAGATGTAGCTGAGATGCCCCAGGATAGGGGCTTGAGCTCTTTATGGCAGGTTCCAGCACCCTGGTTATATCTGAGTGAGTCGGCATGAGGAGAATTTGCCAGGTATGGTGGGAGACACTTGGGAGGTAGAGAAGAAAAGTCAGATGTTCAAGGCCATCCTAGCTCTATAGCCAGTTCAAGGCTAGCCTGGGCTACAGGAGACCTTGTCTCCAAACAAAAACCTTAGGAGGGATCCCATGTCAAGATAATAACTTTTTTTTTTTTTTTTTTAGATTTATTTATTTATTACATGTAAGCACACTGTAGCTGTCTTCAGACACTCCAGGAGAGGGCGCCAGATCTCGTTACGGATGGTTGTGAGCCACCATGTGGTTGCTGGGATTTGAACTCTGGACCTTTGGAAGAGCAGTCGGGTGCTCTTACCCACTGAGCCATCTCACCAGCCCCGATAATAACTTTTAAAATATTAAAAAAATATATTTTAAGAGCTAGGGCTATGGCCCCGCTGGTAGAGCACTTGCCTAGCATGTGAGAAGCCCTAGGTTCAATCTCTAGCACTGCATTCATAAAAAAACATCTAACATCTATCTGGGTTGGGGAGTTTGATCATTGTCTGGGCTCTCTGAGTCAAATTTAGTGTCCCTGTAGTGTCTGGTGTCCCTGAGGTGTAACTGTGCTCTCCTAAGATGAATATGAGGTTCACTGGGATGGGTCTAGAGCCCCCTGGTGGGCTATTTGAGGAGGCTGATGCTGAGCCAGAGTCCTCTGATTAAGACCTGAAGCCTCCTGGGAACGTGTGTAGTCCTGGGGTTGTAGTTGGGAAAGGCACCGAGCGAGCGCAGCGGGGGTTGGGGGAAGCCGAGCGCTGCGGGAAGGCCTGGACCTGTTCTCCTCCGGGATGTGTAGCGCCATCATCATCAGCGGCTCCTGGCACTGAACTGCCCAGCCCAGCCGCTCTCCAGCACGCCGCGTGTCCACATGTAGGAAGTGGTTGGGCATTCGGCTCCAGGAGACGGGCATCAGCATCTGCACCTCCAGCCTTGGTGGGCACTGTGGGGCTGGGTTCTTGCGCTCGCTCAGGAACATGGCGGCTGACAGCGGCATGATGTTCTGTGCGTTCAGGGGTCGGGGTGGGGAAGAATGGGTCAGGATTCGCGGTCCTCCCAGCCCTGCCCAGGTACGCGCTGCACACCCTGGCCTAAGCAAACTCCCATCCACATCTCCTTGCCTTCTGCTTCCCCAGCTCAAACTGGACCACGTTCTGGTGGGTAGGCAGCACAAAGACAGCAGGAAACAGCTTCGTGTTGGGTTCCACCTGGCGGGGGAGAAAAGGTCAAGGTGTAAGCGAGAGGGTGGGCCAGAGGCATTGTGCACTCTGCCTGGACCCAATTTTGTAGAACCACACTTGGGCACTGGAGATCCACAATAGTTGTAGGTGAGCCTTGAGCCTGGCTACCCTGATGCAGCCAGGCCAAGCATCTCCAGCTCCTTCAGAGAAACCTGTCAACTGCATCTTTGTGCACATCAGGGTCCCTCAGGAGTGCGTTCCCCACTCACTCTTCAGAAGCCAGAGCTCCTGACTGGCCTCCTCTGGCCCTCCTAGTAGAACCCACCCTCAACAGCTTTCCCATCTCCCCAAACAACACTGCGAGGAGGGAGGAGCCTTACCAGCACCTAACTACACGTGCAGACCCAACCCCCAGTTCACTGGCGGTACAAAGGACAAGAACAGTGTTAGGATGACAGGCCAGAGGCTGTAGGTAGCTAAGCCAGAACACTCCCTGAGGGGTTAACTTGCATAGAAACCTCTGAAATCTCAATAAAGTAGAGACATAGTCAGCAGGTTCAAGGAGGGGCCTGCAACCCTGCAGGATCTAACAAAATTCCAGATGCTGCTGGTCCAAGGACCGCACTGTAAGGAACAAATGGATAGCACAGAGCCTGCCTGTTCCCTCACCAAAGGCTGAGAACAGAGGGAGGGAGGGGCAGAGAGGATGGAGAGGGAGGGGCAGAGAGGGGAAGAGGAGGAAGAAGGGTGGAGGAGGGGAGATAAGGAGAGAAGGTGAGGAGAGGGAGAGAGGGGGAGAAAGGGGAAGGGGAGAGCTCCATGGAAAGAGGGGAGAGAAGGACAGAAGGAGGGAGAAAGGGAGAGAGGGAGGGAGGGAGGGAGGGAACCTAAGTGGAGTGTGGTGGCACACACCTGTGATCTCAGCACTTGGGAGGTGGAGGCAGAAGGATCAGGAGTTCAAGGCCATCCAAGGCTATATTGGCCAGCCTAGGGTGCATAAAACTCTATCTTTAAAAAAGGAAGGAAGGCAGGAAGGATGGGAGAGAGAGAGGGAGGAAGGAAGGAGAGGAGAGGAGGCAATATGTGAAGAGGTTTGAAGGATGTAGGAGTTCGTTAAAAGATCCCGCTTTACTTAGCTTCTGACTCAAACAAAGGAGAGGCACGGAGACATTTTGGAGACAATCAAAGACACCTGAGCATGGACTAGGGATTTGACGACAGTGAGGAACAGTTAGGAACTTTTCTTCTTTTCAGCGATAACAGTATTGTGGCTCTGCCTTTTAAAAATAATCTTTATCTTTTAAAGAGATGAGGCTCTGTGCTGCCGGCAGTTTCTTTCAAACCCTTCAGTGGGAGTGGAAGGGGAGTAGGTGTGGAGATGAAATGAGATTGGCTCTGAGTGGGTGGTAGCTGACGCTGGTAATGGGGACCTGGTGGCTCATTGTGCTATTCTGCTTTTGTATGTTTCTGAAATTCTCCACTTAAAATGTCGTTTTGCAGGCTGAGCACGGCGGCACAGGCCTGGAATCCCAGCCCTTGGGAGGTAAAGGCAGGAAGATCACAAGTTTAGGTCATCCTGGGCTACGTGCTGAGTTTGAGAACAGCCTGATCTATGTGAGATCTTGTCTTATAAAATAAGATAGGGACCAGCGAGACGGCTCAGTAGCTAAGAGCACTTGTTGCTCTTGCAGAAGACCTGGATTCGCTTCTCAGAACCCACATGGTGGCTCACAACTGTATGTAGCTCCAGGGTTAGGAGATCCCAAGCCTTCTGACCTCCACGGGCAGGCACCAGGCATGAGCATGGTACGTTTACGTACATGCAGGCAAAAAACCAAAAACCCAAAACCCAAAACACATACACATTTTTAAAGTCTGAGAAGTAAATCTTCCAATAAGGAACTTCATCTAGAAGTACCTCTAAAAATTAAAAACCATTTTTAAAAAAACTGCGAAGCCGGGCGTGGTGGCGCACGCCTTTAATCCCAGCACTCGGGAGGCAGAGGCAGGCGGATTTCTGAGTTCGAGGCCAGCCTGGTCTACAAAGTGAGTGCCAGGACAGCCAGGGCTACACAGAGAAACCCTGTCTCGAAAAACCAAAAAAAAAAAAAAAAAAAAAACTGCGAAGACCACCTCAGATGGGCTAAAGGACGATGGGTAGGTTGGACATACATGTGGCAAAGAGTCAATAATCGAGTTTGGTGGTGGGCTTGTGAACAGGGAGTTACTGTACAATTCCTTCGGTGTCTCTGTATACTTAATATACATGTGAACATTTAGATAATAATAACAGTGACAATAACAACAATAATGATATGCTAAAAAAGGACAAACCTACTTGAAGATTTTGGCCTACTCTAGGGGGTTTGCTTCATGGTGAGAAGAGGACAGATGTCACCCAGCCCATGAGGGAGTGAGTCTACAGACCTCTCTTCAGTGCCAAGGCTCTGCTTTCCCTCCACCCTGGGCAGAACTTTAATGGAAGGTTCAACGACACAACTTAGGGGAAGGCCTGTTTTCTCCCTCCAGGCTCTGACCTCAGGGGCTGCTCTGAAGGTTTTTCCTCAGACCCTGGGATCCTGTCGCTAAGGCGTGAGGGGCTGGGCTCACCTGGAAGAAGGTGTTGCTTTCTTTGCCATTGGCTGTGAAGGTCATCAAGCCGGTGGCCAGATCCACCAGGCAGCCAATGACAAGGTCCGTGTGGCTGATCCGGCCCTGCTGTCCGGGACTCACAAAATCTCCGCCCCACACCATGTAGCAGTTGCTACACTTGAGGCTGGAAAAGACAACCCAACCTTGGTTAGGGCACATATCCGCCTGCAGTCAGGGAACCCTCGATGCCTCCTTCCCCAAGCTCCAGGAATACTGTGACCTCAGAGCCCCACACACAAACACCCACCACCTGCAGAATGAGCACAGAAAACCCTCCACCATGGGCCCAGATGCCCCACAGCCATAGTTTAGTATGCATCGGGGAAAGGGGAGTCAGGAGAACAGACAGGAAGAGAAAAGAGGAATCAGAAGAGACAGAGGGGAAAATGGGAGGCAAGGGGGAATAAATAGACAAGGGGGAATAAAATAGCACAGGGGTGGAGAGATGGCTCAGGGGTTAAGAGCACTGACTGCTCTTCCAGAGAACCCGGATTCAATTCCCAGCACCCCTATGGCAACTCAGGACTGTCTGTAACTCCAAAATCTGACACCTTCACACAGACATATAAGCAAGCGGAAACACCAATGCACATAAAATAATAAATAGATAGAAAGTATCTATTTAAAAAGAAGGAAAGTAGAACAAAGAAACAATTAACGAGCAAGGAAAAAGGAAAGAAAGAAGTGGTTGCCATGATTTCTTTTTGTTCCTCAAGGATCCTAGGAACCCCAGCCAGGCATCTCTAAAGCTGGTGCCCAGAGCTCACAGATCCTGCCCATGCCAACCTCCTGCCTGCACACAGAACCCCCACTCCCGCCCAGTACCTGCTGTGGACATTGCCTTGTTCATCTCCCATGGTCACTGTCACCGCCCTGACTTTGCTGAGGTCGAAGCTCATGTCATGTTGATGGTAGTCAGGAGTGACCCAGCCCACCCACACGCAGCTGGGCTCCTGACCCGCGAAGACCCTCACAGAGTAATAGTACTGGTGACATAATAAAGAGAGGACCAGAGGTCAGTGGGAAAAATGGCCTTTCCTACTACATGAGAGATCTTCTGAGTCTAAGTGTGTGCTGGTGTGCCTGTTCTTGCTTTCCAAGATTGGGGAGCCCCCTTGGGAATACTTGGTGGCACCCTTACACCTGGTCCTTCTTCAAACTACAGCAAAGCAACAAAATAGCTCACAACAATAGCTTGGTGCTCTAAGTAAGGTTCTTTACTGTCTAACGTACAGCATCTGCCCAGCCACCTCACAGGGAGTTACTACCACTGTTACCCTTCTATTTACTGGTGAGTGGCAGTCCTTCCACTAGAAGGCACAGAGCACTGAAGAGATTCACCCAAATGGCACCCAGGTAGCCTAGGATCCTAAATGTTATAGTGCATTCCCCTCCCCTCCCACCCCCTCCCCTCTCCCTTCTCCTCTGCACTCCCCTCTCCCCTTTCCCCTCTCCCCTCCTATCCTCTCCTTTTCTGAACCAATGCTGGAATCTAGGACCTTGTGAATGCTCTATCACTGAGCTACATCCTCAGCAGTGGTATGGGGCTGCACTCTGTTGCCTTAGCTCGTCTTGAACTCCTCCATAGCAGGCAGGCCTTGAACTTGTGATCCTCCTGCCTCAGCCTCCCCAGTAGCTGGGATTACAGACCTGTGCCAGCAAGCCTGGCATGAATAAGATTTCTATCTTAACAAATATCTAAGGACTCAACCTATATTGGGGTAACTATGGATTTTTACTCCCAGGAATATGTTTGCTATTGAAATTCAAGTACTGTATGTATATAATTGATCCAGAATGTTGATCTATATTGGCTTATTCTCTGCATTTTGGGACCCCTAAGAGTTATATAAGTTTGCCTTATAGCTTCACTGAACCCCCTACTATCTTTAGGCCACTAATACATGAGAATAGGAGGTTCAAAAAATCGCATCCGTGTGTTGCATTCTGACTCTCTAGAATGTACTGGGGTATCTCAGCTATAAGAATGACAGCAATGAACTGGAAGTTCTGGGTTTCCCTGTTATGTTGGGGGGTGGGGTTGTCCCCAAAGTGGGGCGTCCTAGATTCACACCGTGGTGGTGTTGAGGATGATCTCAGGGTCGTCGCGGTTGTCAGCAGGTACCACATCTCGAGGGAGTCGGGGAAGAGCCGGAGTAGAAGGTGGTTGGGTCATCATGGCAACCTTCTTGGCCTTGAACAAGAACCTGGAGGTCAGAGGAGAGCCTGCCATTAGATGCAGCTCTTAAGCCCATCCCCTCCTTCTTCCCACCATAGTCATCATGTGGAGCACATCTGTCCCGGTTAGACCCTCCTTCTTTTTTTTTTTTTTTTGGTTTTTTTTTTTTGGTTTTTTGAGACAGGGTTTCTCTGTGTAGCCCTGACTGTCCTGGCACTCACTTTGTAGACCAGGCTGGCCTCGAACTCAGAAATCCGCCTGCCTCTGCCTCCCGAGTGCTGGGATTAAAGGCGTGCGCCACCACGCCCGGCTAGACCCTCCTTCTAACCCCAGGAGCTTGCCACTGGAGAATGGGGATTCCTGACTGGCCCAGCCCAGTCTATTCAGGAAGTGCCGTGTGCTGGGCTTGTGGATGCTGGGCTAGTCCCATTTAAAGAGGGCAACTGATAGCTAGGTGTGGTGGTGCACACGCACTGGGGAGGTGAGAGAAGAGGATTGGGAGTTCACGGCTGTCCTCAGTTCTACAGCAAGTTTGAGGCCAGCCTGGGCTATTAAAAACAAAGCAAAATAAAGAGGGTAAAGAGAGTAGCCAGATATATGGGAACACACAGTGGTCTCTCTAAATCAACATTATCCATTTGTACTACTTTTTAAGTTGTATTTATTTATTTATTTATTGAGCGTGCATGCTTGTGTATTCATGTGGGTGCATCTGTGTGTGCAGGTGCACATGCACGTGTGTGCATGCATGTGGAGGACAGACGACAACCTTTGGTGTCCACAGGAAGTGACGCCCACTTTGTTTTGTGCAAGTGTTTTCTGTTGGCATGGAGTTCACTTGAGTAGGCTAGGGTGGCCAGCCAGTGAGCCCCAATAGCCTGCCTGCCTCCATCCCAAGCTCCATCCTTGGGACTACAAGCTCCTGCTACCACCCCTGGCACTTTCGTGTGGGTTCTGGGGATGGAACTGAACGCTCACGCTTTCAAGGCAAGCACTTTACCGACTGCACCATCCTCCCAGACCTGTGTTAGGTGTTTGTTTGTTTGTTTGTTTGTTTGTTAAATTGATGTCGTTTATTGGTTTTTGAGACAGGCTCTCACTATGTAGCCCAGGCTGGTCTGGGATTCACTATGAGAACAGTCCGCTTGCCTCTGCCTCCCAAGTGCTGGGATTACAGGTGAAGCCACCATGACTGGGTGGCAAGCTTCTAGCAACAGCACCTCCAACTGTGATAGACACCAACAACACTATCATTTCCAAACAACCTCAAAGAGACTCATGCTAAGTGAAAATCACTGCTATGATGGGGGAAAATAGATTTTCTTTCAATCCAGTCTCCCCTCCCTTTTGTTGTTGTTTTGAGACAGGGTTTCTCTGTGTAGCCCTGGCTGTCCTGGAACTCATTCATTCTGTGGACCGGGCTGGCCTCGAACTCAGAGATCTGCCTGCCTCTGACTCCAGAGTGCTGGGATTAAAGGTGTGTGCCACCACCCTGCATCAGTCCAGTGCTTGATATTGGCCTTCTTTGACGTTAGTTAGCTTTGGTTGTTTGTTTGGATTGTGTTGCTTCAAGTTTCATAGTTGTAATTTTGTGGAAATGACAGCATAGCTGGGAAATAATAAATACCATTCGCCTCACACAAGACCACTCAGTGTTCTGACCTCACTTAGCACAACTGGGCCCCTTTGGGGAACAATGGAGGCTTCTTAAATTATTGCAGTTGCATAACTGGGGATCCCAAAACAGACTCTGAGCCCCTTTCTAGCCCCGATCTTAACTCACCCTCTCTTCTTGTTCTTCTCGGTGGTAGCGTCTTTCTCATTCTCCGCCCTCGCAGGCTGAGCCTCTACCCCAGCCTGGGCAGTGCCTCCGGGTGTCCCCTCCTTGGCAGTTCCATCCTTGCCCCCCTCAGCCTCTCCCCAGCCTCCAGCGGAGCGGCGCAGGTTTTCATAGTCCGTATCTGGTTCTGCTGCCCGGGCCTCATCTTCAGCAGGTGGCTGCAGGCCAGGGGATGCCAGGGGTGTGGCCCCTGCGGTGCAGCGGAAGTGCTGGTGGAACTGGACCGGAAGGCTTAGCCGGAGAAACAGCATCTCCACCAGACTGTTCTGTGAACCCCAGGTGCGGTGGGTCAAGCGCAGGCAGGGGGGTGTATCCACAGTGCCATCCATGCGGGCCACCTTGAGGGAGAGAGGCAGGAGCTCTGAGCCAGGCTTGTGAGATAGGGTCCTGAACACGGTTCTGTGTAAAGTCACTATTAGGCCTCTGGGTGGGAATTATCTAAAATAGCATGATGGGGCTTGGCTATGGAGTGCTATTAGGCTCTATCCAACTCTGAGCCTTATAAAGAGTTAATAGCTTGGTCCTACACTGGCATCGCTTGGAGGAATTTTCAGAACCTCCCTGTGCACTGCAGAGTAAGGTTCCACACATGCATTCAATGCACAACTCCACTCATGCATTTATCCATCTACCCATCACCTACCCATGCATCCATCTGTGTTCATACATAATACATACATACACACACAGACACATATACATACATTACACACCATCTGTGAGTCACCATCTCCCACACATCAATTTACATCCATCTGTCCTTCCATGCATTCATTTATCCATCCATGTATCATCTATCTAGACTACAAATATCTCAGGAATTCCTACTGTGTTCTAGGCACTGTTCTAGAAACACACCAGGAAACACCACCTAGAATCCCCCAGTGAGGGGCTGGGGGCGTGGCTCAGTGGTAGAGCCCCTGCCTAGAATCCCCCAGTGAGGGTCTGGGGGCGTGTGGCTCAGTGGTAGAGCCCCTGCCTAGAATCCCCCAGTGAGGGGCTGGGGGCGTGGCTCAGTGGTAGAGCCCCTGCCTAGCATGTGAAAGGCCTTAGGTTCAATCCCTGGAACCACCAGAAAAGAGAAAAAAGAGAATATGTTATCTAGTGTGCATCATGTCCTGTGTTTGGTCCTCAGCAGCACAGAATATTAATAATAACCATGTGCATGGGAATCGATTCTTACCTCATAGTGGGGGTGTTCAAGGGGCACAGGCTCAAACTGAGGAAGACTCTTGCTAAACCAGGTGGTAACTGGGCGTTGCATGTTGATGGCGAACGGCTCAAAACCTTCCTGGAGGCCACAGATGGCAAAAAACCTCAGGGAGCTCACATCCTGGCCCAGGTTCAGGTGGCCCACCTGACCAGGTCCCAAGCTGCAGACTGGCAGGAAGCCTGAGGGAAAGGGACAATGGGTGGGGTGAACAGGAGGGTGCTACAGGCATCGGTGGGAAGGAGGGCCATAGAAGACAGGAGAACTAGACCAGGAAGAGATGTAAAGAGATGTAAAGAGATGGTGGCTCTCACCGTCCCCGATCTCAATGTCACGGAAGGCTGTTTCCGAGCCCGAGTCAGACATGAGGACCTCGCCATTGAGGGTGAAGATGATGGTGTTCTCTGTGAGATCAATCATGCAGCCGACGACATCGCCCGACTGCCAGGGGCGCCCAAATGGCTCACTGCCCAAGTGCCAGCGCTGGCCCTGCGAGGAGAACCCCAGGAACCCACGATGAGAGGCATCCAGAGAAACGGAGACAAGGGACAGTCATGTGTGGCATGTGTCTACATGAGAAGACACACACAGTATCAAGTTCAGTGCATGTGAGACAGGAGAGGGTCACCATGGTACCCTCCATCTTCCTCCCATTTGCATCCGTGAACCTGAAATTGCCTTCACCAATCTCTACCCTATGCCTGCTTCCTGCCGGTGTCCCCATGGCAGAGGCATACAGACCAGACATGGGGTAGTGTAAGGGTTGGGACAGAAATAAGGAAGGGGAAAACGTGAGGTGATGCATACAGAAGCAAATGGATAGACAGATGGTGTGGATGGATGGATGGATGGATGGATGAATGGTTGGATGGATGCATGGATGGATGCATGGGTGTATATATGCATGAATGCATGGATAATGTATGGCAGATTCATGGATCAATGAACAGAGAGGCACAAACAGACAGGATTAGAATGTGTGACCAGGAGAAACCACAGGCCAGACAGAATGGAGGCCAGTGAGGTACCCACTCGGTGCCCATTGAAGACATAGGCCAAATCGTCTGCTCCCAGCTCCACATCAGGTCTCAGTTCAGGCCTTGCCCAGCCCACTCGCATCTCTCCTGTGGTGACTGCTTCGAACTCAAAGTACCATCGGCCACTCTGGACTGCATAGGACTTCTCTGCCCGGAAGATGCGGGCCCGGTCACCACGAGACTGGCTGTCCACCTGACCTACAAGGAGACCAGGTAGAGTTAGAGAAGCTGGGAAGGAAGTGGATCCCAAGATATCTAGAGGTGAGGTGAGACCAGAAAAGGGGAGGGGCTTCCCTTCACACTGTCTTGGTGGTCTTTGGTTTTGAGACAAGGTCTCATTGTGTAGCTTTAGCTGGTCTGGAACTTGCTATGTAGACCAGACTCACAGCCTCTGACTCCTGAGTGCTGGGACTAAAGCCACCATGCCCAGTTCAGAAAATAAATAAATAAATAAATAAATAAATAAATAAATAAATAAATAGTTACCAAGGGAATCCAGAGTTCAAGGCCAGCCTCAGCTGTACAAGTTGAGGGTCACCTGGCTTATCCAGGCTACGTGAGACACCATATTGGAAGTAATCATGATCACAGCCAGGCAGAGTAATGCATACTTATAATCCCAGTACGTAGGGGGCCAAGGCAGGAGACCATGAGCCTGGATTACATAATGAGCACCAGGCTAGCTTCAGCTATTGAGAGTCTTCCTCAAAAGACAAAAAACAAAAACAAAAACAAAAACAAAAACAAAAAAAACCAACCAGTGTGCAGAAAAGGAGGAGGGAGGGAGAGCCTGGGTACGGTGGTCATTCTTGGGGTCAAGGCTTGGTTGGGGAATTGTGAAAGATCAGGTTCCCGACAGGAGTTAGGAACCCAGTCCTTGGGTTGAGTGGCTTCATGTTACAGCTCTACCCAGGGTTTGGGGTTAAGGGTCAAAGGTGGAGGTCAGCACTCACTGGGCACATGGCATGGTCCCACAGCTCAACACTGTGGTCATGGGCCACACAAACACTGAGTCAGATCAAGGTCAGTGGTCAGATGGCATCAAGACCAGGGTGATGTGGTAAGGGTAAGGGTCAAAGAGAGGGGTAAATGCTTACCAACCTCTGATCAGTGTTAAAGATCAGAAATGTTAATCACTGAAGGGTCAGGGGTCAAGGTCAAGGTAAGCTTAGGGGTGGAGACAGAGGTCAGCACTCACTGGGCTCCTGGTCAGGAGGCTCGATGTTGTAGCCATAGCCCAGCAGGGTGCGCACAGCCTGGCAGAGGCTGTCCCTATTGCTGCGTTTGGTGGCCTCGTCCAGCAGGCGGTAGGGCACGAGGCGAGGATTTCTGCGTGCAGGAATGTCCTGCACAGCACTGTAGCTCCAGCCCTGTGCCACGCGGTCTCTCGCCCAGACATTGTGCCCGTTCTCTGCCAGCCGGTCCACCAGAGTTGTCTGTGCAGGCGTCAGCCTCACGTGGCTCAGGTCCAGAGGAGCCGGCTTGTATCCATTGCTCATCATATACCTGCAGATGTGACAGTGTCTCACTGTATAGCCCTGGCTAGCCTGGAACTCACTGTGTAGAACAGGTTAGCTTTGAACTCACAAAGACCTGCCTCCTGCGTTCTGAAATTAAAGGTGTGCACCACCACACTGGGTTGGCTATGGGATTCTGGCCCGTCCCAGGACCCTAAGATCTTTAACCCTGTTGTTGTTTGTACGTCTGTGGTCTGTGTGGGGTAGGGATCAAGTGTGTACAGTGCATGTAGAGGTAAAGTTTGTGGGCTCAGCTCTCTCCTTCCACCTTCACGTGGGTTTCCAGGATTGAACTATCTGTGGGGGGCTTGGCACTGCTGACTTCTGTGTCTCCTTCATTTATTTTTAAAGATTTTATTTATTATTATATGTAAGTATACTGTAGCTGACTTCAGATGCACCAGAAGAGGGCGTCAGATCTCATTATGGGTGGTTGTGAGCCACCGTGTGGTAGCTAGGATTTGAATTCAGGATCTTTGGAAGAGCAGTCAGTGCTCTTACCTGCTGAGCCATCTCACCAGCTCCGACCCCTTCATTTTAAAAAAAAAATTAATGTATTTTTTACTTATGTGTATGTGTGTCTGAGTAAATTTCCACTGAGCCATACCAGTTTCCTGAAACTGGGAGTCTTATCTTTGCTTCTTTGGGGGGTTTTGTTGTTTTTAAGATGGGGTCTCACTATATATCCCAGACTGCCTCAAACTCCCAAATGTTTCTGTCTCAGGCTCTGGACAGATGTGCTCCATCCACCACACCCAGTTCTGGGAGTCTTTCTCTTGAGCACACTATGCAACTCTAGCTTTGAGGTTTCATGTTTCTGACCCATACCCAAACACTCCTAAACACCTGGCTTTGAAGTCCTTGACCTTTGAACTCGAGATCTCTATCCCCTCACCCATCATCCTAGGACCAGTTACTTATGTCTCCAGCAACCTCTGGATTCTCACCTTCTATCTCTGACCCAGGACTCTAAGATGGAAATGTCACCTTAGATTTCTCAGGGCAGCTCCTGACCCTGCATCCTGGTTCAGTCTCTGCCTCTGAAAGTCCTAATTCTTTAACCCTGGACATTCACTTCTGCCCCCTGCCCCCTGCCTCCTGACCTGCCAGCCTGCAGCCTAACCTGTGCAGTTTCATCTATGACCTCAGCGTCACTGCCATGGCTCTTTGATCTTTTTAGACCTCCCTATGAATCCTTCACCAGCCTGCCTCCAAGCAGGCCAGGCCACCCATACTTACGTCTTAGGGAGCTTCGTCTTCTTCAGGTTGTCTTCTGCCTTCTCATCGGCCATGCCCACATGGCAGCCCAGGGCCAACAGAGTCCTGAGCAGGGGAGCAGGACAAGGTCACAGCCTGCAGAGCTCCCTGCCCTGCCACCTCTGTCTCTGTCTGGCTGCTCTGACACCTGTGCACCCTCTCCTTGGGTGACCTTTCTCTTCCTGTACTCCTTCATCTCCGCATCCCTTTGGTGGTGGTCAGCTTCCCCTGACTGTTTCTTTCTCTGTCCCTTCCTGTGTCTACCCATCCTTTGCTATGGCTTCCTGCCTCCCCTCCACAGCTTGTGAGAGCGTCTCACTGATGATAGCCCAGGCTATCCTCAAAGCGTTGGGCTGGGGTCATCCTCCCAGCCCGGCCTCATAAGTGTCTGGATGATGGAAGCACATCACCTGTCTGTCTGTCTGTCTGTCTCAGATACTGTCTGGGCGCACGCTTGTGTGTGCACGAACGTATGTGTTTAGAGATCATGGGTCTATATCAGGTGCCTTTCTCACCTGTTTTCTGCCTTATTTCTTGAGGCACAATCTCTCGCTGAACCTAGAGTTCACCAACTGGGCACACTGGCTGTCTAATAAGTTGTCAGGCTCCTCTCCAGTGCTGGTATCACAGGTACCATTCATCGTGTGTGGCTTTTTTTTTTTTTTTGGTTTTTTTTTTTTTTTTTTTAGAGACAGGGTTTCTCTGTGTAGCCCTGGCTGTCCTGGCACTCACTTTGTAGACCAGGCTGGCCTCGAACTCAGAAATCCGCCTGCCTCTGCCTCCCGAGTGCTGGGATTAAAGGCGTGCGCCACCACGCCCGGCTGTGTGGCTTTTTTTCTTAAAGATTTATTTATTGTATTTATATGAGTACACTGTAGCTGTCTTCAGACACACCAGCACTGGCCATCAGATTCCATTTACGGATGGTTGTGAGTCACCATGTGGATGCTGGGAATTGAACTGGGGATTTCTGGAATAGCAGCCAGTGCTCTTAACCCCTGAGCCATCTCTCCATCCCCATGTGTGGTTTGTTCTATGGGACCTGGACTCTAAACTCAGCTCCCCAGCTATACTGGAGACAGAGTCCAGGACACTGTGTGTTAAAAGAGCACTGAGCCACACCCTAGCCCCTCACTGGTGGATCCCGGGCAAGCACACTACTCCAAGCCACCATGAGCCCCTCTGGCTTCTCTTCTCCCAGTCTCTGCTCTTCTCTCTCCTCTGCCTCCCCCTGACTGTCAGTTGTACCCACTCCCTGCTCCCCTGAGCCTCTCACTTGAGTGTCTCCCCTGACATCTGCAAGTTGTAATTCCGCTCAGGTTCTGGCAAGCTGTGGAAATTCACAAGACATGGGTGCAGCCTCTTGTTGTCATCCCGAACCTAGAGAAACACCAGAGTCAGTGTCTGGGTTCCCCTTCAGCCCCCCCTTACCCATATATGGTGACCCACTGATCTCCCACCTATTCTGCCATTTGCAGTCCAAAGATTTCTTGCTTCCCTGAAGTCCCCAGGTACCGGTCCTCCCTACCATTCCTGCTCCTCCCTCCAGGGTCTAGGCTCACCGGACCATAGGTCCATCCTTGCTCAATGCGAGTCAGTGCCCAGAGTTCATGAATGTTCTCTGCCAGCTTCTCCCGAATCCGCTCCAGGTGGGGGGGCAAGACGATCTGGGGGTACAGGGACACTTGTGAGATCTCTGAGATACTATTGCACCTCCACTGTGACCTCTTTTTCCAATAACGAAGGAGTCCTGGATAGTCTCCTATCCCGGCAGTGATGCTCCAAAGCCCTGTTCCCACCCCTTGCCTTAACTAGAAAGGCAATGTCCAGTATCATTAAAATTAAGGAGCA
This sequence comes from Mus caroli, assembly GCF_978045245.1. NCBI lineage: Eukaryota > Metazoa > Chordata > Mammalia > Rodentia > Muridae > Mus > Mus caroli. The sequence goes on along the minus strand of NW_028227263.1, from coordinate 116,077,157 downwards.
CCTGGGGACAGACAGATCCATGTGTCCCTGTGGACTGGGAAGCCCTTGAACACAGTTTAGGCTATTTCTCATTGAGCTTCCAGCCCCATCCAACCAGAGCTAGAGCCAGATCCAGAAAACTGTTCAGAAAAAAAACCCACTGGCTGAACCAGCAGTTGAATTCTGTCCTTCATCGCTTTATAAAGGGGGTGATATGAATCTGACTAAGAGTTCTACACACACTGTGAGACTGGAACCCAGAGCTTCATACACATCAGGCAATTGCCATATGCTACTGAGCCATGCCCTGAGCCCTTCATTGGGGGATTCCAGGCAGGGGCTCTACCACTGAGCCACGCCCCCAGTCCCTCACTGGAGGATTCTAGGCAGGGGCTCTATCACTGAGTCACACCCCCAGTCTCTCACTGGGGAATTCTAGGCAGGGGCTCTACTACTGAGCCACGCCCCCAGCCCCTCACTGGGGGATTCTAGGCAGGAGCTCTACCACTGAGTCACACCCCAAGTCTCTCACTGGGGGATTCTAGGCAGGGGCTCTACTACTGAGCCATGCCCCCAGCCCCTCACTGGGGAATTCTAGGCAGGAGCTCTACCACTGAGCCACACCCCCAGTCTCTCACTGGGGGATTCTAGGCAGGGGATCTACTACTGAGCCACACCCCCAGCCCCTCACTGGGGGATTCTAGGCAGGGGCTCTACCACTGAGCCACGCCCCCAGTCTCTAAATTCCTTGCTGGAAGCCCTGCACTGACTTCCCTTACTGATGGACTCTGATGTAGAAATACAAGCTGCAATAAACCCTTTTCTCCCCAAGCTGCTTTCAGTCAGTGTTTTCTCATAGCAATAGAAGCCAAGACAATTTTTCTTTAAATTTTTAGAAGAAAGAAAACCCTTGCAAAAGCTGGTGGTACCTGGATGGTGTCCACAGGACAAGGTACAAAGTCCAGATGTGAGAGGCAGCGACTGGGGCCCACCAGGTGGGGTCCCCGAGGCCCCTCCCTGCGATACTCTTTGATGGGTTGGAGATGGAGTCGCTCCCGAGGGAGCACAGCTTCATGGCATGGAGCATAGCCAGGTGGGGGCAAGAACTTAAATTCACCATGGCGGCCACCAAGGAGAAAGCGCACTCTGGAGGAGGAGAGCGGGGATGAAGGCAAGAGCTTTCAGTTAGTGGGGGATATGTGAGCAACTCTGGGGTCAGTGCAATGTTCTAAGGCTTTACTTCTCAACCTGTGGGTCACAACAGCCTTTGGGGGGGTCACGTGACCCATTAGAAAATACATTACAATTCTGAATAGTAGCAAAATTACATTTTTGAAGTAGCAACAAAAATAATTTTACAGCTGGGGGGGGGGGTCAGGATAACACGAGGAGCTGTATTGCAGGGCCACAGCATTATGCAGGTTTAAGAACCACTCTTCTAGGGGACTATGAGGATCCCAAGCAGCCTTGGCTCTGCCTCCCTACTACCACAAAAGTCATTTAGGAGTCACTTCAACTCTACGATCATTAAAAAATAAGCAAGATTTCCATGGAGCGGGAATTCATAGGGTTGAGAGTGCTCAGAAAGGACGTGGAGTACACAGGTGACAGGGGGTCACTGGGCAAGTCTGAGCTCGTTAGACCATCACGGGGACTCTGGGACCACTGGGGTGTCGAACCTGATCTTAGATCACTATCAAATGCTAAAGTCGTTGAAAGAGTCTGGGGTCACTGCAGGTCATTGGAATGGTCTTGAGCCATTGAGACATCTCTGTGAGAGTCTGGAGTCATTATAAAGTCATCGTGAAATTCTAGAGTTACTTGGAGTTCCCTGGACAGACATAGGAATCAGAGACCACGAGGGTCACACACTGAGGTCACATAGCCCTTCGTGTGACCACAACTGGCCACCAATCAGTTGTAAAGCAGGCTTCTCTTTCCCTGCCCTCTAGGGGTATGGCTTCTGATTGGGGACAGACAGTGGGACAGGGATGGGCCCTCACTTGATACCAGCCGAGAAGCTCACGACAGGGAAGAAGAGCCCATCGAGGTTGAAGGATTCAAAGACACCCTGCACAGGGCAGCCATTGATACGAAAGGAGATGGATGGGACGCTGAGGTCCAGGCAGCAGCTGACCACATCCTCCGGGGCCAAGAGGTGTTGTCCCGGAGAAGTCACTGGGCGTGCCACATGCCCTACAACAAGTCACCAGAAAAGGGTCAAAGGTCAAAGGTCCCACAAAAGCAATAGTATTGCCACAAGTTGTGGCTATTAAGACATCCTGTAGAGGCCCAATATTAGAGTCTGTGTGAGCAAAGGTTCCCATGGGTTATCCTAAAATTAAGGTTCCTGGGACATATACAGTAAGATATTGATCTTCATAGAGCTTGAATTCTGAGAACTCTGAGATCATAAATCAAAGGTCAGAGGTCATAACATTTGGGCAGTCTTCTGGGATCACCCTCGTAGGGTATGAGGAAACAGGTGAAGTTCAAGATTCCGAAAGTTCTACAGCTAGGGTCAGATGAGAGGTAAGGGGTCAACAGCTCGCTTCTTCTGGGAGTCAGGATTCTTAAACCCTAAGGTGTGCTGTCAGAATCTTGGGGACTTTGGGGTCAATGGTCAGGGGTGAGAGTTCCCTGGAAGGGTATAGATACCTGTCCAAAGATGCAGCCCATCAAAGCCGTAAGAATAGAGGTCATCGCCGACCCCATTGCCGCCCCAGCCCTCGCCGCCTCCGGGGTAGGGGCTGTAGCCCTCGCTGAGGGCCCAGCCCACCCTCAGGTGGGTGGCCTGAGCTGTCAGAAATGGAGCCACCTCATCCACCATCACCTCAAAGTACCATTTGCCATACTGCGTGGAGCCCTCTGCTCGGCCCACAAAGATGTTGGGACGGATGCTGCAGGGGAAACAGGACAGGAGAGATGGAGAGGAGAGCCAGAGAGAGGAAGGAAAGACAGAGAGACACACAGACATCAAAAGGTAAAGAGAGAGGGGCTGGAGAGGTGGCTCAGAGGGTAAGGACACTGGCTACTCTTGCAGAGGACCTGGGTTCGATTCTCAGCACTCAGTTGGAGGCTCATGTCCAACTGTAACTCCAGTTTCAGGGAATCTGATCTCCTATTCTCTATGGGCATCAGGCTGGCAAGTAATACACAGATATACACACGCATGCACACATACATAAAACATTCTTTTGAAGAGATAAAGAGAAAGGATGAGAGATAGCCAGGAAGAAGGAACTGGAAGAGAAACAGACAGAAACAGGCAAAGAGAAAGAGGAAACACAGAAAGAAGGAAGAGACAGAGGCAAAACCAAGACCCAGAGAGAAGAAAGAATAAGGGACCAAGCATGAGCCAGGGGACAAGGGGCTCTCCTGGACAAGGAGATGGGAAAGAGACATTCCTTGGGTTGAAGTCCCTGGGTCACGGGGAGGATTGAGAGGCTCTGAGCCTGAGGTCATGCTGGGTTCCAGGTTGGGGTTAAGAGCCACACCTGGTGACATAGTTGATGAGGTTTGTCTGCAGCAGAAGTTCTCGGCCCGGGAGCAAGTTCTCGGTGATGAGGTCCTGGTTGGAGCGGACAGCCACACCATTGCACACACAGAGTGAGCACAGCACATCCAGGACCTGGAAGTCAAGTTCAGAGGTCAAGGGGCAGCCTGAGGTTAGCCAGGCGTGGTTGCACACGCCTTTAATCCTAGCACATTCGAGGCAGCGGCAGGTGGGTCTGGGATCTGGGGAGGGGTCAGGGATGCAGGGCCAACCTTGTGATTCCGCCCATGCTTGTCTAAGAGGGAGATGATAGACTTGATGTGGTTCTCCTGGATGATGTTCAGTACCTCAGGACTCTCAATCAGGACACAGTACAACACCTCCAGGATGCCTGCCGGGTGCCCAGAGGAGAGGTGAGGTGGAATGGCCTTTCCCCCACAACCTTCCCATCCCCCATCCAGGGTTCTCCTACCAGATGAGGCCTCCAGACGATCCAGCTTGCTGACCAGCCAATCCAAGTTTGTGGAGAAGAGCGCACAGTTGGTGCGATTGCCACGGATCAGAGAGGCTGCAGGGGGCACGAGAGTCAGATCTATTAGGATAGGGCATCTGGGTGCCCTCGGGGAAGTTAGCTCTGGGTCCCCTTACCTAGAAGTTCATAGAGCAGGTTCACAATCTCTTTCCAAGACTCAGCTGCCTCCTCCCCTGCAAACTCGGCAAAGTGGGCAGCGGTGGTGTAGACGTTGAGGCGGTCAATGCAATTCAGGACCAGGGTGAGCATCCCCTGGGGCGAAGAAATGAAGGTTTTACAGCAGGAGTCTCGGGTCTAGCCTTCGCTAGATTTCCTAGGTAATGGCTGTGTCCCCAGAGGTCACCGAGCTTCTTTGGCTCTGTGTCTCCAGGCGTATTGCCTTCCTCTCCTTGACCTGCTCATGTGCTCTTTGCCTCAGCCTCCATTAGACTATGTCCTTGCTAACATGAGGCTGAATTTGTGCCTCGGTGATCTGCCGTTTTCTCTCCATTTTACTCATTTCCAGGCACCTCACTCCTGGGCACACTTGGAGCAGTTCACTTTTACCATTTAATAATAAATAAGAGGGGGCTGGAGAGATGGCTCAGTGGTTAAGAGCACTGACTGGTCTTCCAGAGGTGCTGAGTTCAATTCCCAGCATCCACGTGGTGGCTCACAACCATCTGTAATGAGATCTGATGCCCTCTTCTGGTGTGTCTGAAGACAGCTGCAGTGTACTCACATACATAAAATAAATAAGTCTTTTAAAAAATAATAAGAGATCTACTTTCACCCTCTCCCCTCTGACATTTTAATGTTTTTTTTTTCCTCTTATTGTCTCACTATGTAGCCTTGGCTGGCTGTAGACCAAGCTGGTTTTAAACTCATAGAGATATACTTAACCTCTGCCTCCAGAATTCTTATGTTAAATGTGTGTGCCAACACGCCTAACTATTCTGATTACAAACACACACACACACACACACACACACACACACACACACATACATACACATATATACCACAAGTAGTTTGCCTGCAGGAACGTGAGTGGGACATTTTGATGCCTAGTGGCTGCAGAAGTCAAAGGAGGAAGTTGGATCCCCTAAAACTGGAGCTGTAGACAGTCGTAATCTGCTCTGTAGATGCAAGGAACTGAAACCAAGTCCTCTGAGAGAGCAGCAAGTGCTCTGAACCGCTGAGCCATCGCTCCAGCCCCTATTCTGAGTATTTTATGCATGTGTGTGTATGCAGATGGGCATGCACATATATGCACTGATGTGTGCATATGGAGGTCACAGAACTTCTATCTCCTTTGAGATGAGTTTCTCATTGGCCTAGAGTCTACCACTTAGGTACACTGGCTGGCTGTTAAGCCTTGGGGATCTGCCTATCTCTGCCTCCCCACTGCTGGGACTCCAAGTGTTTCCCAGCATGCCTGACATTTTTACATGGTGGGTTCTGAGAATCTAACTCAGTTTCTCATGCACTTTGAGCATCCTCTCCTGCCCTTTTATTGTGTGAATCCTAACACTCGTAGAGAATGTGTGTAAAGCATATACAACCAGTTCTCACTCTTCACAGTAACTCTGTAAAATCACATGAATGGTGAATTACCAACTATTGAGCCATTTACTACACAAATCACAGCAAAACTACAGGGTGTTTCTGCAAATGTCTGGATAAGTATGGTTTTGCTTGTTTATTTGAAAGAAGGCCAGTCCTGGAATTGGTAACAACCCTCATGTCCCAGTTCCCAAGTGCTTGTATTATAGGTGTAAGCCTCCATACCTGACTTACTATGCTTTTTAAAAACAGGATCTTGTTGTGTAGACCAGGCTAGACTTAGTACTTACTACATAGGGCAGACTGGATTTGAACTTGTGGAAATCCTCCTACCTCGACCTTCCAAATTCTGGTGTGCCACCACCCTGCCTTAAAATTTTTTATTTCTAGGGACTAGAGAGTCTGAAAAGATGGCTCAGTGGTTAAGAGAGCACTGGCTGCTCTTCCAGAGGACCCTGGTTCAATCCCCAGCACACACATGGCAGCTTACAACTGTCTGTAACTCCAGTTCCAGGTCTCATGACACCTCACACAGACATATGTGTAGGCACAAAACAAATGGGCCCAGGCTAGCCCATAATATCTATATCTATCTATCTATCTATCTATCTATCTATCTATCTATCTATCTATCTACATCTATACATCTATATATCTATATATCTATACACACACACACACATATATATACACACACACACATATATACATATATATATACACACACACACACATATATATATATATAAAGATGGTATCATGGCTGGAGATGTAGCTCAGTTGGTAATATTTGTTTAGCACATATGAAGTCGCGAGTTTGTTCCCCAGCACCCATAAAGTGAACATGAGCATACACTTGCAATTCCTGGGAGGTGAGAACACAAGGAACAGGTCAGCCTTCCCTACTGCAAGTTCATGGCCAGCCAAGGATAAGAGGGAGAGGGGGAGAGGGTGGGAGAAGAGGAGAGGACAGGGGACAGGAAGGTAGATGGGAAAGAAGTATATTTGTTGTGTGACCCAGGTTAGCCCCAAACTCCTGGGCTCAAAAGACCTTCTTACTTGACCTTCCAAATAGTTGGGACCTATCAGCATGAGCTACAGTGCTCTGCTCTGGACACAATATTTCATCAATGAGTTAGTGCAGAGCCTTGCCTTATGCATGTTTCTATATAAAGAAACTTATTTATAATATACTGTTTTATTAATGAATATCAAATTTACAACAAATTGCATTATATTAATGCCTGAATGAAACCTATCTGCATGTATTTCCTTCCTGCACTTAAGAATTCCAGAGGGAGCTACATAGTGAGGGAAAACCAAGGTTGGTGGCACACACATTTAATCCCAGTACTTGGGAGGCAGAGGCAGGCGAATCTCTTGAGTTCGAGAGGCCAGCCTGGTCTACAGAGTGAGTTCCAGGACAGCCGGGACTATACAGAGAAACCTTGTCTCAAAAAACAAAAAAAATACATCACTAAACAAAGAAGGAGCAGGAAAGAAACAGTCAGACAGACTGACTGACAGACAGACAGGGTCTCACAGAAATTAAAAAAAAAAAAAAAAAAAGCATCAAGCTGGGAGTAATAGCTGCACGGTCCTTTAATCTCAACGTTCCAGAGGTGGATCTCTGTGAGCTGGAGGCCAGCCTGGTCTACAGAGTGCCAGGACAGCCAGGACTACATAAAGAAACCCTGTATCACAAAGACAACCAACCAAACAAACAAACAAAAGAGTTCCGGATGATCCCTGAAAGTCATTCCTATTTTTACATTTTGAGACAATGTGTGCGTTATGTATTTGTTCATGCACAGGTGTGCATTCTTGTGCCTCTGGAGGCCAAAGGTCAACTTCTGGGGGTCGTCTTTGTTATTTGGCTTCTTGGTTTTAGGTTTTGTCTCAGTTTGTAGCCTTGGCTGGCCTGAAAATTCCTATATCCACCAGGCTGGGCCTTGAACTTACAGGGATCCTATCCTCCTGCCTCCTGCTCCTGCCTTCCAAGTACTAGGATCAAAGACGTGCTTCAAGTTCAGCCATCCTATTTATTTATTTATTTATTTATTTAAGCTTTACGTTACTATTTTTAAACATATGTGTGTGAGGGGGTTTGTGTGTGTGAGTGTGGGTTCCTGTGGAGGCCAAAGGCACCCCTAGAGCTGGAGTTTAGGTGTTTGTGAGCCACCAGATACGGGTACTTGGAAACTGAACCCGAGTCCTCCGATACAGCAATACATTCTTAACCACAGAGCCATCGCTCCAGCCTCCACCTTTTTTGTGTGCGCGTGTGTGAGACAAGGTCTCTTCCTGTACCCACTTATCTGTACTGACTTACCTGACTCACTATATCTAAGCGTCTTAATCCCACCCTGTCGGTAGTTTTATTATTGTTACTATGCTCTTTCTTGCTCATCAGGAAAGGAAGCTATGCCTTAGTGTAAACACATTCCCCACCACTGACAGGGCAGCAGAGTCCCGGACCTCTTGTTCCACCCCTCTCGGGTCCTTCTAATCTGGCAGAGCCGAGCACCCCACACCTCTTCCCTTCACCTCCTCCCTTCTTGTTCTCCTAAAAGATGACTAATACCTCTGCCCAGTTGAGGTCCTCCCTATAATATCCTCCCAGATGTGCCAAGATCAGCCTCTATTACTGTATCCCTACACCCCACTCCGATACTGCCCTTCTCACCTGAAAAGGCCAGATCCCAGACTCCAACCCAGAAGCCCTATCTATCATTAGGAGCCTCTGACTTGACCAAATGTTCACACGGCTCCACCCCAAGTCTCCTTAATCCCGCCTACCCTCCATGCCCCGCCCATCAAACTGCCCACCCCGCTCCTTGAGGCGGGGTCCTTCAGTTTCCTAACAGGCCCTGCCCTCTCTCGCGCTCCTCCCCTGACTCCGCCCCCTCCAAAATCCCACCCTTCACGTCGCAGCTTTACCTCCTCCTGGAAGAGGCTCTGTCGGTTGCGCAGGCTGCGCAGCTTGGTCTGCTTCTCCTCGTGCTGCAGCTCCTCCGAAGGCGGCTCGAAGTAGCCGATGAGGTCCTGTAGGCTCAGGATGACGCCCTCGATGGGCAGTGCTGACCCAGCCGGTGGCCCCGAGCCCCGTGGCTTCCCGCTGAAGCTATCGAGACCCCTGTGGGGACCACAGTGCTCAGGAGGGGTTGGGAACCACCACTGTGCTGGACTCCCACAGAGTTCCCACGGGAGGGGTCGGGGGAGGGCAGGGAAATAGAAAGGCCTTGGCCCCTGTGTGTAGCAGGCATGGAAGGAAACGGGACTAGAGAGGGCCAAGCAAGGGTTTGGGTGCTGGTGTGAAACTTAGGTGATGGTCGCGAACGTGAGGTCGAAGGTCATGCATGTCTAAATCAGAAGTCAAAGGATGTCAGAAGTGTCTGAGGAGGGCTTGTCAGGCGCATGCGTGGCTAGGAACATGTGCGGGCGGGCTTACTTTATGAACTGGTTGTACAGGCCGGCAGTGCTGTATATCATCCGGGCAGCCTGGGACTCCTCCTGCTGGCATCGCGTCAGTGACAACGCATCATCCATGTGGCCTTCCTGGTGCAGCATGGCCTGGGTGTGCAGACAACAGAGGGGTCAGGAACGGTGGCCACCTGCTTTCTAGGGTGACGGGGATGGATCCTAGGGCTTCATGCATGCTACGCAGGTCCCACGCTGAACTACAGACCCGGTGCTTTTTCTCTGGGGTCTTTTGAAATAGGGGTTCACTATGTAGTCCAGGCTGACTTCGAACTCACAGTCCTCCCTCTGCTTCTCGAGTGCTAGAGTTATTGGTGTGACCCACCAAGCCCTGCCAATACTTTACGAGTATTGTTTTCAGCCTGCTATTGTTTGGAAGAGTCTTGTGGGACTGGACGCGGGTTTGTGCAGCCGAGATGACCTGCAGAGGCCAGGCCTCTCCATCTACCGCACAGGTTCTAGGGATCAAAGTCAAGGCCGCGGGCTTGGCAGCAAGCGCCTCCATCCACTGAGCCATTTTCCTAACCCTTATTTATTTCTCTCTGTGTGTATGGCTCTCTAATTTTCAATTTCTGTGTGTCTATATCCCTGCTTCTCTCTCTCTTCACACACACACACACACACACACACACACACACACACACACACACATACACGACACATATACACCTCTTTTTTTTTCCACTGTCTACCCTAGTCTCATTATAAAGTTGCCAATAAGCTGGGTGATGAACAGCATGGCCCATCACTAGCCCTGTTCACACACACACACACCCCTTCCAGGAACCTACCTTCTTCTTGAGTACCCCAAGCCTCAGGGCCTTAGGGTCTGGGGCAGCATAGGTGAGCCACAGGCCTGAGGCCACATGCTGTACAAAGCAGAGCGACTCTCCATACTTGATCTCAGGGGGACCCATGCCCTCCACATCTCTCTTGGGGGCCACATCCAGCTTCTCCTACAGGGACAAGGGACAGAGGTCAGCCTTTTTGGCCTGGCATCATGGGAAACCCCAAGCAAGATCCTAGCTAATAGCTAGGAGGCTAGAGGGAAGCCAGGGCTGCAGGTGAGCAAGGGCACCCCCCCCTACACACACACACACACACACACTGACCTTGGAGATTCGGAAGCAAAAGGAAGTGGCCTTGGTGTGGGCCTTGCTGGCATCAACCACCACAAGGCCTTGGTCCTCAGTGAGCCCAAGGTACCTCCCTGTGGTCACATGTCTGATTCTTAGTGGCTGGCCCCAGCGGAGATGGCTTCCACTCCAGCTATGGACAGTGAGAGTGAGGAGAATCAGGAGACCCCTCCCTAGTAGCCATTAAGGTCATAGTCTTGGCTTGCAATTGCTCAGCCAATCTCTCTTCTAGGGTTCCCTAGATCTTCCGTGTGACCCCTAAATCTTTCTTAGAGCCCCCCTCCTCCTTGCTCAGCAGCTCTGGTCCTCTTGCAAGTCCCTGAACATTCTGCAGCGCTCCCAGATATCTCCAGGGCGCCGGCTCCGCAGGAACCTCCCACCTCTCCCAAGGGCTTTTCCTCTAGGGCTCCAGGACCCCTGAGGACCTACATCTCCCTCAGCCCCTCTAGGTTGCCCCCTCCAAACCTTCCAGTATCTTCTTCATAACTCCTTCAAGACCCTTTCTCCCCTCCCAGGCTTCAGAGTAGTCCCCAACCTCTCCCCAGCCTTGCCCCACCGCACCTGATTCTCAGCGGCTCTAGCCTCCATAGGGAGCGGGCATGAGTGCACACGGGCCCTCCCTCGTAGTAGACAAGTCTGGGGATATGGGAGAGAACAAGGTTAAGAGTGCAGACTCCAGTCCCTAGCCCTGTCCAGAGGGTCTGAGATATACACAAAAAGCCCATGCATGGAAGGCTTGGTCCCTAGTCTCTAGCACTATTGCATCCTCTAGGACTATTGGGGAGTGGTAGAACCTTTGGGAGGGTGCCTACTGGAAAGAGGTTATATCACTGCAATAGTAGAACCTTGGCCCAATGTCATAAGGTAGAAACAGCCCCTGCCATATACTGTGCTACCCACCTAAAGTAACAGGGCCAAGCAATCATGGACTGAAACCATGAGCCAAAATAGCCTTTTCTTTGACAAAGTTGACTTTCTTGGGCATTTTGTCACAGTAATAGAAAGCTAAACAGCACAAAATCCCAACCAATCTTCCTCCCCCCCCAATACCCCTAGACCCCAGGTCTCCTTGTCCCAAGCCCAGACCTGCGTTGATCATCACTGTCAGAAGGGGAAATGGTCAGACATTCATCCATATGTCCATGAAAGAGGCACAGGACATGGCCTCCAGTCACAAAGCCTGAGGAAGATCAAGGAGAGGTGGTTGCTGTGAGGCAAGAACCCCAGGAAGACCTGGATGTCAGTGTGGAGTCGAGGGGTCGCATATCTCCTCTGGGGAAGGTTAGGGCAGGCCTGGGGAGTTGGTGGTCTGTGATCTAGGCCGTGTCTAAGGACTGGAAAGGGAGGATGTGAGGTTTGGGATTTGAGGTTGGAGACCACCCCGTAGGGATCTGGATATGACAGAATAAGGTCAGGGGACTTGGGCTCCGTGACACAGGGTTCTCTGGAGCTTTGAGATTGGGGTCAGATTATTCAGTCAGGGGTTGGGGCCAGTGCTCCCGCGGGGCTAGTGCTCCCTGCAGTTGGGGTCTGTGGGGCCAGTGTTCCCTGCAGTTGGGGTCCGTGTTCTGAGGCCTGGGGTTTGGGTTTAGAGGTGCGATGGTTGGCTCTGGGGCTAGAACTGTCAGGTAGAACTTCAATACTGAGTGTTAGTTTGAGGGAATCTTAGGCTGACATATGAGGCCAAGGTCCTGGGTTGTGGTCTGAGTTTGAGGCTGATCTCGGAAGTATAAGGTTGGAAAGACCCGAGCTTTGTAGTTAAGTGATGAGGGGACTGGAGAGGTGACGCAGCAACTAAGAGCACTTGCTGCCATTGCAGAGGATATGACAGTCCTGTGCCTAGCACCCCCGAAGCAGCTCAGAACTGTCTGTCTACAACTCCAGCTCCAGGGGATCCAACATGACCTTCTGGCCTCTGCAGGCACCAGGCACCACATGGTGCACAAACATACACACAGGCAAAACAGCCATACACATAAAAGTGCATTATATATTGTATCATATATTACACATATTTTTATTATAAAGTATGTATTATATATTATATAACATGTAGTATATAAATATATAACATATAATATATTGTATATAACATAAAATATATATTATATATTATTAATCAGTTAATTAATATATTACATATAGTTATATAATGTATGTTATGTTATATATATTATAATATGTAATATATAGTAGAGTTTTTTAGAAATTGATGGGTCTGAAATTCAAAGCTTGGGTATCAGTGGCTTAATTCTCATTTTGGTTCTGGTTTAAAACCCCGAGGTTGGAGTCAAAGCATAGGGTTATTTTCTGGAGTCTTACTATAAGATCTAAGATTGGAATTTTTGGTGGGTGCCTTTGTTTTGGTTTTTTTCCTTGGTTTGTTTTTGGGGAAGTTTACATGTGGGATTTTGTGGGGGCTTTCCCTTTGTTCATCTGGGGCTTTCTGTGTACATATGTGTACATGTTTGTATGTGCACATGTGTGTAGTTATGTATGCAGGTGCTCGTGCATATGTGTGCACATGCATGTGGAGGTCAGAGGTCAGCACTGGGTATGTCCGCAAGCATTCTTCACTTTACTTTGGGGAGCATTGAACCCAGGGGACAGGTTTCTCACTGAGCTTGGAGCTCCCTGACCCAGCTCAACTGGTTGTCCAGGAAGCCCCAAGTTCGTGACACTGCGCCTGGCTTTTGATTTGTTTTGTTTATTTCAGGACAGGATTTCTCTGTGCAACAAGCCTGGCTGGAACTCTTTCTGTAGACCAGGCTAGCCTCAAACTCAGAGATCCGCCTGCCTCTGCTTTCCAACTGATGGGATTAAAGGCCTGCGCCACCACCACTAGGCTTAAACCTATCTTTTTAAAAACATAGGTGCAGAGCCGGGCGTGGTGGCGCACGCCTTTAATCCCAGCACTTGGGAGGCAGAGGCAGGCGGATTTCTGAGTTCGAGGCCAGCCTGGTCTACAGAGTGAGTTCCAGGACAGCCAGGTTTACACAGAAAAACCCTGTCTCGAAAAACCAAAAAAAAAAAAAAAAAAAAAAAAAAAAAAAAAAAAAAAAAAAACATGGGTGCACATTTCTCATTTCCCTGTCGTTCCACAGCAAAAATCTTACCAACTGAGCTATCTCCCTGGTCCCTACGGCCTTAGTGTGTATCTGTGTGTAGCATGTATGTGTATATATGTGTATCTATGTGTGTGTATCTGTGTGTGTTTGTATGTGTGTGTGTTTGTGTGCTTGTGTATGTGTGCATGTGTATTTGTGTATGTGTGCATTTGTATGTGTATATGGGTATCTGTGTGTGTGTGTGTGCTTGTGTGTGTGTTTTGCCTGCACGAGTATCTTGCACTGCTTATGGACCTGGCATCCACAGAGACCAGAAGATGGTGTTGGATCCCTTGGGACTGAAGTTACAGAAGGCTGTGAGCTGCCCTGTGGGAGTTGGGAATCAAATCTGGGTCACCTGGGAAGAGCAGCCTGTGCCCCTGACTGCAGAGCCATCTCTCCAGCCTTGTTTTCTGGGGTTTGGTTGCTTAGTTATTTGGGAGGCGGGTTGTTTTGTTTTGCTTTGTTTTGTTTTGCTTTTGCTTTGCTTTTTTATGAGTTCTGGGATTTTGAGTTTGTTTTTGGAGTGTTGTGATTAAAAATTGAGAGTCTGGAGCCAGGCAGGTGGCTTAGCAGGTAACAGCACCCAACACCAAACCCAGTAACCTGAGCTAAGTCCTCACAGCCTACAGTGAAAGAAAAGAACTGACCCCGTACCCTACCCTCTGACCTTTACATGCATGTGCACGCTACACACACACACACACACACACACACACACACACACACTTTAAGTCAAAAGTTTTGAGAGTCGAAGGCTGGTAGGATAAAGTCTGAGGTCTGAGCTGGGTCCTGGGTTAGGATCTGAGGTCTAGACTTCAGGTCTGAGAGCTGGAGCCAGAGGGTTTTGAAGCTGTGGATCTGAGTTTTCTGCGATCTGGGCCAGATTAGACCAGATTAAAAATACATAAAGGCAGGGTTATTAGATGCTGCTCCCAAGCCTGTTCACCAGTCCCAAGGGGTGGGGCCGGGGAAACCGCACACCAGGGGGTTTTCTAGTTTTTAGCCAAGGTGTGACGATGGGTCAGCTAGGAGCTGCGATTGTGCACCTAGATATGATCCAAAGCTGAGCCCCTGGGCAGGCATTCTTGGGTGGGTTGCCGCAAACACAGAGGCAAGGGTGATGACATGTCAGCCAGGAGTTTTCTCCATGCGGACAGGGGTTTCCCAGTTTGTGTGGGGACAAATGGGGGTTCCAACCAAACACAAACCTCGAGGACTGAACTTGCTGTGGGAGCTTTGAGATCTGAGTTTGGGAGTGGTACTGAGTGAATTTGGGGCCTGGAGATCTGGGGTTCTGGCTTCTGGTCAGTAAGCAATGTGATGTGAAGGCGATAACTGGGAGATCTGAATTGTGAGGTCCCAAGATTCAGTTTGGCACATCTCAGAAAGCACCACTGAGGAGCTGTTTTGATGGCTTCATCTTAGGGCCCAGAAGCCTGGAATCCTTACCCTCTTCACAGCCAGAGCAGATGGGATTCATGTTCCAGAGCGTCTGCATAAAGGAGGCGTCAACCTGGAGCTCCCCACTTGCGGTTGACAGGTGCTGTGGACAACCAAGGTGTGGTGGTCAGAGGTGATGAGATTAGCGGTAGTTGAAAATCAGTGGCCAATAATCAGGGGTAGACGCCAGGAAATACACAGAATGAAGGCAGGAAATTAGAGGTCACAGATCAGGAAATGAGAGCAAGTTGGGAAAGGGTGGGGGGAATGGTGGCGGCCGGGTGTGGGGGGTTAGAAGGGGTGACCAGATCTCAGAAGTATGGGTGTCAGAAAACCAGGAGTTCTGAGTCAGAACACAGGGTCAGAGACCCACTGGGCAAGCCAATGATGAAAGATGTGGTAAATCCACGTGAGGGGCAGTAGGAGCCATCGGGGGGGCAGGGTTACTCACCAGGTATCGCTCGGAGGAGACACTCACAAGGATAAGGTCATCCCCAACTCGAACCTTCTCTCCTTCAGACCTCTGCTTTGAGGCTGGGTGCATCGTCCACCAACAGGCCTCCCCTAAGAGTGTGTGTGTGTGTGGGGGGGGTGACTGTCAGGATAATGGTTTCCCACAATGCTCTTCACCAGGGTACTCACAGCCACCAAGACTTCCAGGTCCCAGAGTCTACAAATCCCCACCTCATCTTCCTATATAGAATGTGCCCATCCCCATGTCCAGACCCTCTGCACCACAGCCCCTGTTCCTGGCTCCAGAGTAGCCTTGTGCCCACCTCTAGAGTTCTGCAGATTTTCTGTTCCCTGATTTGGGACTCCCGTCACACCCCCTGCCCACGGCCCCTGCACCTGTTGCATCTTCCTGTAATCCCACGTCAAAGGCCAACTTGTCAGTCATGGATCGGGAGGTGGTGAGGCAACTCAGGTACTAGGGTGGGAGAGCAAGGTCAGCCCCCTGGCAGGCCTGCACCCTCTCCTAGGCCTGCACCCGTGCTTAGTGCTCTCACCATACGGCTGTGTGCGTGCCGGAGCAGGATGGCGTGCCCATACAAGAGTGTCCTGTGTCCCCCGCCCTGGGATGACTGGAGGGGGAAAGATGATACAGAGTAAGCACAGATTCCCAGACTTACAACACCTTCCAAAATACATGGCTTATTCACAAGGGAGGTATGAACCCGTAACATGGTATGCCCAGGCAGGACGGCGGGAAACCTCAGTCAAATCCCCAGCCTACTGTCTGCATCCATTTTCCCATCTATAGAAGCAGGAACTGTCTGTGAGAAACCTAGACATGAAGTGTTTAACACTCCCCAAGGCCCAGAGTCAAGAGGATCAGGAGTTCACGGTTAACCTCGGCTACTTAGAGAGTTTGAGGCCAGACCGGGATACAAGAGGCTCTATTAAAAAACAAAAACAAGGGGGCTGGTGAGATGGCTCAACGGGTAAAAGCACCGACTGCTCTTCTGAAGGTCATGAGTTCAAATCCCAGCAACCATATGGTGGCTCACAACCACCCGTAACAGGATCTGACGCCCTCTTCTGGTGTGTCTGAGGACAGCCACAGTGTACTTGCATATAATAAATAAATAAAGAAAAAAACAAAAAACAGAAAAACAAAAACCTACAAAGCCCACATTGCCATCCCACCTCTTTCTTCTCCTACACCAGGTCCTGAAGTCACCCAAAGAGTGACTTCATCTTGCAGGTGACCAGGGTCACTCACGAGAGTCCAGTGTCCCATCTACCTTAGCCTGTCATAAATCGCTATCTGCACGGGGATAGCCCTAGTTGTCGCTAGGCATGTGACTCTCATCCATGGGGATAAAGCAACTCCCTAGAACTGACACACACTCCCATGCACGACGAGACTTGGCCCTTTGGAGGAGGGAGATGTAACCAACTCCTTGACGACATCACGCCTCCATCATGGCTCTCCCATGCCCGTGCTCTGAGGAAGCCATGTCATGGGGCCTCATGGTCAGATGGCAGACCCACACTTGGGATGAGGGGAGGGGAGGGAAGATGTCCCATGCAGTGACAGGCAGGGTGAGGAGGAGGAGGGTAGAAAGAAGAGAAAGGAATGGACCAAGGAACAGGGGTTCAGAAGCCCCTTGCTCCCTCCTTCCTTCCTGCCTGGCTTGTTCTGGGCTCCACAGCCCCTGACATCTGGGGTGGGGGAAATCCCCCAGCCCCTGTGTTCAGGATGTGGGCCTGAGCAGCAGGCCTGGGGTCAGGAGTGATAGGAAAGACAGATGACGCCCAAGGCCAGACCTACCCACTTATCCAAATTGAGGGCCTGTGGGGGGCAGGGCAAAGAGAGGAAGAAGCACTTGGTGAATGACCTCAGGTTCCCTCTCCTGTCTTCATCCCTGTCCCCTGCTCCTTGAAGGCGGAGCCTTACCTCCACACCGGCCTCCACAGTATTGGCCAGCATCTCCTGCAGGGCTCGAACTGACAGAGACTGCTCCAGGATGAAGCAGCAGATGGCCAGATCAGGGGGTACATTCTGAGGTGGGGTGGATAAATATTACTGGAGCAGAAAGGCTCTCAAGCATTGTTCCCCACAATGCCTCATCCACCCCTTGACCTGAATGGTCAGTCACACTCCCTCACCCCACAGGAAGCCCCTGACCCTGCCAGCCATCACACACATCAAAGCTGTGCCAACAACACAGGAAACACCTCTTCCAGCCTCCTCCTTCAAATTCCCCCAACTCACCCAACTCCATAGAAACTTCCAGATCACCTGCGTCACTCCACCATTCTACGCTCCCTGCTCTCCTAGGAAGCCCTCACACTGACCCTACCCCCATGATGTGCCTTCCCTACAAGTCACCCAAAATCTCTCCAATCCTAGAAGAACATTACTTCTGCTCTTTGTCCCTGCTTTTCCAGTCATACCATAGGACGGACACACAGACACACACTGTCCCCTCAGATCCCTAAACTCTTTGCTCCTCAGATGTCTGCTGACCCCCAGACCATCTCCTTCTCTCAGTCCCCAGGCCCTCTCCTCTGGTCCCCTCCCCTCTCACCTGACTATACCTCACCTGCCTGGCCTCTTGGTCTCCATGCCCTCCTGACAGCTCTTGCTAAAATTCTCCTGGATATCTGAGCCCTCTACTCTTGAATTCAAAGCCACCTGCGTTTCAGATTCTAACTTCCCTCCATGTTCGAGCCCTCAAAGCCACCCATGCTCAGGTGCCTTATACTCTTGCCATCTCCAAGGGACCCAGTCCTCTCCTGTTAGGTCCCCTTTCCTCTAAACTGCCTAGGTCTCCTCCCACTTTGACCTTTGCCCCTCCTTCCTGAGATCCATGACCACTCATTCTCAGTGCCCACAGGAATCCTCCCTGACATCCACCCGCCTCTCAACCTTCACCATCTACCTAAGACTCTGCCCCCACCCTAGGCCCCGCCTCTCGTTCTTCAAACCCCAGTCCACCTACCTCAGATCCTGCCCCATAATAGGCTCCATCTCCATCTCAGACCCCACACTTTTCTCTTCAGAGCCCCCACGCACACCTCAAATCTTATCCCACCTCAGGCCCTGTCTTTTGCTCTTCGGCCTGGGCTTGTCTCACCTTTAGACCCCGCCCCCACCCCAAGCCCCGCCTTCAGGTCTCACCCATCTCAGACTCACCCTAATAGCCTCATATTCCGCTTATCCCATCTCAGGCCACGCCCCTTTCCCCTATTAGCCGATCACTCAGATCAGCATCTACCTTTCAGGCTCCAGAGCCTTTTTTTTTTTTTCTTTTCTTTTTTTTTTTTTTTTAAGGACCCGATCCTGCCCTCCTCCGCGCACTGTGCTGACAGACCTGCGCATTGCTGGTGGGTTCCAGAAAGCAAAGGCGGTTGCCGAACCCCTCAGCGGCCAGACACAACTTCAGCTGTTCCTTGAGCACCGTGGCGCTGCACTGCAGGACCACTTCATCATCCTGGGAAAACAGAGGGACGAGGTTCATTGGTGGGAACCAGAAGGGACAGGCCAGCGAAGACACTGCATACGCTAGAGCTATCTCTGTCCTCTTCTAGAAAAGATACACTGCATACCAGCAGGACTCCATTTATTTATCTATTTGGTTGGTTGGTTGTTCATTTATTTTTATTTTGAGACAGTGCCTTTTTAAGTTGCCCAGGCTAGCCTTGAACTCCTAGAATCATGAGAGGCTCCTCCTCAGCCCCTCCAGTTGTTAGAATTACTGGTATGTGCCACCATACCTCGCTTCAGCCCATTTTAAAATAGAGAAACCGAGGTTTTAGGGAATCAAAATCTTGCTCCTCTAGAGGTCTCCTAACGGGAGATCTGCAAGGTGACACAGTGGAGTATGGAAAATATCAACTTTCTTACAAAATAAATGTTTTGGGGTGCTTTCTTTGTTTTTGTTTTGTTGGGTTTTGAGACAGGGTTTCTCTGTCCTGGATATCCTAGAACTCACTCTGTAGACCAGGCTGACCTCAGATTCACAGAGATCCATTCATCTGCCTCTGTCTCTCGAGCTTTAGGTTCAAAGGCATAACCACCACAGCCCGGACAATTTTTTTTTTTTATTTTTTGTTGTTTGTTTTGTTTTGTTTTTGCAATAGAGTCTCATGTAGCCCAGGCTAGCCTCAAATTTGTCCTGTAGACAAGGATGACACTGCACTCCTGACACTTCTGCCAACACTTCTCAAACGCTGGGATTTCGGGGATGTACCATTCTGCCCAGCAAATTAGTCCAATATGTGGCAGAGAAAAAGTTCAAGAAATTTACAAATGGAGCTGGAGGGATGGCTCAGTGGTTAAGAACACTGGCTGTTTTGTCTGCCTTGAGGTGTTATTGGCCAGGGAGAGATTCTTCCCAGCAGCCACACTTGCATCAGGTGGGAGAGCTGGCTCCCCTCCCACTTGGTGGCTGTAGCACTGGGGATTGGGGGGGAGCAGAGCAGCACAGTAGAGCTAGCTTTGGTGGCATGGGTGCCAGTGAGCTTGCACAGAGGATGTGAGGGCAGAAGAGCTGGCCCTGCCCCTTGTGGGCTGCAGCATTAGGTGAGCTAGCCAAGGCATTGCTGGAGAGCCCACCCTGGTGGTGTGGTGGTGCATGTGAGGGAGAGCTGGTAGGCTGACCAACTCCGTTACCTGCCCCCCAGGCTTTGAGTTGTCCCACCCCAACATCTACCCCATTTATGAATTGCTGGAGCGCAGAAGGAGACCACCCTACATATCCAAAGCTGCAGGACCTCCATGACACAGGGCAACAACAGGATATCTGAGAGGAGACCTGGTGAGGATCCAGTATTGATAGTGTAGCGGAAGTCAGAGGCCTCTAAACAGACCGATGGCTCACTGCAATGAACGTTTGCAAGTGAAGATGTGAGGACAGAGGAGCAGACTGCAGGACACACAGGGACACACTGCAGCTTTCATGATGAGAGGCAGTTTTGTTTTGTTTATTTTTATTTCCTTCATTTTGTTTTGTTTTGTTTTTTCATTTTCTTTTGGTGGGGAGGTTGCAAGGATAGGGAAGGCAGATACAAAGGGACAGGGAGATGGGTGGCATTGGGGTCCATGATGAAATTCACAAAGAATCGAGAGAGAGAGAGAGAGAGAGAGAGAGAAGAGAGAGAGAGAGAGCACTAGCTGCTCTTCCAGAGGACCCAGGTTGACACTCAGCACCTACACCATTGTAATTCCTGTCCAAGGGAACCTGACACCTCTCCTGCAGGCACTAATGTGGTACACAGACACACATGCAAACAAATGCCTGTACACATAAAATCACGGTAAAAAGTAAACTTTTTCAAAGAAGGCTATACATCCTCTCAGAAGTCACACTGCAAATTCCCAAGCACAAACATGTTCTAATCCTGAGTGGCAGGCCACAAAGACAGTCTGCAATCCCTCGGCCTGGTCCAGGAGGAGACAGAAGCATGGCCGAGTGACAGTTGCTCTGTCCTGGTGTCTCCATGCTGGCATCCTGGTAGTCACTGGGCATCTGTATACCCATAGTAATTATACAGCCTGGACATTATTTAGCAAGAATGTACTGGCTGTCTTATGCTTATGGCCTCCACTCATTTCACAGACATTTCCCGAGTATGTACTACCTACCTGCCAGGCACTGACCTCACTGCATCAAATAGAGTAGGGAAACCCTGCACCCAGCGAGCTGATACGCTCGTGTGTACGTCACCAGCCATCAACAGGTGAGTAAATACATAAGCTTATAGTTAGTGGTAGGTGTTCTGGGAAAAAAATAAGTCAGTGTGATATAACAAAGTAACATTGAGGTAGGTGGGGAGAAGTGACACACAGCTAGCCAAGAAGATGACCTTTGACCTTTGGGTCTTGTTCAAATAGGAAAAAAAAAAAAAAAAGCACGGAAGAGTGTTCCAGTGGGTGCAGGAGGTGTTAAGAGCTTCCAGGCGTGGTGGCGCACGCCTTTAATCCCAGCACTCAGGAGGCAGAGGCAGGCGGATTTCTGAGTTCAAGGCCAGCCTGGTCTACAAAATGAGTTCCAGGACAGCCAGGGCTATACAGAGAAACCCTGTCTCAAAAAAACAAACAAACAAACAAACAAACAAACAACAAAAAAAGAGCTGACAAGTGAGATGGGATTGTGGGAAGGTGATATGAGGTCAGAGGTCACTTTGAATTCTTATTGAGTGGTTTTTCTTCTTTTTTTGTTGTTTCTTTCCATTTCTCTGGATAAGGAAACTGAGCTCAGAGGGAAAAGTTCAAGTCATTTCCCAAACAGAGAAAGTGAGTGAGTGGCAAAGCCAGCATGTAGCAGGGAGTCTGATCCTGACAGCAAGTCATACAGAGTTGACTCCCACAGTCTCCTGTAGGAGGATGACGTGAAGAGGAGCCCTGGCTCCAGACGCTGCTTCCCAAACTGGTTGAAAGGATGCACATGTGGTGTCCCATCCACTCCAGAAGCCGAGGCAGAAGCTTGAGTCCAGGAGTTCAAGACCAGCCTGGACAGTATATTGAGACACTATCTCAATAGATAGATAATAGATAGATAGAGATGATAGGCAGACAGATGATAGAGAGATGATAGACAGATAGGCAGACAGACCGATGACTAAGTGAGTATATGATTGGTAGATAATCAACAAAGAAGTACAGACTACAATTAAATAGTGCAATTTCCAAAGCCAGGAATAGCTGGGTGGAGGGGCATCTTGAAATCCAGCACCTGCAGGGGTTGGGAAGCAGAGGCAGGCAGATTTCTGAGTTCGAGGCCAGCCTGGTCTACAAAGTGATTTCTAGGACAGCCAGGGCTACACAGAGAAACCATCTCGAAAAGAAACACACAAACAAATAAAAAAGAAAAGGAAGAAAAACCAACACCAAGCAAGATAGCTCAATGCCTATTGTTATTCCAAATATTTTAGAAGTGGAGACAGGAGGATATGGAATTCAATATAAATGTATCTGAGGGAAAAAAAATCAGTGTGTGCGCACACACCTTTAAGCCCTGCACTCTGGAGGCAGAGGTGGGGGATTTCTAAGTTCCAGGCCAGCCTGGTCTACAGAACAACACAGAGAAACCCTGTCTCAAAAAACCAATCCCCCCAAAAGAAAAGCACTGGGGAAACAGAGGCAGGTGGATCACCGCAGTGAGGTTGAGGAGAGCGGGACCTGCATGGGGAGTTCTAGGCTAGCCAGGGCTACACAAAGAGCCTTTTTTTTTTTTTTAAGTGAGTGTGAATGTTCGCTGGGGTTGTCTGTAGTATCAAAATAGTGGAGATGTGACTAGCTCAGTGTGCACAAGTGAAGAGACAGGCGAATGTGTGGTGTAGTCACACAACAGGATACCACTAAGCTCCTCCACAAACCGAATTCAGGCTAGACACAGGCTACATGTCAAAAACTACCCTGAGCGGAAAGAAAGACAAATGAGCGCACTTCATATATGAAATTCCAGTGGTAACTGATAGAGTGTATGTGGTAGAGGGCTCGGACGGAGTGATTGCTACAAATGGCAGGAGGGGCCTCCTGGGGTGAAGGAAGGGCTGCGATGCTGGTTTTGGCACCGTGTGTCAAAACCCACACACACCAGACATGGTGGTGAGTGTCTGCAAGCCCAAGACTTGAGAGGTGGAGACAAAAGGATCAGGAGTTCAAGGTCACCCTTGGCTATGTGTCAAGTGTGAAGCCAGCTTTCCATACACACAGAGTCTCTCTAACACCGCCCCGTTTGAATCTCTATAATTTATAGCTCGTCAGGTATACCATAGTCAAGTTGGTGGTTTGGTTTGGTTTGGTTTGACACTAAGTTTTCCTAGGTAACTTAGGCTGCTCTTGAACTTACAACATTGCCCAGGCTGGCCCAGCACTGGAATCATGGATCTATACCACCACAACCTGCTTTAAAGTTGGAATTTTTGTTTGTTTATTTGTTTGTTTGTTTAATAATACCAATAAACACATAAGCCACGCCCTGGGTTGCTATACAGATTCTTTCTTATAGGGGGGATATGATGTAAACGAGATGGTTTGTTTGGTTGGTTGGTTTTTGGAAGAAAGTACCACACAACCCCAGTAACATTGAGGCAAGCAGAACCAGCCTGGGGCCTTTGACCCCCCTAGCAAGCCTGGTCCAGATTTCCTCTTTTGAAAGCAAACCTTGGCCTCCCAGGGCACTCAGGGAGGCCACTTCCTGGCCTTGACCTTGGGCAAGCCTACCACATGGGGCTTGGTTTCTCAAATCTCCCTGGGAGATAAAGATAGGGCCCTACCTCAGAAGATAGGGCAATGAGAATATAATTAGACACCTCAGGAGGCTGAGGCCCTGGGCACCGGGCCTGGTGCAGTGACTGCTCAGCAGCTGGGAGCCACAGCCATTGGCTTACTAGGGCAATGGAAAGCCATGGTGTAGGCTAAGAGGCTGGGGCTGGGGATAGGCCCTCCTCCAGTGGCTTCACGTCCAGCTGTCCCCATCCTTCATTACCAGCCCCAGCTGTTTGTTCCTCCCTCCCAAGAAACCGGACCCAGCCTGCCAGGGTCCTATTCTGGGTCAGGAATGCTGCGTCAGCATTTCTGCGTGGACCCAGGATCTAGGGGGGTGGGGGGAGAGTGCAGGGTCAGCAGACCTGGCCCCAACAGAGACCATCTCTCATATCCAACCCCCATCTCAGCCCATGGGAGGATATGGTGGGAAGGACTAAGAAAGAGGCAGCCCCTCCCCCTCTTGTCCCCTCCCTGTCCCTTACCCAGAGCCCAGAAAAGAGGGCTATTCTGGGAGAGACACCTGTTGTCCCAAGTCCCATCCCTGCCCCCAGCTGGAGATCCGAGATTCAGGGAGACAGGATCAGAGGAAGAGCCACACGCAGAAGGCTGAAGCCAAGGACCAAGAGACAGAGACATAAGATATACCAAGGAGCTGGGAAAGACTTCATCACCCAGCTACCCTCAGAGGCCATTAGCTGACATAGTTAATCCTCCTCACCAAAACCGAGGGGGAAAGTACATTGAAGCTCCAAGAGACCCCCAAGGAGACGGCCAAAGACTAGGAGTTGAAAAGAAAGGTGTTGTCCAGCCCACCCCAGCCCCCTTCCCAAGAATTTAAATAGGTCAGAGCCTGGAGCAAGAAGGGAATGAGGGCTGGGGTGGCGGTGGAGGACAGCTAAATTAAGCCCAAGAATTAGAACCACCTTCCTCAAGTGCCTGCTTCCAGAACGGCAGGAGGCGGGGTGCTTCCTCAATGACCCCAAATCTCTTATGTCAGGAGAGGGCGTCTGAGGATCCCACCCTCTCCTGCCCACTCAGGCCTCCTAAATCCTGCTAATTCTCCGTGGTCGAAAAGGTGATGAGAAAAGACGGAAAGACAAAGTGACCTCGGATTTCAGAGACCACCAGCAAGCAGGGAAGACACAGAGAGACTCTCAGAAAAGTAAGCAAGAAATCACCCAAAGCCTCCTGACCCAGACAAAACGTACCGTCCGCAAAAACTGGACCTCGTCCTCGCCTTCACCTCCTCCATCACCCATGATGGCAATCCCCGGGTGTCCCGGGCTAAGGTCTGAGGATGGCGAGAGGGGGGCTGCAGGCTTGGCGGGGGACCTGAGGGCGGGCTGGGGTCGGAGACCTCTAGGGAAGCCAGAGGCACCCGCGAGGGAGATGGAACTGCAGGAAGCATGCCCTGTGCGGGACACAGTGAGAGAAGGTCCCCGCCCCACCGCACACCCATTGGGCAAGCATGGGACAAGCTACGCCCCTGTTCAGAACCCCGCCCACAGCACAAACTCTTGGTGGAAGGTGTTCGTTCTCTCCAGTGGACTGGGTGTCTAAAAAGTAGCTGAGTGGCCATGGTCACAGTGAGATATCATGTATATATTTGTTTGGCTGACTCTCCCTCTCCCCCTCCCTCTCCCCTTCCCCCTCCTCCTCCGCGTGTCATGTACTTCAGAACGGCCTTAAACTCTACATGTAGTCAAGAATGAACTTGAACCTCTGGCCCCATCTGATTTATGTAACGCCGTGGTTCAAACCCTGGGTCACTTGCATGCCAGGCAAGCATTCTACCATTGGGCTACACCCTCAGCCTAGTTCCATCCCTTTCTTAATGGCTAAACTGAGCTTCACCCTTGCTGCAGAATCACACAGCTTGGATGCACACCACATCCCCTAACATTAAAAAAAAAAAAAAAAAATCACTTAGTACCAGACAGAGTGGTATGGCTTATCATCCAAGCTCTGAAGAGATAGAGGCAAGAGGATTGTAAATCTGGAGTTGGGGCCGCATAATAAGAGCCTGTCTCAGTGTCAACCAGCCAGACCCCCTGGAGCTCCCAGGGACTGGACCACCCACCAAAGAACACATATGGAGGGACCCATGGCTCCGGCCGCATATGTGGCAGAGGATGGCCTTGTTGCACATCAGTGGGGGAGGAACGGCACTTGGGCCTGAGGGTGTTCGATGGATGCACCAGTATAGGAGAATGCTATGGCAGGAAGACGGGAGTGGGAGGGTGGGTGGGGGAGCACCCCCATAGAAGCAAGAGGAGGGGGGATGGGATAGAGGGTTTCCGAAGGGGAGATCTGGAACGGGGAAAATATTTGAAATGTAAATAAAGAAAAGGAAAAAAAAAAAGAAAAGACCCTGTATCAAAACAGAGACAAAAACAGGGTTGCAGGCATGCTGTAGTCGATAGAATGTTTCTCTAGCTGTCACAAAGCCCCGGGTTCCATCCTGCACCACTGGGAGTGGCCATGTGAGTCTGTAATTCCAGCAAGCAGAAAGGATCAGAAACTCAAAGTCATCCTCGGCTCCCTAGCTGGAGGCCAGCCTGTGCTACCTGATAGCTGGAGGCCAGCCTGTGCTACCTGATACCCTGTCTCAAAACTGGGGGGCAAGGGGGTGGGGAGAAAACACCAGCCTGACCTTGAATTCACAAACACCCCAGGCCTCTGCCTCCTAGCACTGAGGTTAAACAAATGTGTCACCCCACCCCCGAGCCTCCAGCTAAAACCTGCCTTTTGGAGTAGTCCTGACTGACGTCTCTTACCCACATGTTGCATTTCAGGTGTGAGCTAAGATCTTTTTATTACCACTCACCCTGCTATTATTGGCATGCTTAACAGCCAGCAGAAAATAAAAGCACGTGGCCCCTGCGGAGATCTCCTAACTGCCCTGTAGTCCCCAGGGTAACCTTTAGGGGGCACACTTTCCCCACTCTCACAGTGCCAAGTCTGCAGATGTGAAGAGCTAGCTGCCTTTGGGAGATGGAGTCAGGCACCTTACACAATGTCACAGAGGCTGAGCTGGTGATCTAGACCTAAAGATAGAGTTCCACACCTCCATCTCTGCATAGGATTTTCTAATTTAGCCATGTGGAGGCACATGTCTGTAATCCCCCACTTTAGGAGGAAAAGGTAGAAGGAACAGAAATTCAGGGCCAACCTTGGCTACATAGTACATTCCAGGCCAACCACCTGCATTATATGAATTTCTGTCTCAAAAATGAAACAAACAAACAAAGAGCCAGGAGGTACATGCGGTACATGCGGACAGTGGGAGGCAGACGCAGGCAGAGTTTGGTGAGTTTGAGGCCAGTTTGGTCTACAGAGTGAGTTCCAGGCTAGACAGAGCTACACATCATCAACTGTCTGAAAAAATAAAGTAAAATAAATAAAGGACAACGTGATGACTCAGCTGGCAGGCCGCTTGCCCCCAAGCCTGATGAAGATCTGAACTTGATCCCGGCAACCCAAATAATGGAATGGAAAACAGTTCTGTATGATGACCCCTTACTTCACATGGTGGTGTGGGCAACTACACACACATGCATGCACACACACACCCACATATACACACATACATACACACATGCACATATGCACACACATACACACACATGCATACACACATATACACACATGCACACACATACACATATACACACATACATACACACATACACATGCATGCACACACACACACATATGCACACACATACACATGCATGCATACACACATATACACACATGCACACACACACATATACACACATATGCACACACATACACATGCATGCATACACACACATGCACACACATACATACACATATACACACATGCACACACATACACATGCAGTCATACACACGGGCATACATACATCACACATGAACAAATGCACACACACAGACACACACATACACATGCATGCACATACACACATACACACACATACACAGAGACATACACATATACATACATACACATACATACATATACATACACATACACACATACATACACACAAAAAAATAAATGTTGTAAGCCGGGCGTGGTGGCGCACGCCTTTAATCTCAGCACTCGGGAGGCAGAGGCAGGCGGATTTCTGAGTTTGAGGCCAGCCTGGTCTACAAAGTGAGTTCCAGGACAGCCAGGGCTACACAGAGAAACCCTGTCTCGAAAACAAACAAACAAACAAAAAAGTTGTAATAAATGTTTGTAATGGAGAGGTGGCTCAGGGATTAAGAACACCTGCTGCTCTTGCAGAGGACATGAGTTTGATTCCCAGCATCCATATTGTGGCTCACAACCATTTATAAATCCAGTACCAACGAACCTGATGCCCTCTTTTGACCTTCTCAAACACCAGGCAATAATGCCTATAAGCATAACATTAGATAAATCTTAAAGATAAACTAAGGCAGGGGTGGGATAAACAGAGCTAGTTAGTAGACTGCTTGCCCAGGATGCAAAATGCCTTGTGCTTGGTCCCCAGCGCTATATCAACAGACCTGGCTATGCGCATACATCCTAGAACTTGGCTCTTAGGCAGGAGAATCAAGACTTCAAGCTCACCCCATCGACATAGCAAGTTAGCCTGGGCTACATGAATCCCTGTTTCAAACAAACAAAAGGTGTGTGTAAACATCTTTTCAAAATGACTTAAGCCCCAGCACTCGGGAGGCAGGTGGAGCTCTATGAGTTCAAGGCCAACCTGGTCTACACAGTGAGTTCTTGTCCAGCCAGATCATGTCTCTAAACAAACAAACAAATGATGAGGATGTATAATTTAATAAAAGAACACTCAATTAGCATATTTAAACAAAACAGTATCTTGGAGATGGTATAATTACTGAGCAAGCAAGGGGAGCTGACTCATTTATTTGCTTGCTTGTTTATATGAGGCCAGAAGAGGGCGTTGGGCTGCCCGGACTGCAGCCACCCTGTATGTTCTAGTACTTGAGCTCAAGTTCTCTGCAAGAGTAGTCAGTGCTCTTAACCACTGAGCCATTTCCAGCTCCTAAGGGCCTGCTTTCAAATCCCCAGAACTCACAGAAAACTGTGGCTGGTGCTGCAGCAAGCAGCTGTAATCCCATTGCTTGGACCATGAGAGGGAAGTGGAAACTAAGAATCCCCAGCGCTTGCTGGCTTGCTATCCTGCTGTGTGCAGAGGTGAAGAGGAACCAAGGCAGAAAGTGAGAGTTAATGCCCAGGCTCTCCTCTGATCTCCATAAAATGTTTCTGGACCACCTACAATAACATACACGAACACACACACACACACACACACACACTCACACTGAAACCAGTATTATACTGTTCAACAAAACTGCAATAAAGTACTTTTCAATGTAGATATTGCTTATTAAACACTGGCAATAGCACACTTGCATTAAACTGAATGTAAATTTCTATTGTTATTATTATTATTATTATTATTATTATTATTATTATTTTGAGACATGGCTTTATTATGTAGCCCTGGCTGGTCTCAAGCTTGCTATATAGACCAAGCTGGCCCTGAACTCCTGTAGATCCACCTGCCTCTGCCTCTGCCTCTGCCTCTGCCTCTGCCCCTGCCCCTGCCCCTGCCCTTGCCCCTGCCCCTGCCCCTGCCCCTGCCCCTGCCCCTGCCCCTGCCCCTGCCCCTGCCCCTGCCCCTGCCTACTGGGTGCTGGGATTAGTCGACTGTCTTGTATTATTGAATTATAAAACTCAGTGATACATTATATAATATGTGGTTATATATATATTGTTTATTATATGGTGCAATATAATTTTGTGTTGTATTTCATACATTAAATAGTTGCATGGTAAATATTTTTCCTTAAATGTTCTAAACAAAATGTGGAATTATTCTGTGTCATAATGAATCATATCATAAGATACCGACAGTGTCCTTTAGGCCTTAGTCATGACTGCATGTTTTAAGACTTTTATGTGTTGCTTCCTGGACAACTGGTGGATGACCATGGCTGCTTTGAGGGACTTTCTGGTGACCGGCCCCTTTCTGCTTATCCACCCTTCCTTGCCTATGGGCGTCCTGGGGGCGATTCCTATCCTAGCCCATATTACCTGGGGTGATAAATCCAGCTGGCCGATTTGGCTGGATTTGGGAACACTTCGGAAGACAAAGCCTCGGACATGTCTAGAAGGGCATTTCCGGAATGGTTTAACTGAGGAAGACAGATTCATTCTGACTGTTGGGCTGAGTCTCCTGGATAAAGAGGAGAGGACTCGCTCAACAGCAGTGTTCATCTCTGTTTCCTGATTTCAGGTGCAGGGTGAGCTGCTGCCTCCTGCTCTTGGACCCTCACAGTAGGACCAGAACAAATCCTTCTTCCTTCTTTACTAAGTCGCTTATGTTTTATCGCGATAATGTAAAGTTGGGTATTTTATCTCAATAATGAGAAGAGTGACAAGCCATCTGCCTCTTACGGAACTGACAGCATTTGGTATGAACCACTTGCTAGGTGATGCCCATTCACACAGTTCCTCTAAGCAGCCTGGGTAGTGGCTGCCTGCCGTCACTCTATGCAAAGATTTCAGTCTCGGGCTGGTGAGATGGCTCAGTAGGTAAGAGCACCCGACTGCTCTTCCGAAGGTCCAGAGTTCAAATCCCAGCAACCACATGGTGGATCACAACCATCCGTAACGAGATCTGGCGCCCTCTTCTGGAGTGTCTGAAGACAGCTACAGTGTACTTACAGATAATAAATAAATAAATCTTTAAAAAAAAAAAAAAAAAAAAAAGATTTCAGTCTCCATCTCCCAACCTCTACTTGGCATCTTCTGGCTTCTCATGTGTGTGGGGAGGGGTGGGGGTCACGTGGGTGCAGGCTGCTGTGGATGGATATGTGTGTGCTTGTGTATGGGGACAGAGACTCTCTTAGACAATGCTCTTCAGGGGCCTGGAGCTCACCATTAGGGTAGCCTGATGCCAGCCAGCCCCAGGGATCGACTGTTGCTGTTTCCCCAGCACTGGAATTAAAGTGCGCATGCATGCTGCCTTGCCTGGCGTTTTAGGTGGGGGCTGAAGCTCAAACTTGGGTCCTCATGACTGAGTGACAAGTTGTTTACTGACGGAGCCATCTCCTCAGCTACCTGGCTACTTGTCTAACGGACGTATTTTTCCTGTCTAACCAGCTCTTATCTGTGCTTATTTTTCTGCGGCACCCTGTGGAAAGAAGTCTACCCTGCTATCACAGGCAGTGTCTTTCTGACTTGTGGGTTTCTGCTTTGACTCAAGCGGCCCCTCCCTTTGCAGTCATCAATGTTCTTAGGGGTGTAGATGGCCATCCAGCGGGCCTTGAAAGCCAAGGGCTTGTGTACAGGTGCCAGGGCCCTTTCCCACCTCAGTCTTTAGGACTTTTCTGTCCTCAGGACCTGGAGACACTCTCATACTGAAGGCTGAGCAAGTGCTAGAGGAGATGGGGAGAGAGAGAGAGACAGAGACAGAGAGAAAGAGAGAGAAAGACAGAGACAGAGACAGAGACAGAGACAGAGACAGAGACAGAGACAGACAGGAGACACAGGAAAGCAAGGAGCTGGGTACAGAGGGAGAACCAAACCAGGGCACTGCATGATGGGAAAACCAGAGTAGGCCTTCCTGTCTGTGTAAAAAGATTCCCACGGCGAACACTTTTAATGGAAAAGAAAGGATCAAACACTCTCCTGAAAGCACTGCCACTCTGAAGTCACTAAAGTATGATATTCGGCAGACTTGTTCTACTATGATCCATTTACTCTACTCCCCATTATGCATGTGTGTGTGTGTGTGTGTGTGTGTTGTTGTTGTTGTTTTGCTTATATGTACGTGTGTCTAGTCCCTCAGAAGTCAGATGAGAATGTTTTCCAGTCCTCTGGAAGACCACTGGGTCATCTCTCCAGCCCTAAAGTCTACTGTTTTCAAAGATGCCCAAGCAAGCAACTCAACTGTCCATTGTAAGAAAGTTAACTAACAAATCATTGCATTGGCACACAATGAAAGACAAACCAGCAACAGAAAGGGAGGAAATGTAAGCAAATAAAATAACCTGGAAGACTAGCAAAGATGAAAGATAAGAAAAAGACACCACACAATCCTGGAGCCTGTGTATATATGGTCGCTTTTAAGATTCATTTCTCT
Source organism: Mus caroli (assembly GCF_978045245.1). NCBI lineage: Eukaryota > Metazoa > Chordata > Mammalia > Rodentia > Muridae > Mus > Mus caroli. The sequence continues at coordinate 116,045,579 of NW_028227263.1, read as the reverse complement.
GATTTTTTAATTATCTGCGGGTATTTGTATCTGTCTGTGAGTGCGTGCACAGTGAGGGCTGGTGCCTTTGGAGGCCGGGTGTTGTGTAGCTCTGTGATTGGATGCTGGGAACCAGACTCCAGATCTCTGAGTAAGAGTAGACAGAGCTCTTAACTGCCACACCATCTCGCCAGCCCCTGCATACAGTTTTAACACAGACAAAAAAATAAAATAAAATCCCACCTACTCTGCTTACATCAGGCTGCAGATAAATCATGGGAGACAGTAACAGGAACTAAGAGAGATTAAGAATGTTCTGAAGGCCAGGTGTGGTGGCACATGCATGCCTTTAGTTCTAGCACTTGAGAGGCAGAGGCAGACCTCACAAGTGAATTAGAGGCCTGCCTGATCTACACAGTAAGCTCCAGAATAGCCAGGGTTACACAGAAGAACCCTGTCTCAGAAGAAAAAGAAAGAAGAAAGAAAGAGAGAAGGAAGGAAGGAAGGAAGGAAGGGAGGGAGGGAGGGAGGGAGGAAGGAAGGAAGGAAGGAAGGAAGGAAGGAAGGAAGGAAGGAAGACAGGCAGGCAGGCAGACGAGAGAGAGAGAGAGAGAGAGAGAGAGAGAGAGAGAGAGAGAGAGAGAGAGAGAGAGAGAGAAGGAAAGAAGGAAAGAAGGACAGAAAGAGTATCCTGGAGTCAACTGACATTTTTGGTTTTGGATTGTGGGTAGGGTTAGATGGGGATGGGTAGCTCCAGTCTAGATCAGGTTAGCCTTGAACCCATAGAGATCTGTCTGCCTTAGTTCCCTGACCCTACCAAAGGTAGGGATTGGAAGCATGTAACACCAGGCTCAGTTAATGTTCTATTCCTGACGTGAGCTTCGCTGGAGTTTTCTCATTCAGTGATGATCTGTCAACTGAAATACCAATGTGTGCTCTTCTTTGGTACTTCAATTAAAAATATGTAAAGTATGACAGACTTAGATAAAAAATGGGCACAAAGTTAGAGAGAGAGAGAGAGAGAGAGAGAGAGAGAGAGAGAGAGAGAGAGAGTGAGAACGTTTGAGACAAAACCAAGCAATGTAAAGTACCGCTCATAGCAGTCTAAGAGGAGTAATGGAAAGAGAGGGGGCTTTGAAACAGTCATTCTGGCTGGGCATGGTGGTGCCTACCTTAAATCCTAGCACTCAGAAGACGGAGGCAAAGGGATCTCTGAGGTCGAGGCCACCCTGGCCTACAAAGCTAGTTCCAAGAAACCCTGTCTCCAAAACCTGAACATCAACATTTTTTCTGCTTTGAAACTGTACAAAGGAGCTGTGAAGATGGCTTACGGCTTACCTCTATCCGTAACATTTTTTATTATAAAAAGATAACCTTGGGAGTAGAGGGGGAAGCTTGGTTAGTAGGATGCTTGCCCAGAACATACCAAGCCCTCACTTCAGTCCTCATCACTGTGTGAACCAGGCACAATTCCAGCACTCAGGTGATGGAGGTAGGTTATCCTCAGCTACTCGGCTACAAGAAGAATCTGAGGTTAGTCTGATCTACATTAAAAATTCACACACACACACCACTACAACAAAAAGCAGTGCAGTGCAGAGTCAATATCAAGATGAAAACCAAGAGGCTGTCCTGATCTTGCAGAAGACCTGAGTTTAGTCCCCGGTACCTGTGCTCTGTGACTCAGGACAGCCTGGAACCCCCCCCCCCCCCGGCTCCAGGGGGATCTGATGCTTCTAGCCTCCCCAAGAGCACCAAACACACCCACATGAAGACCCACACATACACATGATTCCAAGTAAAAATAAAATACAGCAAAGGAGGAATATGCCTTTAGAAAATAATAAGGAAATAAAACTCCCCAAACCTTAGAGAAGTATATGGTGCACAGTAGGTGCTACATAAAGGATTTTACAATGAGGGTAATAAAGTGAAAGTGTTTTCCAGGTATAAACAGTGTCCTTCAAACCGGCCGTGCCGTTCACACCTGTAATCCCAGCATATGGGAGGATGAATCCTGCTCCGTTCTCTTTCGGGAGGTTTGCCCTGCTGCTGTACGAGGCCAGCCTGAGCTGCGAGCTTCAGGAGACTCTGACTTGAGAGAAGAAAGGGGGGGGGGAGGGGGAGAGGGAGGGAAAGAGGGGGGAGAGATAGAAAAGCAAAGAGAAATGCAGACTTTTCTTTTGAGCCTGTTTTTACACACTTTTAAAAACTCTGTGTGTGTGTGTGTGTGTGTGTGTGTGTGTGTGTGTGTGTGTGCGTGACAGAGACGTGGGGAGAAAGGAAGATGGAGCGATAGATAGCGAACCCGCTGAGGGGGTAGGCAGCACCGGAAACCTCAGCAGGCAGGGATCCCCCGTGAGGGGGAGGGGAGCCTTTGGTCTCTCCCCAGCCTCTTCCTTCCCCCTGGCCTGGGGGTGGGTGGGGAGGGGCAGTTCCTCTTTCCTTCCTAAACTCGGTGGACGCTCCAGCTCCCCGGAGCCTGACAATCTGGTTAGGGAAGGAACCGGATCACACCCCTGTCAGGACCCACCCCCACCCCCGACCCTCCCCGACCCCCTCCAAGAACCATGAACCGGAAAGACATCAAAAGGTAAGAGGACCCTTCCCAAGGAGACCTGGGAGAGCCAAAGTCCTGGCGCCGCTGGCTGTGGGGAGGTGGGAGAGGGGTCTTGGGACTCCTCCTAGACCCGCTCTAGTGGAGTCCAAGAATGAGATGCTTCAGGGAGCTGAGCACCTGAGCCTCCGTTACTGCTGCTGTCTCTCCCTGGAGTTTGAGCTGACCTATGTCTCTCCATCCTAGCTCCCTCAGCTGGCTGCCCCTGTCTTCCCCGGGGTCTTCTCTGTTCCCTATTATGGTCACTGCCCCTTACCCCCACCCCGGACTGGAAACTCCAGGCTCCTGCAGGACCGGGTCCCAGGAGAGAGAGGTTCATGACGTAGGTCTAGGCAGCTTCCCTGACTCTTAAACCACTCCTGGCTGCTCCAGACACTCCGGGGGCTGCCGGTCTGCAGGTAAGGGGGCAGCAGGATCTCAAACGGATTTCTGTCTCCTGGCATTGCTTGCCCACCTGACCCCTTAAGGAGGGATGGTGCTGGGTCCCCAACCTGGATAGCTCGCTTCCCTGGTATGACCTGATGAGCAAAGGGATTCAGTATAGTGTGAGGATCCCTGCTGCCTCATCCTCTGCCCGTGTGGCCTTAGGTAAGTTACTCCAGTACTCTCAGTTCCCGCTTCTGGCAGAGTTACCTTGGCTACCACTCCAGAGGGGCTTTCATTGCACAGCCACATAGAGGGCTTGAAAAGCACAGGCCGTTGGACTCACCCGGAAAGTTTAAGATTCTATGAGACTGTGGGCTAGCCTCAGAAGCTGTGCTTAGGTGGAACGCCCAGGAAGATAAAGCTCTTGGTTCTTGGTGTGGGCACCTAAACAAACAAACAAACAAACAAACAAACAAACAAAAACCACAAACCCCTGATCCTTTACAGAGTGCTCAGCCTGCGTTCTAGTCGATGCCGTGCAACAGGTGTGCACTTTATGTAGCATTTAACAGCCCTCTTAAGCCCTTTTGATGCTGCTTCCTGCAGGAGACGAGGCGGATTTTATTTTAGGATGTCCCTGTTTGTGATTTTACACCCAAGCCATGCTGAAAGGCAGGCTACCTCCTTCTGTCTTGTTTTGTTTGTTTGTTTGTTTTGTTTTGTTTTGTTTTGTTTTTGGTTTTTTTTGAGGTGGTGTTTTGTTTTTGTCTCTGTGTTGAGAGTTTTGCTCTGAAAGCCCAAGGTGGCCTTAAACGTGCAATCCCCCTGCCTCCGTTTCCCAGGCAGCTAGGATTACAAGTGAGCATCACAATGTGCAGCTTTCTTTTCCTATCTGGAGGTTAGCTTCCCCATCAGCCGGGTCCCTTTGAGGATCCAGATGTTCTAACATCTGGGGGAAATCCAAGGATGAGTCTACCTTTTCCTATGAAGAAAGCAAGGGCCAGAAAAGGACATTGGGTCACTTATTAAAAGGCACACAGCCATCAGAAATTTCTGGAACCCAGTTTTGGATGAGTCTGAAGACTAGCCTCGAATCCTTTCCTCTGGCCCTCCCTTCTTCCCATCACCCCTTTTTCCTCACCTGGGACAGGCACCGAGGGAGGCATATGACAGGAAAGGTTATTTTTAAACTTTCCTTGAAGCTGCTGTGGCCCCAGGGATCCTGCCTAGCTCTCAGGAGCCGGGGAGAAGGCACTGGTCTACTTCCTGTCCTGGCTTAAAAATGTGGGGAGCAGGCTAGAGGCTAAGACTCTTGGGTGTTCGAAAACTAGCTTGGATGAGGGGTATCCTGCCTTGCAGAAATGGGGTGGTGGGGTAGATTCCAAGAGGCCTGACCACATAGGTCATCTCCATTACTGGGACACAGAAGTATAACTTCTATGGAATTGGGCTGGGGGGGGGGTAACATTCTGGCTTTGGAAGAAACCTGAAGACCAACTCATGAGGTACCTTGGGAAGCCAGGGGTTGTTCCTCGGGCCCTAGGATAAACGCTGGGGGTCTACTTCCTGCAAAATTGTGATGCTTTGGGACCATATCGTCAAGAGGAAATTTTTATGGCAATAACGGAGGATAACAGGGGAGAGGCAAAATACGATGTGTTTTCCTTTGTATATGAAACCTAGATTTAAGTGTGTGTATACACATATATGTACATACATACACATGTGACAGGAAGGCAGAAGGACATTTGGGAGAGAGAAGAAACCAACGAGATGAGAGAGGGTAGATGGGTTCTAGTACGATGATATATTTTATGTGTGAAAAGTGTCCCATTATTTTGCACACTAACTGAAAAAGCAATAATTAAAAACAAAACAAGGAACGAGTCAGTGGCACTTGGCTCTCTGATCTAAAATATTCTGGGATTTGTCAGCCATGAGTCCTTCAAAATCTCTTGAGATTTTGGTCCATGCAAGAACTTTGGTCCATGTTGCCTAGAGGAGTAGGGGCCCAAAGAACTGTGGGAGTGTACTTAGAGAAAGGGGCTCCCGTGATGCCTCGCGGTGGGCTTTCTGCGTGTACCTACAGGAAGTCTCATCAGGAATGCTCTGGGAAGGCAGGAGGGCGGGGTCGGCCACGTCAGGCCCGCCGCCACAAGACGTGCCCCACCCCCCGGGAAATCAGCAAGGTCATGGCTTCCATGAATCTGGGAGTGCTGAGTGAGAGCAGCTGCAGCGAAGATGAGCTACTGGAGGAATGTATCCGCTGCTTTGGTGAGTACCGGGGCCAGCCTCTCCTATCTCAGTCTCGCTGCTTGCGGTAGAACATGGCTGAGTAGGAGAAATTTTCGTCCTTGTGTTAATGATGGGAGAGAGCTAGGGTCTGGTGGCTTACCTTTGAAGACTGAGGCAGGAGGATAAAGTTCCAGACTTACCTGGGTGATGTGGCACATGCCTTCAATCCCAGCTATTCAGGAGGCAGAGGCAGGCATTTCTCTGAATCTGAGACCAGGCCTATCTAAATAGCGAGTTTCAAGTCAGCAGGACTACATAGTAACTCGTGTCTTAAAAAAATAAATGAAGAAGCCGGGCGTGGTGGCGCACGACTTTAATCCCAGCACTCGGGAGGCAGAGGCAGGCGGATTTCTGAGTTCGAGGCCAGCCTGGTCTACAAAGTGAGTTCCAGGACAGCCGGGGCTACACAGAGAAACTCTGTCTCGAAAAACCAATAAATAAATAAATAAATAAATAAATAAATAAATAAATAAATATAGAAAAATAAGAGAGGGGCTGGAAAGACAGCTAAGTGATTAGACCACATAGCTCTCTTCTAGAGGACCTGAGTTTGGTTCCTAGTATCTGCCTCAGAAGGTTCATATCCACCAGTGACCCCAGCTCCAGGGAACCTGATACATTGGCCTGAGACGGCTCCTGCACCCATTTGAGCAAACACACACACACACACACTTTAAAATAATGAAATTAAATCTTAAAAAGATCAAAGAACTTTAATCATCTCAACGGTGATTGAAGGCAGGGAGCCAGATTCATGCCATCCCATGCACCTCCCAGCTAAGGAAACGGAGGCATGAGGAAATCATCTTGCTTACCCAAGTTCCTGCAGGGCATTAAAGGTAGAACAAGCATGTACGCCACCCCGCCAGCCTGCCCGCTCAGTTCTCGAGGCCAGGGTCTATTGTTCAGGGCCCAGGCTGAGAGCCTGTCTTTCCTCCTCCAGACTCGGCTGGCAGCCTGCGCAGAGGGGACCACATTCTTAAGATGGTGCTCACGATGCACAGCTGGGTGCTGCCATCCTCAGAGCTTGCTGCCCGTCTGCTGACTTCATATCCTCCCAGAACCGTGCTCTCCATCTAGAGGGATGGAGGCAGACCTGAAAACTCCTGGGAGATGGGAACAGGGGGAAGTGGGCAAATGGGAGTGCTGGAAAACAGCCTTGACTAGAACTCTCAAGTATCAGAAGGCTGCCAAAGATGCCCAAGAGCTAAGACAGCTACAGATCTGTTACTTGGTCAGGTAGGTTTGGCCCAAGAGCCTCAGTACCATGAAACACCTCTCTAAGACCCCATCCCCACCCCAGCCTGATCGCTACCCCAACCCACACACGCTCACTTGGCCCCATTTTCTAAAATCCCATGTAAAGATTGTGTGTGATAGCGCATGTCTGTAATCCTGGCATGAGATAGCGCGAGGCAAAAGGATCTCTTCAAGTTCAAAGCTAGCCTGGACTGTAGAGTAGGCTTCGACTAAAAAACAAAACAAAACATTACCCAAAATCCAATGCTAAAATGCCATTGGCTGGGACTGGACAGATGGTTCAGAAGGGTATTTGCTGCTCTTTCAGAGGACCTAGCACCCATATATTGGCTGGTGACTGTAACTCCGGTTCTAAGGGAACCAGCACCTGTGTTCTGGCCTCCATGCATGCACATGATACACATACATACACATGGACAAAACATTCATACATACAAAATGAAAATAATATTTTAAAGAAGATTAAAAAAAAAACATTCCTAACAGTTCCTGAGATACTTCTGCCCCCTGCCCCACCACTCCTTGGAACACACAATTCTTGGAGATTCCTGGCTAGATACTATAGACTCTCCTACATGATACCCCCAAAACGGCATCACCTTGACTCCACAAATCTTCCTCCCCACCTTGTTCCTGACACCTCCACCATCTTTCTTCCCAATTGTCTTAGGAGATCCCGATGCTGTTTTACCAACCCTCCCATTCTTACCCCAGATCTCCCTATCCTTTGAGTCACCCCTCTAAATCCTGACTCCAGGAACCCCAACACCCGTGTAAATGCCCATAGTTCCATGTTTGTGTTTAGAATTCCTTGGCCTAAAACCCTCTTAACCGCTTCACCCTACTGCCAGCCCAAATTTACCTCCCATCCCTGAACCCGTCCCAGGTACTGGCTGACTCATCACCATGAGGCAGTGCACCAGGAACCCCAGCTGGAAGCAGTCATAAGCCGGTTTTGGACCACTGTCGCTCAGGAGGGCAACATGGCCCAAAGGAGCCTGGGAGATGCCTCCAGCCTGTGAGCCAACCCCACCCTCTTTCCCTGCCCCATCCTATCCTGCCCACACCCTCCATGTCCCCCAAATCCTCGACTCTTGAGGCACTCCAATAACCTGTTTTTCTTGGCCTCCAGGCTAAGTCCTGGAGGGCCCGGTCCCCCACCTCCCATGAGCAGCCCAGGCCTGGGCAAGAAGCGGAAAGTGTCATTGCTGTTCGATCACCTGGAGACAGAGGAGCTGGCACAACACCTTACTTATCTGGAGTTCCGGTCCTTCCAGGCTATCACAGTGAGAATGCCTTTCCCAGTCCACTGATAGGCAGGAAACAGAATGGGGACAGGGTGTGCTCTTGGCATATGTATCCATATGGAACTATAGTTTAACTATTTTTTTGTTTGTTTTGATTTTTGGAGACAGGGTTTCTCTGTATAGCCCTGGAACTCACTCTGTAGACCAGGCTGGCCTCAAAAGCAGAACTCCACCTGCTTCTGCCTCCCGAGTGCTGGGATTAAAGGTATGCACCACCACGCCTGGCAACTATTTTTACTATTATTAGTAGTACAGTTATCACGTTAAGGGCTCTGGTAACTGAACCCAGGGTCTTGCCTGTGTTAGGCAAGCTCTCTTACACTGAGCTACATTCCCAGACCAGAATTTAATTCTTTTGAGACAATGTTTCTCTGTGTAGCCCTGACTGGCCTTGAACGAACTCACTCTGTAGACCAGTTTGGCCTCGAACTCAGTGATCTGCCTGCCTCAGGGACTAAAGTTGTATGCCACCAATCCTGGTTGCAGACTGAACACTCTTAAGTGGCCAAACCTGATGGCAGGACAGTCTGAGACAATGAGTTAGGCTGCCTAAAAGCCAAGCCTGAGTTCAAATTTTGTTTATTTTTCTTCCTTTTATTTTATTACTAATTTATTTTATTATTTATTATATTATCTTATGTTTTATTTATAGTTATATTTCTATTATTAATTTTATCTTCTTCCTTCTAAACATTTTTATTATACATATTCATTTATTTATTGTGTTTGTGAGACATGGTAGACAGAAGATAACTTGTGGGAATCTATCTTCTCTTTCTACCACGCGGGTCCCAGGAATACAGTGCAGGCCCCCTTTCCCACTGAGTCATCTCAGCAGCCATTTCTTACCACCACCACCCGCCCCCCGCCCCGACTCATTCCTCACTTCCTGTCTGCCTGGCTGTTTGGAGACAGATCTCGTGGTTTCCACCTGTGTAACCAAGAATGACTTTGAACTCCGTTCCATTCATCTCGAGTGCTAGCATTACTGATGTGCACCAACACATCTGGTTTGTGCAGTGCAGCAGATCAAGCCCTGGACTTCAGGCGTGCTAGGCAAACACTGTACCAAGGAGCTATGCCCCCACCCCCTCGGCTCCTTTCTACCTAGCTAACTTTGAGCTGGTTTCCCAACCTCTCAGGTATTCGTTCATAAAATAGAGACCTTCCCACTTCATAGAGTGTATGACAGAATGAAAAAGCCCATTTAAAAGTGTTTATTGCAGCCGGGCTATGTTGGTGTGCACCTTTAATCCCAGCACTCGGGAGGCAGAGGCAGGTAAGTCTCTGAGTTTGAGGCCAGCCTGGTCTACAAAGTGAGTTCCAGAATAGCCAGGGCTACATAGAGGAATCCTGTCTCAAAAAACAAAACAACAATAACAAAACCACCACCACCGAGTGCTTACTGCAGTATGTTGAGGTAGCACAGGCCTATAATGCAGCGCTTAGGAAGCCGATGCAGGAGGACCCAGCGTGAAGTTCAAACCCAGCGTGGACCACATGAGACTCTGTCACAAAAGTACTTACTGCAGTAATCATAGAATTGTGTTCAAAATATCTTATCAGGCATTAGTATAGTCACCAAGCATTTCGGTTCACCATGCCTCAGTTCCCTCATATGGAAAGGTAAAAATTAAAACAGATATTAACAGTTCCTACCTGAGACCAGTGCATGGTTCAGAGTAAACACCATCTGAAGAAATCCTTGGAAATGATTATATTTCACTTCCCGAAAGGCAACTGCATTTGCTTCTAGATTCAAATGTATCAGCTGCTATCATCTAGACATTGGTTTTAAGGAAAGTGGGGACCTAGTTCCTTTAGGGGACAGATTTCCAGATAGGGCTGGGGTGTGTGAATATGTATGTGTGTGTGTATATGTGGATGCATGTGTGCATGTGTGTGCATGAATGTGTGTATGTGTATGCATATGTGTGTATGTGTGCATGTGTATGCACATGAGTGCATGTATGTGTGCATATATGCACATGAGTGTGCATGTATGTGTGTACATGTGTATATGTATGTGTGCATATGTCTATTGTGCCTGTGCATGTATGTGTGCATGCATGTGTGTAATGTGTGTGTGTGTGTTTATGTGTACATGTGCGTGCATGTGTGTATGTGCACATGTGTATGTGTGTGTGCATGTATGTATGTGTGCATATGTGTACATGCCTGTGTGTATGCCTCTGTGTATGTGTGTGTACATGTGTACTCGTATGGTGTAGTAGATTAGAGTGCTGAGTGTACCCACTATTGAGCAGATCAAGTAGAAGCCACTTTCAAGTTCACTTTCCCATCATTCCCTTTACTGACCTGCCACAGTCAGGCATATATTAATAAGCACAAGACTAGAGAAGGACACAATGATGTCAGGGACCTCCAGAAGCCTGGGGGAGACTTAGATCAGACCATACCAGGACATGAGATGTTGGGTTTGCCAGAAAGACGGAATGGGAGCAACATGACACACCCTGACCAATCTTGGCCTCAGCCCCAAGACCTGCGGGGCTATGTTTTGCAGGGTTCAGTGAGAGGTTGTCCAGCTCTGGAAGGTTCTGTGGGTCTGAGCAACAGTGTGTCCCGCTGGGTGCAGGTCATGGTGCTAAGTCGTCCTGGGCCTGCACAACGTGCCCAGGTCCTAGACAAATTCATTCGTGTGGCACAGGTAAGCCTCTGACTGCCCAGTCTTTCCACTTGCTGTGTTCTGTTTATTTAATTTATCTTATTTTATTATATTATATTTGAGAGGGGATCTCTATGTAATCCTAGTTGTCCTCAGACTCACCGGGTAAACCAGGTTGGCCTGAACTCAAAGAGATGCACCTGCCTCTGCCTACTTAGTCCTGAGATTATTAAAGGCGTGCCCTAGGATAGCTGGCTTCTCCTCACTTCTGGGACTGTAGACTTGGCACAGCTACCTGACCTTCCATATTGCAACTGACCAAAGCTCAAGGCTTTTTTTAAAAAAAACATTACCGGGCGGTGGTGGTGCACGCCTTTAGTCCCAGCACTAGGGAGGCAGGGGCAGGCGGATTTCTGAGTTCGAGGCCAGCCTGGTCTACAGAGTGAGTTTCCAGGACAGCCAGGGCTACACAGAGAAACCCTGTCTTGAAAATATATATATTTTAAATTATGTGTGTGTGTGTGTGACTTCAGAGGTCAATGGCACTGGAGTTACAGGAGACGAGGCTGTTGTGAGCGCCTGAAGTGGGTGCTGGGAGCAGGACTCAGGTGCTCTGCAACAGCAATATGTGGTCTTAAGCACTGAGCCGTCTCTCCAGCTCCTGGCTCCATGTTCTTGATTCAGCAGGGCATCTCCCAGCCATCACACCTATGACATCACACCCTGGCCTGATCGAACTCCATTTTTCTGAGATCTGTCTGGAGCCTGTGACCTTGATATTACGGAGTTAGACCTTACTTGGTCCCACCAGTTGGCTCTGTAGTTAGGATTAACAGTTTCCCAAGCTGGAAGTCAGAGATTTGATCCCCTGCAGAGAAATGATCCTTTCCATGGCCTCAGCTTTGCATCTCCAGGCATCAGGACCCCTCTGTGTCTTAGGGACAGTGACTGTGTCTCTCTTAGTGATAATTCAATACAGAGAGACTTAGTCCAGTCTCTCTGGCCCTGACCTGTTGAGTCAGCCTCCCCCTCTCTTCTGGGAAAAGGGAAGCCCTGTGGTCGGGCCTCTTTGAATATCTCCGAAGCAGACCACGCCCTTCCTTGCGAGCCTTCCAGCACTTTCCTTCCTCTTGCATGGCTATTTGTGTCCATACTGGGGATTAAACCCAGGGTCTCCTGCACCCTAAAGAAGTTCTTCACCACTGAGCCACGCCCCCAGCCCCTCACTGGGGGATTCTAGGCAGGGGCTCTATCACTGAGCCACGCCCCCAGCCCCTCACTGGGGGATTCTAGGCAGGGGCTCTATCACTGAGCCACGCCCCCAGCCCCTCACTGGGGGATTCTAGACAGGGGCTCTACCACTAAGCCACGTCCCCAGCCTCTCACTGGGGAATTCTAGGCAGGGGCTCTAGCACTGAGCCACGCCCCCAGCCCCTCACTGGGGGATTCTAGGCAGGGACTCTACCACCAGGCCACGCCCCCAGCCCCTCACTGGGGGATTCTAGACAGGGGCTCTACCACTGAGCCACGCCCCCAGCCCCTCACTGGGGGATTCTAGGCAGGGGCTCTACCACTGAGCGCTATCTTCTGGGGCTCTTTAGACCTGAAAGATGGTCTGGCATCAGCTAGAGACCTCCTTGGCGTGAGCATCTTCTACTTGGTTCTGCCTCCCTCCACAGTGACCTCCACCTTTCCAGCTTTCAAGGGAAGGAGAAAGAGTTCCTCTGACGCCTTGTGGACCTCACACTTGTTCCTCATCTCTTCTTCTTCCACGTCACTGTCATCCTAGTCAGTTCTACCTGGTTCCCAGCTCCCACTCACAGTCCATGCCCTCACCTCTGTGACTCTGACAGTTGTTTGACCCCCTCCCAGAACCCTGACACCTGATACACTTCGGAATTCTCTATCCCTGGCTGGCACATGCCTGTCTATTCTCCCAATCTGTCTAACGCTAGGTACATGCCTGGCACCTGGCCAGTCTAACCCACTCATCTGCTGCCCCTGGGCCACACTCCTACACGACTGACACCCCCAGCTCAGCACTCCACCCTGCTGCTGTTCTGTGGTGCCTCCCACCTCTGTCCATTACCTCCCTTCCAGAGGCTTCACCAGCTGCAGAATTTCAACACACTGATGGCGGTCACGGGGGGCCTGTGTCATAGTGCCATCTCCAGACTCAAGGACTCCCACGTCCATCTGAGCCCTGACAGCACTAAGGTAACCCCTTTAACTCCCCAAAGTCCAAAATGGTCACATGCCCTGAACTCTCACACATCACTCCTTAACTGCCATCAGTCCCTACTCAAGGACTCTGGAACCAACAACCTAACACCTTTATCCTCCAAATTCTATAGACCCCTCACTATCCCTAGCCTTTCTTCCTGGCCCACCTACCATGGTGTCACACCATTGAGCCACGCCCCCAGCCCCTCACTGGGGAATTCTAGACAGGGGCTCTACCACTGAGCCACGCCCCCAGCCCCTCACTTGGGGATTTAAGACAGGGGCTCTACCACTGAGCCACGCCCCAGCCCCTCACTGGGGGATTCTAGGCAGGGGCTCTACCACTGAGCCACGCCCCCAGCCCTTCACTGGGGGATTCTAGGCAGGGGCTCTGCCACTGAGCCACGCCCCCAGCCCCTCACTGGGGGATTCTAGGCAGGGGCTCTACCACTGAGCCACGCCCCCAGCCCTTCACTGGGGGAGTCTAGGCTAGTGCTCACTCTTTGTGTGTCCATATTCTGGGATTCAGAACCCACAATGGAGACTGCTACTATACGCCCTCCAGGAAGCTCAGAACAGACATTCTGGTCCACAGCATGCACTTTCTACACAGGCCCTGCTGGAGCTGACAGAGCTCCTCTCTTCCCACAACAACTATGCCCACTACCGCCGCACCTGGGCCGGCTGTACTGGCTTCCGGCTGCCAGTACTGGGTGTACACCTCAAGGACCTGGTATCTCTATATGAGGCTCATCCAGACAGATTGCCAGATGGCCGCCTGCACCTACCCAAGCTGAATAGCCTCTATCTACGGCTGCAGGAGCTGACGGCGCTCCAGGGACAGCATCCTCCCTGCAGTGCCAATGAGGACCTGCTGCACCTGCTGACGGTGAACTATGGGCCCTATGTTGTGTGAGATCCCTGAAGATCCCAGGAGGCCAGTATTTAGAGTCCTTGGCTACTGAGAATCTGTAGGACCTGGATAGATAGTTATGGGATGAGAGATTTTAGTTTGCTTTTTTGCTGTACTAGAAATTGAAACTAGGACCTCACTTATAATATATGAGCACTTCACCACTGAGCCACACCAGTTCCTCCCTCACTGGGTGGTTCGAGACAGGGGAGGGGCTCTACCACTGAGCCACGCCCTAGCTCCTCACTGGGGGATTCTAGGCAGGGGCTCCACCACTATCTACACCTCCTGCAAGATATAGATTTGATTTTCTACCAGTAAGCTACATCTCCAATCCAAGAGTCGTCCCTTTAGTATTTTTTTATAAGCTAAAGAGGCATTTTTAGTGTATCATTATTATATATATATATATATATAAATTATATAAATACACACACTGTAGGGTTGTGAGCCACCACGTGGTTGCTGGGAATTGAACTCAGGACCTCTGGAAGAGCAGTCAGTGCTCTTAACCACTAAGCCTTCTCTCCAGCCCTAGTATTTATCTTAAGATCAGGTCTCACATTATAGCTCATGTGAGCCAGGCAGCAATCCTCTTGTTTCAGCCTTCCAAATGCAGTGGCTACAGGCGTGTAGCAGGAAGCCCAGCTATGGAACACATGGAGTCTAGGAGTCTAGCTAGCTCTATGACTACATAGTGAATTATATCCCTCAGCTTCATTGCCTGCAAAACAAGGATAATAACAGAACCCACCTCAGAGTGTGGCGAAGAAGAACCAGTCAGTAGTGTCCTATGACGTCATCAGAACAGCATCCGAGCTGGTGTGCTGGCTCACATCTTTAATAATCCCAGCACTCATGAGGATGAGACTAGGCAGACGCTGGAACATGACAGACACACCTTTTCCTGACTCAAGGACCCACCCCAGGCCCCTGGATTGCTTCAGGCTTTTGTATCCCTGAAGCAATAATGGGCTAGAGTGTTGTGCTATGGGAGTGCACTTGCCTAGCAAATGACAGGCCCTGGGGTTCCATCCTCAGCTCTAGAAAGAGAAACCATACAAAATCTACCAGTGCTCTGAGCTCCTAGGATCAACAGTCCAAACTCCCGGGGCGTGGCCTGTCTGAAATGTAATAAGAAGCTACTGACAGTTACTGTTCATATGCACCAGACCGTGTTACACATGCTTCCCACACTCAGGAGGCTGACACAGGAGGATCGTGAGCTCTGGGCCAGCCTGGTTTACATAGTGAGTTCCAGGCCAGCCAGTGCTACATGTGAAATCCTGTCTCCCAAAACAATAACTAATAATAATAATAAAGTAGAGAGAAATTAAGAAAGACAACCAACAATGACCTCGGAAGCTCCATGCATGTGATTCCATGTGCCTCTCCATGCACATGTGCTCGCATGTGCACGCACACACACACACACAGGAGCAAGAGATAAGGATACAATTTCATGGCGGAGCACTTTTGGTTTGTTTGCTTTTTGTTTTGTTGACACAGAGTCTTACACTATAGCCCTTGTTGGCCTAGAACTGTATAGACCAGGCTAGCCCTAAACTTGTGACAGTCCTCCTTCCTTCTTCTACCGTACACTTTGATTCAGTCATGTTTACCATGCCCAGGCGGTAGCAGAGCATGTCTGAGACCCTGGGTTTGATCCGTAGAAGCATGCAAAAGAACCCTGGTCACTTTGACCTCATAACCCCATCCCAGCAATACCTTTATGGTGCTCATTCCGTGGGTCAGGAAAGCTGAGACGGAGAGTCTGAAGGTTGTGCAGTGTAAGCTTGAAAAGTTGAGTTCACAAACACTGAGACAAGACCAGGCCTGATGGTCAGGGCCCAGTGCAAATGAAAATATGTAGCTCATTGTTAAATTCTAAACATTCAGGAGGCAAGGAGAAGATCATGAATTCCAGGCCAGCCTGGGCTATGTGGTAAATGTGTCTCCAAAAGCCCTGCTGGGGAATGGATGATGAGAGGTGGCTCAGTGGTTAGGGGGCCCTTCCTGCTCTGAGAATCTCATTTCCATTCCCAGCATGTAGGTGGGTAGCTCCAGGGGATCCAGTGCCTTCCCCGGTCTCTGTAGGCACCTGCTCATGCGTGGTACACACACATGGAGACACACATATTTAAAAAGAAAACCTCAGCGGGAGTAAGGCACTTCTGGCTTGTGGAGGGATCAGGATGGAGGGCAACTGGTGTGGCCAGACAGATCCCGAAGTCTCTGGAGAAGGCTCTGAGAGGATGATGGGAGGAGGGTCTAGGCAGAGACTGACCTAAAGTGGAACTTTACCGCCCTGACCCACCCCATTCCCCACCCCCAGCTTTCCCTGGATCTCTTCTACACAGAAGATGAGATCTACGAGCTTTCTTATGCCCGGGAACCCCGCTGTCCCAAGAGTCTGGTGAGCCTTGACCCTTGACCTCTGACATGCCCCCACCCCTTGCTCAAGTCTATGCTTTGACTGACCGTGTCCCTCTGTGTCCTCTAGCCACCGTCCCCCTTCAAAGCACCTGTGGTGGTAGAGTGGGCCCAGGGTGTGACACCAAAGCCAGACAGCGTGACTCTGGGTCAGCATGTGGAACAGCTGGTGGAGGTGAGGGGACACTTCCAACTGCAGCCCCGTAGAGGGATGCCGGGTGGCAGGTGGGAAAGGAGCTGAGCCCACAGGGCCACACCTGGATGCATTGTCCTCACCCTACTCTCTGAATCCCTCTGAAGTCCGTGTTCAAGAACTACGACCCAGAAGGCCGTGGCTCCATCTCTCTGGAGGACTTTGAGCGGCTGTCAGGCAACTTCCCGTTTGCCTGCCATGGGCTTCACCCACCTCCCCGCCACGGGTAAGAGGCCTTGACTTCTGAATCTTCCAAAACCAAGGATCCTGGACATGCCGTGAGCAGCCAGCCATGCTAAGGTGTGGCCTTTGCCCCGTAGGAGTGGCTCCTTCAGCAGAGAGGAGCTGACCAAGTACCTGCTCCATGCCAGTGCCATCTGCTCCAAGCTGGGCCTGGCCTTCCTGCACGCCTTCCAGGAGGTCACCTTCCGCAAGCCCACCTTCTGTCACAGCTGCAGCAGCTTCGTGAGCACTGGCCCTGTTAGCACCCTTGGGTCCCATCTCCCCTGGATTCTCTCAGCTCCTCACACCCTAACTGGGGCCAGTGTTGGGGCAGGGTTTTGGTGGTGGTGGTGGTGGTGGTGGTGGCGGTGGTGGTGGTGGTGGCGCTGGTGGTGGTGGTGGCGGTGGTGGTGGGGACTTCAGAAATGCCCCCATCTCAGATATTCCACCGAATTCATATAAGCACCAAACACTGAAATTCCTATATTCTGTGTACTTACCAAACTCTACATGCTATCAGGTGATCTTCACCAAGACAATGGCCAAGCTGTAAATACTCTCCAAACCCCCAAGTAACACCCAAAACATGATGATCTGCAGGCCTGGGTATATCGCTTTGGGCATGGTGGTATACTAGAATCCAGGAGTACAAGGTCATCCTCAGCTACATAGGGAGTGAGTTTGAGGCCAGCCTGAGCTATAGGAGACCCTGTCCTTTAAAAAACACTAGCATAGCTGGGTGTGGTGATGACACACGCCTTTAATCCCAGCACGTGGGTGGCAGAGGCAGGCTGATCTCTGAGTTCGAAGCCAGCCTGGTCTACAGAGTGAGTTCCAGGACAGCCATAGCAACCCTGTTTTGGAAAATGTAAACAAACAAAGAGGCACTGATAGAGCTGGAGGGAAGACTAGGTAGGTAACATCCCATGATGCCCTTGCTGAGGGCCTGGGTTTGCTTCCCACCGTGGCGAATGGGCAGCTCACAATTGTGATTCTAGTTCCAGGGGTTCTGGTGCCCTCTTTCTGCCTCTGAGGGTACCTGTGTGCATGTGTTGCACACACAGGCAAGTGGCATGCATGCGTATACCTATAACAAAATAAGTACATGTAAAAAAATGATTGCTGGGCCTGATGGCCCATGCCTGTAGCTCCAGCACCTAGGGGACTGGCAAGGGGAGTTCCATGAGTTGGAAGCTAGCCTGAGCTACATAAGTGAGCTCTAGATCAGCTTTGGCTGCAAACAGAGTGATACCTGTTTTAAAAACAGGCCAGTGAGGCAGCTCAGCAGGCAAAGCCTCTCGCTGCTCAGCCCAGAAGCCCGGGTTCTGTCTCTAGGTGGAAGGAGAGAACAGACTTCATGAAGTTGTTCTCTGACGTCAACATGCCCTATGGCGTGTATATGTGTGCACACACAGACACACAGACAGACACACAGACAGACACACAGACACACAGAGATACCAAGTAGTAAGGAAAAAAAAAACCTTTAAAATATGTTACTCAAGTTCTTTTTCAAAAAAAAACAGCAAAAAGTAAAACAAATTTAAACATCAGCCTGTGCACACTTTTAATGCCAGCATCTAAGAGGCAGAGGCAGGCAGATCTCTGTGGGTTTGAGGCTAGCCTGGTCTACATGAAAGAATACTTAGTGAAACTTAGTCTCAAAAGAATCAGTCTGTGAGCCGGGCGTGGTGGCGCACGCCTTTAATCCCAGCACTCGGGAGGCAGAGGCAGGCGGATTTCTGAGTTCGAGGCCAGCCTGGTCTACAAAGTGAGTTCCAGGACAGCCAGGGCTATACAGAGAAACCCTGTCTCGAAAAACCAAAAAAAAAAAAAAAAAAAGAATCAGTCTGTGATTGTTATACCCAGAACCATCCAACGCTTATTTCCAAATTAAAGACATCTTTTATTTTTGTTGGTTTTCTGTCAAATTTTGGCCTTTTGAGACAGGCTCATGTAGCTCAGGCTGGCTTCAAATTGGTTTTCTAGGGCAGGGAATATAGGACAGTGGTTGAAGGTGCTTGTCTGCCATACACAAGGCCCTGGGTTCAATTCTCAGACAGACATACCCCCTACACACACACACACTTGATTGTGTAGCCCAGGCTTGCCTCAGCCTCTTGGAATTGCAGGCATGTGTCTCCACACCTGGCTTCAGATTCTAGATCAGGGACAAATCTCAATCAAATCAAGACTAATTTATAGATCTTGTCGTTTCTTTACTCTTAGACCTTATTTGACACAGCCCTTGAGTCAGGCCGTTCTAGGGCCTAGAGAGACACCACGAACACTTTGTGTACAAACAGCCCCTGCTCATAGACAGTACATTTATGAACTCAGTTTACCCAGTTCTAATATCCTGCATATCCCTATGCTTGAGATAATCCCCATGTTCCTAACGTTTTGGTTAATTGTCAGAATCCTAAGAAAATTCAAAACCCGTTGGCTTCCATCCTTTCCCTCCCGTGCTCCCTCCTTCAGTCCAGCTAACTGACTCCCCTTCCTTTCCCCAGCTCTGGGGGGTCACCAAGCAAGGCTATCGCTGTCGGGGTAAGTGAGATGCCTTCCAGAGGGAGGGACTGTCCACCTGGGGCCTGGAAGAGTGAGGTGCTATTTTAACAGCTCCTTCCCCCCAGACTGTGGCCTGTGTTGTCACAGACACTGCAGGGATCAAGTGAGAGTGGAGTGTAAGAAGAGGCCAGAGACTAAGGGTGACCCGGGGCCCCCAGGTGCACCTGTGCCAGCCACACCACTTCCTCCTGCCAACTGTGGTAAGACCCAGGGCACAGTAGTGCCGGGAGAAGGGCGCAGAGGATGGGGCTCACTCCTGAGGTCCTGGGGTCCTTCCTGCCTGTCAGAACCACAGCTCTTCCACCCATCACATCACCGACAGGCTCAGAGGAAAGTCTCTCCTATACACTCTCCCCGGGTCCGGAGTCTGGTTGCCACCTTCGCCACGCTTGGACCCAGACGGAATCCTCACACTCTTCCTGGGAGCCAGAGGTGGTAAGGAGTTAGCTGGATCTGGGAGAGACAGGCCATTTGTCTGGGCGAACCAGACAGATGTGGAAATCACAGAAAAGTGAAGTCATATAAAAACCTTCAGTCCCCGGGATGGGAGGGGATAGACATTGTCTATCCTGGTTTGCTTTCTGTTACTGGATGAAACACTGACCAAAGTCAACTCAGGGGAGAAAGGGTTTATTTGACTTGCACGTCCACGTCATTGCCCATTTTTTTTTTTTGAAGGAAGTCAGGTAAGAACCAAAGCCGAGAACATGGAGTAGCGCTGCTTGCTTGCTCTCCATGGCTTCTTCGGCTTCCTTTCTTGCACAGTCCGGTACTACGTGCCCTTGTTCAGAGGTGGGCTCTCCTACATTGTCATTCATCAAGAGAGTGCCTTGTGGTCGTGCCCACAGGTCAATCTGATGGAAGCAATTCCTCAGCAGAGAGATTCTCTCTTCCCAAGTGACTCTAGTTTGTGTCCGGTTGGTAAAAGCTACCCAAGCACTTTGTAACCCAGGCTGGCCTCAGGCTCACAGTCCTCTTGCCTTGGCTTCCAGAGTGGTGAGATTATAGGCAGGAGCCATCCTGCCCTGTGGATACTGACTAGTTTTTATTGTGGACAGAGAATAATAGTGGTTTTAACATACTCAGGGGGAAAAGGTGGATAGCTACTAGCACAGAAAAAAAGATTCCGGAAGGAAAAAAAAAAAAAAACTTGGCATGGTGGCTCAAACCTATAATCCTGCCACTGAAGAGGCTGTGACAAGGAGAATAGCCACAACTTCCAGGCTAGCCTACATGGTGAGGATCCCGGTCAGACTGTCACAGTGAGACCCTATCTCAAACAACCAACAACAACCATAAAAAGGGGGAAAGCAAGAATAAGGCCAAGAGCACTCGCCTACCCATGCCTAACCACGCGTCCTTGGCGTACTCTCCAGGGTCGGCATAGGCAGCATCCACTTGAAACATGGCACCCCCACCCAAAAAAAATAAGGCCAAATAAGGTCAGGGGCTAAAGTAAATGTTATTGGAACAATTTCCCACTCCTAAAAGGCAGAGGTCCCATCTGGGAGTACTGATTCATTTACTTAGCCACAGTCCGAGCGAGACCTTGGTCCTGGTTGTGGAGGAATGACGTACTCCTCACTGTGTATTCCTCCTCCTCCCAGGTGCCCTGCCCAGCACCGGTTTTACCGTCCAAAGCTTCCTCGAAGCCCAGCGTCTGAACAGCATCTGGAGTCTTTCCCTTACTCCCCTAACCAACGCCTCCTCCACCCCTACTCGGCCTCTGACAAAGCACCCACAATCTTTTCTCCTAAAAAAAAAACGTTCTTTTGTACCACACTGACTGCCAGTCACGCTCCTTCCCCTCACTTTTATCTGTAGCTCTGTGCTGGATGCACTTGGGCTCCCCATTTCCCAGAGAAGGAAGACTCAGTAAGGCTGACCTTCAAGCCCAGGCGTGGGAGGCAAGACTCACCTGTTCTAAAACTGGAGCTCTGACCCAGCGGACTGCACGGACTGTTGGCATGGGCTTGGGAGGCTGTGAGGGTGGAGGGGACAGGGTTCTAACCAGTGCCAGAAAAGGGGCTGGTGTGGGCGGTGTGTGTGAAAAACATCTTCCTTTGCTTGCTCAAGGTAAAACCCAGCCCTGTGGTTTACAAAGCTCTGCAAGATGGCTCCTCACCACCTGCCTTCCCTTCCTCACCTCTCCTCATCCTCTTCCACCTACACTGGCCACTGGGTTCCTAGAACATGCCCTAAATACTCCTACCCCAGGGCCTTTGCACTGCCGGTTCCCTCCCTTTACCTGCAATGCTCCTTGCCATAGGTCTGTATGACTTACCTGCTCTAGAACTTTGCTCCAGTGATGTCCCCTTGGGCGGGGTGGGGTGGGGGTGGGGCTCCTGACCGCGAGACTTGTCACACAGACATGTTCTGAACCCCGCTCCCTTCTGCTTTATTTCTCTCTGGCGCTTTGGTCCTCTAACAATCGAGAGATTCACTATTTATCTTGTTAAATGTCTGCCCCTCCTTGCCAGGAACCACTCCCCAAAGGCAGAGATGTTTATCTCTATTATCCAGCTGTGCCTAGATAGACTACCTGGCAGAGTTGGTACCAGGGAGCAAATATAAAGTCCGCTGCTTCAATGTGTCTTTTCCCACCAACCCCTACACCCCTTACCTGGTCCCTAACAGAAACAAGATCCTAAAGTCATCAAAAGAATTAAATTTATTTTTCAGACAACACGGTTCATAGTGTTGAGTGGTGGCTGGGGGTAGGGCATTTAGGGCCTCTAGAACAGGGAAGGCCTCGGATAACCCTCAGTGCCTCCGGAAGGAGTGCCAGCAGCAGCAGCGCCTGGCAGAATCTGCAACCGTCCCTCAAAGGCCCTTTACTTCTTCTTCTTTCTGCGGCCCCAGCGCTGTTGGCCAGCCTTCCCCCTTCCTCCATCTTCTCGCCGGCTCTTCCAAGTAGGCATGGGAGCCTCCAGCTCACTGGGGCGCCCCCCACGGTCTGGCACATCACCCATAAGCACCTAAGAGTTGATAAGACTTGAGTTTCAATAGGAGGTAAAGAGAGCTGGGGGTGCTCGTGTCCCCCAGCATCCTACCACTTGGGAAATGGAGGAAGAGTTTCTACCTAGCCTTTGGCTACATAATGAGTTAGAGGCTAGCCTGGGCTACCTAAGACTCTATATCTCAAGGGGGCGGGGTGTGACGGTGGTACATACTTTTAATCTTGGCACTCAGGAGGCAGAGGCAGGAGGATCTCTGAGTTAAGAGGCCACCCTGGTCTACAGAGTTCCAGGACAGTAAAGGCTACACAGGGAAGCCCTGTCTCAGAAAAAAAATCTTTCTAGCTGACATGCAGAGTGGGTAGCATGAATTCAGTTGAGTCCAGAGGCCAGGAACCAAGGAGAACACTGGACCGGGGGAACCCCCAAAAGGCCAATCTAAAGGCGGCCAAGGATGCCCAGACTCTCCCCACCCCAGGTGTGCCCACCTTGTTGATTGCACAACTGGTCCCTCGTCGGGCAGCCACACTGGTAGCTGGGACCAGGCGGGAAAGGTCAGCTCGGGCAGCCAGAACATGTGCGATAGAGACATCAGATTCCGGAGTCAGAAGCCCTCGGATTGGGAACAGCACCGCCTTCATGACCTCTCCGTGGGCCTAGAGCAGGAGAAGGGCATACAGGGATAAGATGCCCAAGAGCTCATCCCTACTCAGGGCCTCTGTGTGCTTTGGAGGGAGGGGGTGCTTCTCCAAGGTGCATGTGCTGTGGTGGTGAACTGGATGCGAGTTACCCTGGAGTCTCAGCACTAGGGAAGAGGGGGATCAGGAGGGGCTGTCAAGATCAGCCTCAGCTACCTCGCGAGTTAAAGCAGAAACAAAATCTCAGAAGTGGTTGACAGTGTGAGAGCTAGAGCCTGGCTGACAATCACGGGGTACCACCATCGAAGGGAGTCCTGCAAGTCCTATTATGTTATGATGTCATGGGATGGGATATTGGCCAGCACCTGTCCAAGCCTACATGTTTCAGCCTCCAAAACCATAAGCCAAAAGGAACTTGTTCTTCCTGAAAAAGCTCTGGGTTTCTGGTATTTTTTTTGTCATGGCTACACAAAACCAGTTTTAAAAAAAAAAATAGCCAAACCGTCTATTTTGTTACATACGATAAACAGTTCTGAGGACACGCCCAGCTGAGAGCTGGGCTTTCTAGAATGCCCTTGAGGCCCTGAGAGTCTAGAAGTGTCTTAAACCCTGTAAGATTCTAAAGTGTGGTTTGGAGAGATGGTTTGACATTAAGGGAACGTACTGCTCTTATAGGAGACCTGGGATCAGTTCCCTGTACCCACTTAGTGGCTCACAACCTTCTTATAGCTCCAGTTCCAAGGGATCAAACACCCCCTTCTGGCCTCTGTGGATACTGCACACACATGATGTGCACACACATATAGGCAAAACACATAAAATGAAAAGTGAAATCTTAAGATTCTAAAGTGGCCTGGGCCCCAGGATCCCCAAGAGTATATATTCTTCACCCTCGACCCCCTTCCCTGCAGCTGAGCTCCTCTGGCGGGCCTGCTTATTCTTGCTATGGTCCCCACACCTCTGCCCGGTCACCCCAGTGGAAAGCAGATGTTGTGAGGTCAAGGCGCTTCAGGAGGAGGCAGCGGCGGCAGCAGTACTGTTCTGTCAGGCTTTGGGAGAGAGACTCCAGGGCTTCCTGGAAGGAAAGGTCTTGGTCACACCCAGGGTCCCGTCTCTGGGTAGATACGGTTCACAGCCATCTGCACATGTTCTCACCCATCGGGATGCATCCAGTTGCGAGTTAAGGAGGGGCTTCATGGACTCTGGGGGCAGGGATGGCAGCAGCTCAGAGATCTGGTGGGAGAATCATTGGAAGCCAATGAGACACAAACAGGATGGACCTTCTCAGGGGCTCTAGTTTCCCTCAACCCTGTGAACCTGGGTCTCAGAAGTGTTAACGACTTTTGCCAACTTGACAATTGCTATGGGTCTGGGCCTGGGCTGTATAAGAGGTAGCTGAACAAGCTGGGAGGCATGCGCTAGTAAATGGTCGTCCTCCATGGCTGGCTTGAGACTTGAGTTCTTGCCTTAGTTTCCTTCAACGGTGGGCTGTAACTTGCAAAGGGAAACAAACGGTTTCCTCCCCTAAGATGGCTTTGGTCAGTGTTTTATCACAGCAAAAAGCAAATTAGAACGAATGGCCACTGTCGATGGGTCATCCTTTTTAGAGTTGGTTTTGAAAACAGGATCCTTTCCACAAGTAAGGTACCTCAGGAGGAGTCTCTCTGTACCTTGTCATGAAATTCCCGAAGTAGCTGGCTAGCCAGGGTTCCACGCAGGGGTCTGGGGAGCCCCAGGGCTTGAAGAGTTAGCGTCAGTTCCTGAACAACGCCATTCCCCTTCTTTGTCCCTTCTCCAAAGGATGGCACAGGGCTAGAATTCCGCTGGAGCCTTAGATGCAAGAGGCGGGCAGCCTGGAGCTCAGAGCAAAGAAACCCTAAAAACAGAAGTAGATCCCTGCCCAACCAGAACCTTGGCCCCTCCCCCAGAGTAAGCCTCACCCACCGACAATGGGGGATGTGGGTCCACTTCAGAACCACCCGACTGGCATTTAACTCAACGCATTAAAGTTTTCAGAGGCCTCTGTCAGAATTCTAGCCAAGCCTTAATTAACCCTAGCCTATCTACCTGCGGCCTTCAAGCTAACCGCAAAGCTTTGGCCACACCCACGGGAGCTCAGTCTGAGCGTCAGAGCCCGCCCCATTCAGAGGCCCCGCCCACCACCACGACCCGGGGCCTTCCAAGCTCGCTCACGCAGCAGGCGCAGGCCGCCGCCGGGCTCCCGCAGCACGGTGGCGCAGTCTCCGCCGCAGAGCGCGCGATCCGGGCAGTGCAACGCCCGCAGCAAGCCGGCCAACTGCCGCAGGAACTCTTCCTCTGTGTCCGGGCCTGCGGGAGGAAGAAGCCATCAGGGAGCAGCGGGTTCCGCGGCTCTACCCGCCGTCCACCCAGCTTCTCACGCACCGTGGCCGGCGCCCAGCACTGCGGTGCCCTCCTCTCGCCGCTCCAGAGCTCCCAGAGCCGTCAGCTCGGCCGCCAGCCGCGCGCACAGCGCCCTGAAGTCTGCACACGCGGGACCCCGAGACGCCCCCTCCGGGAGGGCATCGTACCTGCGGCGGGGCACGCATCAGTGCGAGTCCCTCTGCGTCCGCGTCCCCAGGCGAGTGCGCCCTTCCCGTACCCCCAGGCCACACCACCGAATCCTTTACCCCAGTGTCAGAAGGTCACCCGCTACCGTAGCCCCATCCATGGCAACTTCGTTTGCGGACCCGGTGCGCGCGCCCCCTTCCGCCTGGGAAAGGCTCCGCCCCCTCCTCCCTCCGCCTCCTCCTTCCTCCGCCTCCTCTCTCCCGCCGCTATCCAACCATATTCTCGTGCGAAGGCGCTTCGGCGCTCCTATTGGCTTGGTCGCGCGCCACGCGCACCCTTCAGGTAACTTGTCCAGTGTAAATTTTATAGCTTGAGGTTTGGATCTACGAGGTCGCAGGAGGCTTGAGTGTCCCTACTGTCCGACACTCAAAAAAAAAAAAAAAAAAAAAAAAGCAAAAAGCAACTTATTTAACTTTTATACTTTTGGAGGCAGGGTCTCGATATATACATATATGTAGCTCAGGCTGGCTTCTTAGTCCTGCTTCCTCCTTCTGTTTGCTGGTTGACAGGCGTGTGACACGCCCAGCTGCCCTTTGTTCTTAATGCACCCCAGACCGAAAGTCCCATCCGATTTGTTTTTCTTCCACTTTAGGATTGAATATCAGCACATCGTCACATCCACTCTCCCACCTCAGCCAGACCCTCCTTCCACCTCACAGTGGGTCCAGTGTTAGCCATCCTCTCTGCCCCTGTAGGCCTTCGAAAGAAAAAGCAGATGCCATTGAGAAACTCCATCCTAAGGGGGAGGCAAGCCGATGGGACTGGGGTTGACTCCATTTGCCAGCTAATGTTTCTGCCAAACTGGTTTTTTCCATTTATGCGATTGGGATCCAAGGGCAATAAAGTATGTTTTATGTGTATGAATGTCGTGTGTGTGCGCGCATGTGTGCGTGTGTGTGTGTGTGTGTGTGTGTGTGTGTGTACACGCGTGCATGCGCGCGTGCCTTGTACCCACAGAAGTCAGAAGGCTTACAATCTCCTGCAACTGGACTACCGGGTGGTTGTGAAGTATTGTGTGGGTGCTGGGAACCAAACCCAAGTCTTCTGCGAGAACAAGTGCTCCTAACCACTGAGCCATCTCTCCAGCCATTAACATATTAAATGGAATCTGGCCTCACTAAGACCCTCCTATCTTAGCCCCCCAAGATCTGGGACTACAGGTTTGTGTCACACCCAATGTTTCAAGTACTCATTCTTTTTTTTTCTTTTTAAAGATTTATTTATTGTATGTAAGTACACTCTAGCTGTCTTCAGACACACCAGAAGAGGGCGTCAGATCTCACTATGGATGGTTGTGAGCCACCATATGGTTGCTGGGATTTGAACTCAGGACCTTCAGAAGAGCAGTTGGTGCTCTTAACTGCTGAGCCATCTCACCAGCCCCCTCAAGCACTCAGTCTTAAAAAAGTGTCTGTGAGGATTATGGTCCATATGTTAAGGTGCATCCTCAGTTAATAACAAGCAGAGCCAGGCGTGGTAGCGCATGACTTTGATCCCAGCACTCGGGAGGCAGAGGCAGGCGGATTTCTGAGTTCAAGGCCAGCCTGGTCTACAGAGTGAGTTCCAGGACAGCCAGGGCTACACAGAGAAACCCTGTCCAAAAACAAACAAAAATCCAACAAGTCGGGGAACTGGACTTGCTGCTCTCTCAAAAGCTGGCTCCCAGCACTGACCTCTGGGGGGTTCATAAGCACCCGAGGATACGCCATGCTCTTTGGCCTCTTTGGGCATCCCTGCAAACACACATGTACATAAATACAAAATAATAAATGTTTCAAAACCAGATCTGGTGACTTAGACATGTGTTCTCGTAGGAAGATCACCACAAGTTCCCATGTATGTGGCCCACAAGCACCTGAAACTCCAGCTCACATGCATGGAACCACATATAATTTTAAAACATTCAAAACCAAACCAAACCAAACCAAACCCTTGGGCTAATGACCTTTACTCCTTCTTTGGTGTTGGGCCTTACCGTAAGCTCTTACCCATGCTAAGCATGTGTCCCACCACTGAGCAACATTCTCAGCCTTCTGCCAAACTCCATGTGTAAATCTAGGAGCTCTGGTTGGAGAGAGAGCTAAGCATCTGGGTTCGGTTCCCAGCAACCACATGGCTCAGTTCTAGGGGACCTGATACCAAGAGGAGCCAGGTGATGCATACACATACCTATGGGCAAGCAAGCACATTTCTTTTCGATATATGGAGTCTTTCCAAACATCCATTAACCTCCCTCTTCCCTCTCACAGACACTACCTGCAGCTCCAAAGGGACAACCCCAGGAGTCTTCCTCACACAGCGATAGCCTTTGAAAATACAAACCAATACTTGGGAGCCTTCCTATGGTCCCATCTCACTCATTGGGGTAACAAAATGTCACTCAAAGCCTCTCCACCCTCCCCTCCCAGGATCCACCTTGCTTAACTCCATTCCATTGGGGTAACAAAATGTCACTCAAAGCCTCTCCACCCTCCCCTCCCAGGATCCACCTTGCTTAAATCCATTTCCAACTTACCAGCCCAATTCCTACTTTAATGGCTGGTGCTGGTTGGCCCCTGCGCATACCCACAGAACCCCCTCCCCTCCCGTTGTTCACTGTGTCAGTCACAATGGGGCTTGACACATTAGGGGCTTATTAAATGTACTTGACTGGACATATAAACCAGCCAGATGACCAGCTCGGGACTGAAGCATGTAGAGGGACAAGAAGTAAAGACAAGCCCTTCGGGTAAACAAGGGGACAGGGCGCACCAACACGAATAAAGACCAGGCTGAGACACAGTCACAGACATTTCTTGGAGCAGATCTCAAGTCCCTTCCCTCCCCCAATGACAAGGCTGGGTCTTTGGCCCCCATCCTCCCTCCACATCAGCCTGCCCTGACACTAACAAGGTCACAGACTGGCTTGGAATCAAGATCAGGAAGATAAATGTTGGCGTACCTCCCCCAAGGTCTGGGGGGCAAGCAGCTGGAAAATTGGGCTGGAGCTCTAGGATCTGAGGTCTTCCTGGCTCCCAGGGTTCAGTCCTCCATGCACCCCAGATATGGGGGCAATGAAAGGTAATCATGGATCAGAGGTGGGTATCGACAAGGAACAGGGCAGGGGGACCTGGGAGAGGGGGTACTGGAGATGGGGGACTAGGGAACCTTCCCCAAGTCCCCACTGCTTAATCCGAAGATCTCACAGCACCATACAGCACTCTGGTCCCCCTCCCCACCCCTTCCCAAAACGAGGTAGGTTAAGAATGGAGCTTCCCCCGCTTACCATGGAAGGGGGGGAGACCGAGGCACAAAGAGAGGATGGGGACCCAGGCTGCCCCAGCCCCCAGTCCCTCTGCCCTCAGCTCTGGTGGGTCTGACATTGATGAGAGCTGGGCAGAATGGGGATGGGAGGGACACCCTCTTTCCCCATTTTCTCTCACCCATCCCAGGATCTGCTTGGGGGGAGCTGAATCACAGGTTCCGGATACAATAAATAGTTAATAATTTAAAGGGAGTGACACAAATATTCATCCCTCGAATCCCCACAAGGCCACCCAAGTCTGGGTAATGAAGAATGATTCAAGTGTACATTCCCAGGTACTTAGGGCCAGATGTAGGTCCTAAGCCCATGAACCATCAAGACTTTGGCTCTGAAACCTTAGTTCTCCTATCCAGGACACCTGATCCTAGTGTCTCTATGTAGGGAAAAGAGGCTGTGGCACCTCTCTTCTCCGTGGGGAAGTACTACAAAACAATACTGAGCTTCTCAGAGCAACCCCCAACTGAGATGGTAGAGGTTCACAGGGGAGGGACCTGAATGTACTAGGGGTTATAGTGTGGGAAATCTGCAAGGTGGGGGTGGGGCTTCTGGGGATCAGTTGCTGGCCCCGGAATTACAGGTGTGCAAAGGGTAGGCCTTCTGCTGTCTCTGCTTGATCCCTGTAGCTGCCTGCCTCTGCTGAGCTGACAGCGTACAATCTTCCATGGCAAAGCCAGGCCCTAGAGAGGGGAAAGGGAAGCTGCTAGGTGATCCCGGATTCCAGGAATCTGAATTTACACTGGCTTAAGTACCCTGCCCTAGGATAAAGGGGGTGGGGGTGGGAGTCTGGGCATTGCTAGGGCATTTCAGTTTTATGGGCCTCTGGATGGCAGGACATGGGAGACAGGGAAATCAGGTAGTGAGGAAATAGGGGCTTCATTAGTCTACAAGTACTTTGAATTCAAGAACACCTGAAGCCTAAAGGTGCTGAAAGACTGGGGCATCTTGTTGCTGAATGTCTCTGGTCTGAAGGGATCAAGGTGTCGGGCCAAAACCAATCCCAAGATTGTGAGGGCTTGATTCCTGCACCCAGGGCCCAATGACATCTTGGGGTCTTAGATCCAGGGCTCATAAAGCACTTTGGATTTGCTCTAGGGCTGAGAGTCAAGGAATGAAGGACCTGGGTTACCATAACCACTGAATCTTCTAAGTTCCAGGCTTCCACCCAACGTGGTGGAAGGGGAGTGTAGGAAGCCGATGTTTCCAGAATATTTCAAACTTCAGGCCTAAGGGAAACTGGAAGGTTAGCTAATCTCTACAAACCAGTGTGTTGGGCCCAAAGTGCAGGTGGCCTTCAGGCAGACATTTAAGGATACCAGGCATCTCAGAGCCCATCCATAAGACTCAAATTCTCATGGCTGGCTTGAGGAGTAGGTGTTTGGTCCCTGGCTCCTCCCGAGCATCTTGGTATCTGCTATCTGGACCTTGCTGAGCTCTGAAAAGGGCCTCCCAAGTAATTTTGGTCTGAAAATACCTAATATGTGAGGATATCTAAGGAGTTAATACATTTTAAATCTGGGGTGCTAGGGAACTTGCGGGTCACTTGCACACGAACTGATGGCAATGTCTGTGGACTCTCGGGAGTGGAGTCCAGGCCAGTATCTGGTGATTCCAAACCATCCTGGGGCTATAAGAGCATCTAGATGTGAAGATACCAGGTCTCAGGTGAAAATTCAGGGACCATTTTCTGGTGATTCTGGGTCCTCTGGTCTCAAGGTCTAAGTCATTTGATAATAGTGTCAAGTTTTAGTAACTCTTGACTAGTTTGGGGGCCGTAATATGAGTGTTTACAATGTCAAGTATGACCTGAAGTCTGGGTTGGGCATTTAGACAGAGTCAGGGTCCAAGATGTGAGTTCCTGGGCCCCTTGAGATGCAATGTTTGAAAATATTCTAAGTCTTCTCAGTGGGGAAAAGGTATGGAGAATCCAGAATTCAGGACTTCAGGTGGGCAGACACCCTGATGAACCAGGGTCTGGGTATCTCAGTCCTCAGTTTGGGGTCCAGGTACCAGATCTGGGATCTCTCAAATCCATTCAAGTTCCAGATACACCTAAGTTTGGGTTTTAGGTTCATATGCTGTTCAGGGTCCTGGACCTTCAATTTTTGGGTCTTCAGACCGATTTCCAAACCAGCCCAACAATCCTCACCGTGCAGCCTCCTCATGGCGACCCCCACAGCCCGCACAGCCACAACGTGCTGCAACCCAGTGACAGGCGCGCAGGGGCGCATAACAACAGAGACAGGGCACTGCCAGAGACAGAGCAGCCAGAGCAGCCCAGCGCGCAGCAGGGCGTGGGTGGCCTGGCTCACAAGCACACGGGTCCGAGAAGTCACCCTCGGCGTCTGACAGGCAGTGGTACAGCAAGCTCTCGGCACACCACAAGCAGCTGAGCCGGCGCACTAGCAGGCGACCTGGGTCAGGGGCCTCTGCGCAGCGACCACCACGCCCATCTGCCCGGCGGCGGAAGAGTGCTCGGCAGTGCACACAACGTGCAGCCTCCTCAGCCTCTGGGGAGGCTTTGGCTGGAGCAGGGGTGGGGCCTGGGCCCGGGGGTGGACGAGCAGGAGGTGCTGGGGGTGCAGCCTCTGTGAGAGGGGCAGGGAGTGACACTGGAGGACCCAGGGCTGCACCCCTCAATGCACCAGTCTTGGCAAAGCGCACAACGCAGGTAGACAGGGCAAGAGGTGGAGGCGGTGGTCCAGATCGCCGGTAGTCCTCATAGCCGCGGCTGCCCCAGCCCTGGCTCCCTGCCCCAGCTAAAGACTCGGAAGGTTCAGGAATCCCAGGGAACGGTAGAAGCGGAGGGTAGCTCTGCAGAGCCAAGGGACAAGGAGGTCTGGTTAAGGAAATTTGCAACTTACTGAATACCCATAAGCTACCCAGGTTCGGAAGACCCAAAATCCCAGAATGAAAACAGAAGGCATCAGTCAGAAGGGACTGTGTTCCCTTGAACTCTCTTGGGCTCGGGGTTCCTCATGCCCGCAGAAACAGAACAAGGTAGGCAGCAAACACACACCTTAAGGGCCTTGTGGCTTAAGATTTCCCAGTTGGGTCACACTCAACCCCAAGTCCCTCCTTCAGGATAAAGTAAACAGTCTTAAGAAGTCCTTCCATAGTACCAGCATCTTTTAACATACTAGAAAACCTATCCACGTCATCCCACAAGTCCCTGCATAAACTAGGCAGCCCTCAAATCTCCCAGAGAGCTAGAGACACTTGGAAGTTCCTACCAGCTCTCGGGAGTCCAGGAGTCTTTATTCACGACCCAGCGCCTCCAACACCTTCCCACTTGCTAGACAAGCAGTCTATTGCTGAGTTACAAACCTCAGCCCCAAACCCAGGCCCTTTCTATTCCACTACCACCTTCAGCTCAGTCAGGCTGGCCATTTCCCGGAAACTGTGTGCCTTATCACTTAGTGGGGCTCCAGCAGCAGACAGCTTAGGGAGCTGTCCAATTCTATTCAGGTTTACTGCTGAGGGGCGGGAGGGCAGAGGAGGTCGTACCTGAGCAGAGGAGCGGCGCCTTTGTGGGGGCGTGGCCGGTGGGAAGGCAGCTGCTGACTCCACTGTGGCAATGGGAGCTGTGGGAGGAGTCTCCTGGCGGCTGTGACTGGAGGAGGAGTCGCTGTCCACGTGGGACTGCGGGAGATTGGTGAGACCTCAGTGCAGGGGAGTTCCCCAACCAAAGAAAGATACCCTTACATAGAACAAGTGCTCTGCAGCCAAGAGGTCTGAGCTCAAACCTTTGCTCTGCCACTGACTGGTTGTGTGACAAGTGAGCTCACCTAAGAGCCCAAGTGTCTGCTCTTAAAATGGGAGTTATCATAGTATCTATTCTTAAGGATGTGAGGACACTGTCTCTTACAGCGCCCTCTACAGCTGAGCCACGATACAGTCTCTCGCTGGTGCTTCTCGGCAATAGCCGTCCCTATTGCTAGTGGATTGTGGGTAAACATCTACCATTTAGCCACTCCCCAGCCTTTTACTGGTGGATTCCACCATGTCAAACTCACCACCCTTGCTCACTTAGGCCAGGCCTCAAACTCAAGATCATCTTGCCTTCCCTCAGGAGCAGCTGGGATTATAGGTGTGTGCCACCCAGACCTCTGGATATGGGCACCGTTTTTACTAGACTCCTAATAGGACACCAAACTACCATACACTATACCTTCCTTCCCAGAAGCACGCTTCCTTGGCCCGCCAGAACCTTGCAGCTTCGTTTCCACTACAGCTCAAAAGGATAGTTTGCCTGCCTGGACACCTTTCCTCCACCCAGACCAGGCGTCATACTTTACTAGCTGAAACCCCACTTCCCGAGCCTCTGCTTCCTTTCCTGTAACCTCCTACCTCATCTGTTCACAGCCTCCAGTCTATATCCACTGACCACCACAGCATGCCAGAAGAGTCCCATACACAGGAACTGTGCGTGACTGCTGGAGGGCCACCTCCATCCCTCATGACCTTGAGACTCTCTCTGACCCAAGGAACTAGTTTTGTTGATCTCCGTATTCGCATAAACTCCCTAAATGCATCTGGATATTCTGCGCCTCATTTATTATCACTCAATTCAATGTACTTGGCCCATCTGCCTAACACTCACTATGTACTGGGCACTGTTTTAGGGACTGGAGGTGAAGCAAGGTACTAGCAAAAGATCCATGGCTTCTGGGAGCTGACATGCTAGCATAGAAAGGGCAGGAAACTAACAGGTAAGAAAACTGTCTTAGAGGGCTAGAGAGATGGCTCAGAGGTTAAGAGCGTGGAATGCTCTCCCAGAGGACCCAGGTTCAATCCCCAGCAACCACATGGCAGTTGCAGGTAATCCAACACCCTCATGCATACATGCACGTACATGAAAATAAAAATAAAGGCTGGGCGTGGTGGTGCACGCCTTTAATCCCAGCACTCGGAAGGCAGAGGCAGGTGGATTTCTGAGTTCGAGGCCAGCCTGGTCTACAAAGTGAGTTCCAGGACAGCCAGGACTATACAGAGAAACCCTGTCTCGAAAAACCAAAATAAATAAATAAATAAATAAATAAAATTATTAGTTTTTTTAAAAAAAGAAAGAAAACTGTCTTAGAAGGGGGAGGGGATTAGAACCAAATAAAGGACATTGGCAATTGTAACTGGGGAGTGGTGGTGACGTGCAACGGTTTCGTTTGTTCATTGAGACAGGGTTTTTCTATGTAGTCCTGAATGTAGACCAGGCTGGCCTCAAACCCACAGAAATCCTCCTGCCACCTGCTTCTTGCCTCCCAAGTGCTGAGATATAAAGGTGTGTGTCTACCTGGAGAAAATGTTTTATATATTCCAAGCTGGCTTCAAATTTGTAACATAGCCCAAGGATGACCTTGAATTTCGATCCTCCTGACTCTACCTCCCTAGTGCTGGGATTACAGATGCCAGCTGGGGAATCAAAACCAGGTCTCTGTGAATGCTAGGCAAGCATTTCACTAAGCAAGTCACATCCTGGCCTGAGAATGCGATCTTAAATAGGTGGCTCAGTGAAGCCACCAAGAAGACATTTGCATAAAACCCCAGAAGAAAAGATCAGGTCAGATCTGAAGATGTGTTCTGGACATAAGGGTCCCAGGACAGGAAAACACCAACCCTGTTGCAATGATAGTGAGGAGGAGTCTGGAGTGACAAGAAGGTGAGGGGTAGAGCAGCCCAGGCCCAGATAGATCCTATCCTATGTGCCACGGGAAGGGTCTGAATGGGGAAAGGCTATGATCAGACTCAGCCATTGATAATAGCCCCACTGTGTGTGTGTGTGTGTGTGTGTGTGTGTGTGTGTGTGTGTGTGTATGCGCGCGCGCGCACACACACACACACACGCACGCGAGCGTCTGCAAAGCACTCATAAACATATATAAAAAAGTTTTGTTTTTTTTTTTGAAAAAGAAAGCAGAACCAATACTGTGACAGATTCTATGGGAAGCAGGAAAAAACAAGACTCAGCCCAGCGTGGTGATGTGCCTGTAACCTCACTCTTGGGAGACTGAGATAGAAGGATCATGGGATCCAGGCTAACTTCATCTCCTAACAAACCTATCAGTTTCTCATCGTCAGCCCCTCTCCTGCTTATCATCAGTTTCTCCACCAGAGCCACAGGATTCTACTGATGGTCAGCTGCCACCACACCCTCTCTTCACTCAGTGCCCTCTAACTCTACTGATGGTCAGCTACCACCACACCCTCTCTTCACTCAGTGCCCTCTAACTCTACTGATGGTCAGCTGCCACCACACCCTCTCTTCACTCAGTCAGTGCCCTCTAACTCTACTGATGGTCAGCTGCCACCACACCCTCTCTTCACTCAGTCAGTGCCCTCTAACTCTACTGATGGTCAGCTGCCACCACACCCTCTCTTCACTCAGTGCCCTCTAAGGCACCATCACTCAAGGTAAAGGAACGCGTCCTTGCAGGTGCATATAAGATTTAAGATCCCACACCATCTGTCCCTGGGTCACTTGACCTGGGCTGTGTAGTAAGGCCCTGCCCCCCCCCCCAAAAAAAAACCCAACAAATAAACAAATGAACAATGGAGTCAAAGATGACTCCAAATTTACAAGCCTGCTGCTTGAGCAATAAGTAGAAGATAAAATTATCAATTCATACAAGGGTG
This sequence comes from Mus caroli, assembly GCF_978045245.1. NCBI lineage: Eukaryota > Metazoa > Chordata > Mammalia > Rodentia > Muridae > Mus > Mus caroli. The sequence goes on along the minus strand of NW_028227263.1, from coordinate 116,010,456 downwards.
GTGGTGGCGCACGCCTTTAATCCCAGCGCTTGGCAGGTAGAGGGAAGTGGATCTCTGAATTCGAGGCCAGCCTGGTTCTACAGAGCAGGTTCCAGGACAGCCAGGGCCACACAGAGAAACTCTTCGTCTCGGAAAACCAAAACAAAAGGAATTAGCAATTCACTTGTCTGTGTGTTTATTTTAACATTTATTTCTTTTTATATTTTGTATTTTTCTCTAAAGCACCAAGAGAAAAGGAAGCTTGTTTTGCTTTCTTATTTATCCCTGGTGCCTAAAACACTGCCTGGTGTGTGTGCTTTGTAGCACTTGAACAAAATGTATGGATCATGACAAAACAGGAAGCCACACATGGTGACACACCAGGAATTCCAGCATTCAAGAGAACTGAAATCAAGATTATCATCAGATACATATTGAGCTTGAGGTTGGCCTGGGCTACATTAGACCCTATCTCAAAAGATAAGTTGATAGCTGGAGATACAAGAATAGGAAAGCTAGCACAACCATGGCTGAACTGGCATTATCCATATGGGCCTGATCTTGTGTCCCTAGCATGTGGCCTTCTGCAGACTACACAGCAAGTAATCAGGAATATTTATAGACTAGAACCAACCCTCTGCCCTCCCATGGGAGTGGGATCCCAAGACTCACCGTCAGAGGGCAGGGAGTCTCTGCAGTGTCCTGGGAAGGGGAGGAGGAGGAAGAGGAAGAGGAGGGAGTCAGCGAGCCTAGGGCAGGGAGAAAGGAAGAAGTGAGTCCCCAGACCCCAGATTCTCCCATTCTGTTCCCAAGCCTGGTTGTGTGTGCCTGGACCACTGACCTCGACTCAGTGCAGCCAGCGCAGCCAACAGGCTCTTCTGGAACTCATCTGCTTCTGCAGGACTCTGAAACGTCAGCCCAAACTTGCAGTCCCCCAAGCTCCAATGGTGGAAGATGGGATTCACTTTGTTGTAAACCAAACCTGGCCTCAGGGTACACTCCAAGGTGGTCTGAGGGATAGGAAGGGGCTAGGTCAGCTAACCCTCTGTACACTCCAGCATCCCAACACCACGTGTACCTAGACACTAATATGCCCTAATTTTAGGAGATGTATCTCTGATTCTACAATATTCCTTCAATCCTTTCATTTCTATGCCTATCTGATTTCTTCCTTTGATGTCCCAATAGGAACCTCAAATCTTATTAAATGTCAAAAAAAGAAAACAAACAAACAAAAACCCTAACCTGTTCTCATATGCTAACGATGCCTCTTTTGATTGAAGAAAAAGCATTATTTACACTTTACTGAACACATCAAATTATTACAACCAGTTCCTTTCTGGTGCCTCAATAATTCCTGGAAAACTTACCCAGAGATACCTTCTATACAGTCCACTGGATGCTGACCACCCCTTGTGTTCCCTCCATGTCCTTGTCTGACATCAACACTTCCTCTACACTGTTCCTGATGCCCTGCTCTGAAATGTATTCCTTCTCCAAGTTTTTTGCTTTAGATAAGTTCTCACTACCTAGCCCAGGCTGGCCTTACAATCCTATCCTCCTGCTACAACATCCCTAGTGACTTAGGACTGTCAACTACATTCAACACTTCTAAGCAGACCCCACAAACGCCTCCAGATACTTAGGGCAGACAAGGACCACTTGGTTGCCATCTCCTGGTGAGCATCTGTGAATAAGATGGAGCCAGAGGAGGATTCTGAACAGAAAGGGGACATGATGGGAGTTGGGTATGAGCTGGGTCATTGTGGAACGGACCAGGGTTAAAGGAGGTACACAAATGGGGCAGGAAGGCCATTACCAAAATAGCTGACTGAACAGCCAGAGTAACAGAGGACAGGAGCTTCCTAATCCTTCACCCCACCCCCAAAGCCCAGCTCCTAATTCACAAACCAGATTATTTATTCCAAACTCCATCCCACGGCCCACTTTGAGTCCCAGTGGCAGAGGGACAGTGTAACCTTTCCTTGCCACCCCCTCCCCAGCCCCAGCCCTCCTTCCCCAGGGCTCATCCCACTCCCACACCCCAGGGTGGCTCACTTTCTGGTCCCGAAGCCGCTCCCCGTGGATGACGTAGTGCCCCTGGCGGGCCCCCCCCTCGGGCCTGGCCCCTCGGACCCGACATACGCTCACCTGGCTGAGGCCCCCGCCCCCCACAGGCAGCCAGCCCCCACTGGAGTCATCTCGGGCCATCACCACGGCTCGGACCCGCACCATGTACCTGGAGGAGGTGGGGAGGACAGAAACAACACAGGCCGTGAACTCAAATCTTGTTCCCGGTTTGAGCATTCTCCCTAACCTTGCCCTCCTCTTTTACCCCTTCCCTCTGGATTTACCTCATCCTCAAGCCAATAGTACACCCACCCCTTGCCCACTTTCTTCTATCATGGCTTCTTTCTTCTTAGTGACATCTTGCCCACCATCCTTTTTCGTATCTACCTTTTCTTGCCATCCCCACCTCTTCAGCACCTTCCCTTATCTCCACCCCCCTAGCCTGGGTTTGCCACTTCCCCCTCCCCCTACAGCTCATCCCCCTCAACCCCAGTCTCCTTCCCTCTCATCACAAACCCATAGCCCCACCCATTGTCCCCTCTCACAGCTGGATTCCTGCGCATATATATTTTCTCTGGACTCATCAACTCAGCTTCAGTGCCCCCAACACTGCCTCCGCACCCTAGTCACCCAGGCCACTAACTGGGTGAGAAACCTGGCTTCTCTCCCCCCCCCCCCTTTCCCGGATTTATGAATGAGACCGGATGCAAAGCTCACTGAGTCACCCAGCAACCAGGAGATGGGCAGGGAGCAGAGAGAGAACCAGAAATGGCCAGAAAGAGAGGCCGAGAAGGAGATGGAGGCAGAGAAAGCCAGCAACCGGAGACCGAAAAGATACAAGGAGCATTTCATTCACAAAAATCAAGGCTGCTCCGGTTGGTCTCAGTTGAGGGAAGCCAAGGAAGAGAGATGGGAGGGGAGATAATGATCCATCCCCTCATCCCCCCCCCCCATCCTTCAGAAACATTTTACCCCGCCCCCAGTTTAGGGGATGTAGCCCTCCGCCCAGCAATCAGGATTACCATTCAGCCCCACTGTCCCAGGCTCATGGACCATGAAGTCCCAACCTTATGAGCCCAGGCAACGAGTTCTAGCCCCCTCCCCCACCTGCAGGATGTCGGGTTTCCCCAGCCGTTCAGGAGGGGAAGGGGCGGCCACAGCGCCCCCAGCCCCCTTTTCTCAATGGGATGGGATTTTGTGAATGAGCAGTCACGTGACACGGCTTCCTTTGTCCGCCCGCCTCCCCCAACAACAGGTGAAGCGGGGAAAGAGGGCAGGGGTCCCCCCCAAAGGCCTAGCTGAGATAGGGCACTGAGATCTTGGGGTGTCCTATGCTCCCACACATCTATTTTCCCGGGGAGAGTAGTCATCAGAGTTCCTCAATGGCGAGGGTCCACGACAGAATTTTGTGAATGGGGCATCCTCGGAAGAAGTCCAGGACCCCCAAATGGAGATTGGCACCCCAAATGGCTACCGCGTAGTTTGGTGCCCCCACCCCTCTTGTTCTCCCAGCTTGTATCCGCGGGGTGCAAGGGTGGGCAGAGGGTTACAGATGGGATCCAGACTGCCCCCTCACCCTGGCAGGCGGTCTCGTCAGCCCCCCGCCCCCTCGCCACTCTGGGCACCTGCCTGGGAGGCTCCGGCCGGGCTCCGAGCGGCGGCGACGCGGCCTCCTCCTCCTCCTCCTCCTCCTCCTCCTCCTCCTCCTCTTCTCTCCCGCTCCCTCACTGGCTCCGGCGGCGCTAGAGACGGGCACCGGGAGCCGGGGCGAGGGGGGAGGGAGGGGGAACCTGGAAGATGTGTGTGGGGGAGGGGGCGGCTTGGGGGAGGGGTAGAAGCAAGGCGGGCGTACATGCCCGCTGGGTCCTAGAGCCCGGCTAGGCATACAACGAACATCTATAGCCCCCATTTTCTCGGGACCCAGAAGGGAATCCCCACTTTTCCACTTATCTGAACGGTTGATCCCTGATGATATGAGAAGGGAACAGAAATAGACCCTGGTCCCAAGGTTCTAGAGAGAAGGTGGTCCACGGTCAGGGCTCTGAATGGGAGGGGCGGGATGCCTGGCAGGGTTCGAAAAGGGGAGGGGCCTGGGAGCCTGAGTAAGGAGGAGGTTTGGACGCTGGAGGAACTGAGAGGGTGCGTCACGGAAGGGGCGGGCGGGTGGACCTTCTGAGCCATCCCAGGAAAGACGGGGTCTTAGAAAGAGATGCTGCCTGGATTTAGCAAGGCGGAGCTTGGACATAAATTTCCTTAGTGACAGGTCAAATAAGAGGCCCAAAAGGAGGAGCTACGTAGCAAGTGTTTGCCTTGGGCGGGGGTCCGGGGAGGGGCTTAACAGAGAGGGGTGTGGCATTATAAAAGGGTGGGTCTTAATGAGAAGGGGCCTGCCTACCCACTATGAAGAGTTTTCTGTATTTTTCTAAGGGTGATCCAGGTTCGAAGGGCTGCACTCAAGCTGGCTCGCAGGGGGCGGGGCCTCGAGCTCGGGGCGGGGCCTAGATCTCGGGGGTCGTCCTCGCTGTCTCGCCCACTTGCCTTCACCCGCACATCCGTTCTTTTCGGTTATTTTCTGCTACGGCCGTTCCCCGCCCTGCCTTGGGCCCACGGGGCAGTGATCTGATCTTTGGTCGGCTGGAGGAGTCGGTGAGTTGGGTCCACTTAAGAGGCGGAGCTGGGCGGAGCTTGAGGAAAGGGGTGGAGCCTAAGTTAAGAGCTGTCACAAACGCCAAGCGGGAAAAGTTTAAGAGGCTTGAGGATTTGTTGCTGGCTAAGAAGAGGGAGGGATCCAAATGATCGACAGAGAGAGACGGTGGGTGATCGGAGGGTTAGGATTGAAGGACTAGGGAACTAATTAGACCACAGTCCCAGGTATTTGTTAGGCAGAGACGGACCTGATCCGGGGCGGTGAGGGGCAAGGATATGGCCGGATTCTTGACAATCAGGAGCGACTAGAGAATGGGGCGGGGCCTGGTTAGACTAGTGTTGAGAGAGAAGCGTGAATTCATTATTGGCTATTGGGCATAACCATCATTACCCGTGTGGTTTGAAACTTTCAACAGAGAGGCTGGCGAGACTGACTCCTGGAGCCTGGAGATCCCGGGAGTGGCAAAAGTGTTAGGGATGTGATCTAAGCAGCCAAGGGATCAGGGTTGGCGCCTTTGTACATTAAGAAGTTAGGTTCGAAGAGTAAGAACTGCAGCCTTAAGACCATGGGGAAGGGGGCGTGACCATGGCGAATCGGAGAACTGAAGACTTAAGAGCCCGGGGCTGAGATAATATTGGAGGACAGGGCAGACCAATGCACACAGGGGCAGTCCAAGAACAGCCTGAGCCGTGGAGTCCCCGCAGAACCCGCCGACTGACTGGTGAAAGTTTTTTTAACCACAGTCCCCGACCTTCTTCAAAAATGGGGAACGTGCAGTCGGAGCCGTCCGCGGGCGGGGGTTCCCGAAAAGAACAGGCCTCAGACCGCGCCTCCGACTCCCGCAGGACGCCTCTGGTGGAGCCCGAGGTGACCCCCTCATCCCCTGCCATGCGCCTGGCTCGAGGGCTGGGCGTCTGGTTCCCTGGCAGTTCCGGGCCCCCGGGACTCCTGATACCCCCGGAGCCCCAGGCCTCATCCTCACCCCTGCCCCTGACCTTAGAACTGCCCTCGCCAGTGACACCCCCTCCAGAGGAGGCGGCTGCGGTCTCCACACCACCCCCGCCCCCCGTGGGGACCTTGCTGCCTGCGCCATCTAAGTGGCGAAAACCCACGGGCACTTCAGTGCCTCGGATCCGCGGTCTTCTGGAGGCGAGCCATCGTGGTCAGGGTGACCCTCCGAGCCTCCGCCCGCTGCCACCGCTGCCCAGGCAACTGACCGAAAAAGACCCGGTCCTGAGGGCCCCAGCCCCACCTCCGACGCCCCTGGAACCTCGGAAACAACTACCGCCAGCACCATCAACTTGCGACCCGCAGCCCCCGAACCGTAGAATCACTCTGGCCTCGTCAGCCACAAGCCCCACAGAAAGTCAGGTCAGACACAGCAGCGAGGGTCAGGCGGCCGGGGGAGCCCACGGAGGGGTACCTCCCCAAGCCGGAGAGGGCGAAATGGCTCGGTCCGCTACTTCCGAGTCTGGCCTGAGTCTGCTGTGTAAAGTCACCTTCAAGTCGGGGCCCCATTTGTCCCCCACATCGGCCTCGGGCCCCTTAGCAGCCAAAGCCTCACCCGGGGCCGGTGGTGGCGGAGGATTGTTTGCCTCTTCTGGGGCCATCTCCTATGCTGAGGTCCTGAAGCAAGGGCCCCAACCTCCTGGAGCCACTCGTCCATTGGGAGAGGTCCCTCGTGCAGCTCAGGAAACCGAGGGTGGTGACGGAGATGGCGAAGGGTGTTCTGGTCCCCCTTCGGTGCCTGCTCCCCATGCCCGGGCTCTACCGCCACCCCCTTACACCACCTTCCCAGGTTCAAAGCCCAAATTCGACTGGGTGAGCCCTCCTGATGGCACTGAACGGCATTTCCGATTCAATGGGGCTGTCGGGGGAATCGGGGCACCCCGACGGCGCACGACCACGCTCTCAGGGCCTTGGGGATCCCCTCCACCAAGGTCAGGTCAGACACATCCATCTTCAGGGCCTCGGAGGCCCACACCTGCCTTGTTGGCACCACCCATGTTCATCTTCCCAGCGCCAAACAATGGCGAGCCTGTTCGCCCAGTGCCTCCAAGTCCACAGCAGATACCGCCTCTGCCGCCACCACCACCCACGCCACCAGCCACGCCACCACCGGCGCCACCACCCACACCACAGCCACCAGCGCTCCCGAGGACGCCGATACTGGTGGCCCGTCCACCTACCCCAGGCCCTGGCCACTTAGAGTCAGCCTTGGCTCCCACCCCTCCCTCCACTTTATCCCCAACTGCAGCTGCCGACCAGGTCCCAGCTGCAACTCCAGCCACAGTTACATCCCAAGTTCCAGCAACCGCCACCGCTGAGCTGTCACCGCCAATGCCCCAACCCAAGACTCGTACACGCAGGAACAAAGGTCCCCGAGCGGCCCGGGGTGTTATCCGTGAAGAAGGGACTTCTGGAGATGGCCCTCGAGAACCGAATACGGCTCCGGTGACTGACAGCAGCAGTGGAGGGGGTGGCGGTGGTAGCAACGGAACCTCCACAGCAGGGGCCTCTAACAAGGGAACAGCAAGGCACTGGCCGCCTTTCGAGGTGCTTAATTCCTGTCCCTGCAAGTGCTACTGCCGCCATCAACGTCGTCACCGTCGGCTGCCACGCAACGTGTCTGCCTGGTGAGGGAGATTGGGGAGTGGGAAGGAGAGGGCACACTCCAAGTCCTGCACTTATTTACCCTGGATGGAATAAGATTACACGCTTTGGCGTCTTGACCATAGACTGACCCACAAGTTACCTGGACCTTAACTTAGCTGAGCCCTAGGAGCCTTGGCCCTTTCCTGGCTAAGCTTAGCTAACCTCTTGGTATTCTGGATGCCAAGCTGACCCTTAGCCTTCCTGCTGGCCTGACCCTAGTCACTGCCTTGACCCCATCCCTGAGGGCAGGAAAGATGGTTTATCAGAGATGGGGAAAGGAAACACCTGTGTTTCCGGAACCTGAGGGTGGATTAATAAGCCTCCGACTTGTCTGGTCCCACTGAAACTCCCAGCGCCCATACCCCATTACAACCCTCCCACCCACTTGAGACCAAGGCTCTGGCCCCTTCAGCACCTCTGCTACTATATATAGTAAGCCCCTGGATTTGGTTGTCAGGCCTGGTTACAGACAAAACCTCCTTTGGGGACTTAGACTCACACTCTTTCCCATTCTATATGGATGTCCTTCTGCCCATGAATGCCCTTGGGGACCTATGACAGGACAGCCTTCAGGGGGAAGTGAAGTGAAGCCACAGAAACGACACAAGACAGACCCTGTCAATTCATCTTCCCAGGCTGAGTACACCTACCAACCACCTGAGTGAGCCACCGTGGGTGGCCACTGTCAAGCTGGCCGGCTCCCTAGTAGCGGGCCTGGAACACTACGACTTGCAGGCCACCCATTCTACCTGAGTGCAACTGCCCAACCCCCTCTGCCTCACCCTCCTTGCCAATAAAGTACCCAGTCTACAAGTTGCCTAACTGCCTGTCCATTACCACTTGAGGTGGCTGGTCCAGGACTGGGGTATTGTTCTCCTTCATACTATTAGTGCTGTGGCTGAGCCAAGGTCATGGGTCACTTTGGATCAGCAGTGAGGACAACCAACTGGACAGGTGGCTTGGCTTTTCCCAAGAACTTCAAAGCAAGAAACCGGCTAGTGGGCCTGTCTAGTCTAAGTTACAATGTTGGCTCAAGGGGGCCAGACTGGATATACTCATATCAGGGCTCATACCATTTATTACAGAGGGCTCAAATGGTAGCCCATAGACAAAGTCAGTTTCATGTCTCATTTTAAAAATTATTTAATCCATGGCCAACATTTTTTTAAAACTGAGACACATGGTGCTTCACTGGAAAAAAAAATCTAGTCCCTCGGCCCAAATACCAAAACGCATCCACGGCTGGCTAGAAGAGTCCCTCAGTCTGGGCCCGTGCTCTCCTGGGGGCCACTGAGCATCTATCCTCAAAACCCAGAGCAATGACAACTGGGAAACGCTCGCCCAGGGAGCCCAAACGCTTCCCAAACTCCCAAATCTCCAGGAGCAATTCTCTCCTCCGTCACACTGGGGAGACTCGGGCCCATTCGAGGTTAATCTGCCTTTATTGAAGGCCAGCCTATACTAGGTTTGTTGGACTGGCCATATCCACCGCCCTGGTCAAGCCTCAGACAATCATCTCCAGCTGCCGGGCATACTCGATGACTTGTTTGGCCAGTTCAGTAGAGGGGATGGTGCTGTCTTCTGGCTTCTGCTGCTGGCTGGCAAAGCTGTAGTAGTTGTTAGGGCCCAGCACCCAACCTCGCTGAAGAAAGAGAGATGAGAAATAGGTAGGTGACCCCACAGGCTGCTCCCCACCCTATGCAGCTACCTCCCGGTGTACCATGGCTCCTTTTGTCATGGATCACTGCCACTAGATTTCCTGTGCCTCAGTTTCCCCATGTTTAAGATGGGTCTACAGGACTTATGAAGTCTCTGAGCAAACACTATTTGGTCCACAGCAAGCGGCCAGCGGCACCACTCCTCACACTGGCCCTGACAGTCTGCTCTTGAGCTGGTGCCTTAGACCACTTGCCCAGCCTCCTCTCCTGCCTCCTGGGACACCAAGGTCACTGGGCAGCAAGGGTCAACACCCCTGGGGGCACTGTTCCACTCAAATGAAGCAGTGTAAGCATTACCAACAAGCTGCTGCTTCTAAGGAGTTCTTAGGGCAAAGTCAAGATGCAGAGTATCCGTTAGAGCAGGAGCCGGCTGCTGTGTGCGCTCGGCTCCACACGTCTGCCAGGCCAGCTGCTGTGTGTGTGCTCGGCTCCACACGTCTGCCTGTCAGACCCTAGCCTCTTTCTATGGAAAGGCCAGCAAGCTCAGAGAAGCTGAGCCACTTGCCTGGGTTTAGTCACGGGCAGTCTTTGTTCTGCTGATGTCCCCCTCGACTATCATACAGTGCACTGGCACTATTCAGACAGGGAGCAATACCCTCCATCCCCAAACCCTGATCACAGTCCCTTGTCCCACACTCCAGCCACCTTCTTGGCATAGTCTGTCATCTTTTTGGGTGTGCTGAAGAAGAGGATCCGGGTAGCCTCAGCAAAAAGGATTTTCTCATAGGCCTTCTCAATGCATCCTGCGATTTCATCCCTGTGGGAAGGCAACAGTTATCACTGGGCAGACAACCTCCCAGACCCTGTCTTCCAATGACTGACTCCAGTACTGAGGGCTGAGAGAGAGGGGACTAACTTGACCAGTCACAAAGCAAGCATGGGCCAGAAGGGACCCACAGCTCAGTCTCTGAGTAAGCCTTTTCATACAGGAACCTTCAAAAGAACACAACACTCTTCTTCAGATGTCTAGAGGAGGCTCTTGTATGAACAAACAAGAGAGCTTGTCTAGAATGCCTGAGTTCTATCCCCAGCACCACATAGATCAGGTGTTTGTAACCCCAGCCTGCACTGTGGGAGATGGAGGCAGGAGGAACAGGGTCATGGCCAGCCTCGGCTACATGAAACCCTTGAGGGCAGCTCAGCAGTAGAGCATTCCTTTAGTTTATACAAGGTTCTGATTGTAGCCCCTAGAAGGGGAGGGACTGGGGCAGTACACTATGAGAAACACCAGGGCGTCAATCATTGTCATCAGGCATTGTGGCATGTAGGGGACTAACAAGGCCAGGAAGTCTGGGGCCTGGACCCCACGTACCTGATGGTATCCAGCAGGATGTCAATGAAGAAGGTGTAGCTTTCCGCAGGGATGTTCCCCTTAGCCAGGAATACCTTGTTGTAGCTACCCTCCATGAGGTACTGCCAAGGCCAACAGAAAAGAGGAAGAGGATGGAGTGGCACAGGCTTTCCTTGCTCCCTTGGTGCCTCCCAATCCCTGCTCTACCATAACACCCTTGCTTCTCCACTTCCAAGAAGCACCACCTGGCTTACACACTCACCCTGGCAGCCTCCTCTAAACTGGCATCTAACCTCCAATTATAAGGGGAGAAGGAGGTATATTGGCTTCCACTCCCTATACATCTCAACTGCTGGCCCACGGGCCACTCGGCCGCCCTTCTCACAGCTTAGTCCTCTGCAGGCCTCAGCTCCCATGCCTCACCCATGACTTACTTGTCTTCTTCCACAGTCTTCTTTGCTGTCTTTTTTTTTTTTTTTAATATTTTTATTACATATTTTCCTCAGTTATATTTTGCTGTCTTTTAAACATGGCAGGACATTTGTTTGTGCCTCAGGACACAAACTGCCTCTGCCAGATGACCTCTTAGCCCTTTCAGAGCCTCTCTGATCCCTCCCAGGCCCAGGTCCCCATAACAATGCCTCACATCCCACACAGGTAACTCATTCTTTTGGTACCTATCTGCCTGCACACTTCATGGATTCTAGATTAGGGGTTTCATCTGTTTGATCTGCCTTAACATGAAAACCTTTCTTGGTGCCTGGCACATGTATGTTTTGCTGGTTAAGAGTTGGTGAGCCAGGCAGTGGTGGCGCACGCCTTTAATCCCAGCACTTGGGAGGCAGAGGCAGGCAGATTTCTGAGTTCAAGCCTGGTCTATAGAGTGAGTTCCAGGACAGCCAAGGCTATACAGAGAAACCCTGTCTCAAAAAAAAAAAACAAAAACAAAAACAAAAACAACAACAAAAAAAAGTTGGTGGATTGAAAATGGCTGATCATTCTTCCAGGAAACCCTCCCAAAGTCTAAACTGGTATCACCCACCTCACCCAGGATCTCCCTTCCCCTGCCCAGCCTTACTTGCTCGAGGGACACAGGGTGTTTGATGTAGACATTGGTCTGGATGTCCTTGGCAGGTAATCGTTCTAATTCTGTGTGGAACTCAGCCACTCGGTTCTGAGATAGCAGGAAGAGGAGATTGAGGCCCAGGAGCTGGTGCATATAGGCTGACTCGGGAAGCTGTTCTCTGTGAGCCAGGGAGCGGGAAGAAACCAAAGTTAAAAGGTACTGGGGAGCTAACCAAGTTCCTCACCCACCTTCCAGAATCCTTACAAGTACTTGCAGAAGTTCAGACAAGTTAGGTACGGAGAGGCAAAAGAAGCCACAAGCCATATGGACCAAGCATATATGGACTACAGTGATTCAGCCTATTTCCCATCTGCTAAACAGTTGTCACTAGGTATCCACACCATAAAGGCAAGTTCAGCAAACATAAGTGAATTAAATGGTCTATCATATGTAAAGCCATAAGAATAGCATCCAGAGGCTAGACACTCAGTAAGCAGAGTGAACAAATGAACAAAACTTTTGGTTCAATCCCCAGCATTTCATAAATAAGACATGGGGTACACACCTGTAATCCCAGTCACTTGGAGGTACAGGGAGGAGTATCCAAAGTTCAAGATCGGAAGGGCTACAACACAACTGAGTTCTCAGCCGGCTTGGGGCACATAAGGCATAGCCTCAAAGAACAACAGCTGGGGGCAGCTGGGGGGGCTGGAGAGATGACTCTACTCTTCAAGAGGTCCTGAGTTCAATTCCCAGCAACCACAGGGTGGCTCACAACCATCTGTAATGGGATCTGATGCCTCTGGTGTGTCTGAAGACAGTGACAGTGTACTCACATACATAAAATAAATCTTAAAAAAACAAAACAAAACAACAACAGCTGGGTATTGTGGCCCACGCTGTTAATCCCAGCACTCTGGAGGCAGAGAGTCAGGTGGATCTCCAGGCCAGCCAAAGCTACACAGAAACAAAACAAACAAAACCACAAAAAACCCACAACAAACAAACCAGCAGGGGGCAGCACTACATATCATCTCCGGGTGTAGGCAGGTGGACCACCTTGAACCCTGTCTCAAACAAAATAAAACCACCTGCAAAGTGTGAAGCAAGGTAGCATCCTATTGGCTGTTATAGATACGTCAGCTAGAGGGACAATGAAGGGGTAACTCAGAGCCACACTGGGTAGAGGGGACATAGTATGGGACTAGATAAGGGAAAACAGATTGGAGGGGCTGAAGAGATGGCTCAGCAGTTAAGAGCACTAGATGCTTGAAGAGCTCTGCACTTTCAGAAGTCCTGAGTTCAATTCCCAGCACCCATGTGGCAGCTCCCAACCATCTGTAATGGGATCCCACGCATTCCTCTGGTGTTCAGACATACAAGCAGACAGAGCACCCATATACATGGAAATACATCAATAAAATAAAACCGCTTAGAAACTTACAGAACCAGACTACATAAACCCAGGCTCAAGATCTCTAATCTTCTGGCCCCCCCAGCTTCTGGGGACAGAGCTAAGAATGGCAATGGTTCTCAGGTGAAGAAGCCAACTGAGGAAGCCAGAGATCCAAGGAACTACCCACTCCTGCTCCAGTCCCCACCCTAGAGGGCCCAGCCTCACTTGTAATCAAAGTAGTAGCATTTGAGCTGGGCCATGTAGCGCTCGAAGGAGGGAATGTCTTTGCACAGGATGCTCCACTGGGCCCCGATCTCCAGAATGTCACCTGTGAGTAAGGGGACAGGGGCTCTCAGGTGGTGGCTGGAATCCCTCCTGGGATCCCCACTACAGTCATTCCTACAATGACCCCAGGCCCATCACCCTCCACCAACCCTAGTGACACTCACGGGCCAGAATGAGTTGCTGTTTAGTCAGTTTGGTCCCCGTGGTTGGCAGGAAATTGAGCTCCAGCAGAACCAACTGAGGGGGAAGGAATGAGGACGAGATTTCAAATATAGATTACTTACGTTCTCTGGACTTTTATGTTCTGACTTGGAAAAGCTTGCATGCATCCTAACCCACACAACTGCCATGACTATTAGTGGAGTCAGACCTTGTAAAGCAAACACCACAGGGCCCAAGAACACGGAGCGTACCAATTGGATTACCTCATCTTATAAATATTAGTAACTCCACTGAGAAACACTAGGCACTTGGTGCCTGACCCAGGGGGATCATGGGATGGGGAGTCGCCCATGACCTCAATTCTTCCTGTTGCTATATTTAGCTTGTTTTAGGTTTCTCTCTTAAGACAGCATCTTCCCAGGCAGGCCAATCTGGTCTAGAACTGGAGAGCCTGGTGTGAGCCTCTCGAGTGCTAGGATTACAAGTGTAGGACATCGTGTCCAGCCATTATACTCAGGTCTGGGAAGACCTTCTCCACCACAGTGTGCCCGAGAAGGGGTAACAAGGAATGGGGGGCACTCCTTTTCCCCTTCTCCCGCAGTCCATCCCAGACACCGTTCCTTAGTAAACTTTGGAACCTAACACATATTTTGTTGTTGTTTACTTATTAATATTATTATAATATATATATTTTGAGACGAAGTCTATGTAGCCCAGCCTCCTCAAACTCGCTACTGAAGAAGACCAGGCTGGCCTTCTATCCCCGAGTGTGTTTACAACCGAAACGCGTGCTCTTCTAGGTTCGTTTGGGCTTCAAACTGTTCCTGTTGCCCCTCTTCACACAGGTGTTTCCTAACCTCTGCTCCCTCACAGCTTACCTGGGCTTTATTTACCACACATTCCCTCAACGTCCCGTCACCTCAGACTTATTCTTTTCACTATCTCCCCGTTTGTCACTGAGCCCACTCCTTCCTGCCTCCCTCCAAGTAACAAAGCTCGAACCATCTCGTTCGATTCTGCCAGAACCAATCTTCCCATCATCACTCCCTTACCGCCACCTCAGGGGCCGAACTTCGCTCTTCCCATTCCTCGGCCCGCTCTACCAGCCTCGATCTCCCGTCTGTCACCTTCCCCCAGGCATTAGGCATCTAGGACCCGGCGACCTCTTACCTTCAGGCGGCCCAGTTCTTCTCCACATTTACTAAGGTTCGGGCTCTTCCGGTTCCACTCGTCCTTGAGTTGCTCGTACATGCCGGCCGCTGCCTGCAGGATCCCGCCCGAGGTGGCCGCGGGTCCGGAGCTCGAGACGGTGGTCGACCCGTTCACCGTAGCCGCTGTGGCCGCCATCTTCCGTGATGCGGCAAGCCGCCGACCCGACTTACGGCAGCGACGCCGGGCAATGGACTCCCGGCGGAAATGAGGCCGGGAGGTGGAGCCCAAAGCTGGAGGCGGAGCTACCACGGCCAGCTTCCGCCCCCCACGGGAGGAGCGCCTCGGCTCTCCTCGGGGTGTCTTCGCAGCCCGGCCCTTAATGAACATGCCGCAGCTCCGCCTCTGCTATCATTCAAAATGGCGAACGGAAGTCCGTTCGCTCCAACTGAAAACAATACCCACAATGTCCCGCCCACCTGTTGTCACCAAGGCCGCCCTCGCTGGCTTCGGCCTGTGGAATGTCCATCTTAAGGGTACCGCCTCTACGTCGAGAGGTGGCGATGTGGAGCCATTTGGAAAACTGTCAGGTGTCACTACATAGGCAGGCTGAGAGAGGACTAGCAGGTGGGATTTAAGATTAGGACGTTCGTGTTTATCAGAGCATCATTCTTCCACGTTTTTTTCAGACTCTTTAAAAAGATTTATTTATTCATTTTATGTATATAAGTACACTGTGGCTGTCTTCAGACACACCAGAAGAGGGTATTTGATCCCTTTATGGATGATTGTGAGCCACCATGTGGTTGCTGGGAATTTTAGTCAGGGCTTCTGGAAGAGCAGTCAGTGCTCTTAACCACTGAGCCATTTCTCTTATTTCCTTTTTTTCTTATTTTTGAAATTAAAATAGAATTACAGACCGAGCTTTGAGGTTCACGCTTTTAATCCCAGCACTTGGGATGCAGAGGCAGGCAGATCTCTAAGTTCAAGGCCAGCCTGGTCTACAGGCCTCTGTGTGTGTGTGTGTGTGTGTGTGTGTGTGTGTGTGTGTGTGTGTGCATGCATGTGCCCATGTTGAGGTCAGAGGACAGCTTCACAGAGTCCGCTCTCTCTTTAGATCTTATAAGGCTTGGGGATCAAACCCAGGTTGTCAGACTTGAGAGCTCCTTTATCTGCTGTGCCATCTTGAAAATAAAAGATTCTGATATTCTGACAGTTAACTACAGCTGTGCTGGTACAAACCAAGCAGACATGAGCCTTTCTGAGGACTCAGGACTGATTCTGAAATGAGGCTTTATTAGGGTCTGAATGAGACATGAACATTCTAGCAAACCAGAAAGTCCTGGGTAGGTGGCAGGCTGCATTCCCATGAGGAGAGGCCTAAGGGTTCATGAGGAAGAGTACAGACCAGGGACTCAGGCCACCTATGCTCTCTTAGCTTGAACATTGTCCTCTTTGGTACCTGGTCTGGAGGGACCCTCAAAACTTCCCTCTGAGCTGTGAGAATGGAGGGTGAAGCCCCCAGAAGAGGAGGAAGATAAATAGGTCTCTGGTGCCATCATGTTCTTAATCTTCCAGCGTAATGAGACCCAGGCCTTCACTATGCGAGGCCACAGGAGGCAGAACAGGATGTAGAAGACAACCAGGGCTATAAAGAAGCTGGTAGACACCTGCAAGCCCAGTACAACAGTCACAAGGGGTCGGGGTTGGGGTATAGTAGTAGGTGAACCCCCTGCCCACCCAGTAAGGAAGCCTTTGGCTGCCACTCACCATAAAAATGAAGGAGGACCGCCTGCTGCTGAGTGGTAGCCCATGGATGTGCACTATAAAGGTGAGCTTGTAGTCACAGTATGTGCTATTGTCTACACCTCTGGTGAGGGAATGGAGTCCAGGATTGAGTTAAATGTCAAGGAACAATCTCAGCACACTGCATCCCCACCCTCAACACACACCTAGGCTATAAGCCTGGCTTACCTATTGCTCACTAACAACTTGAAGAAGAACTCAGGTGGGTAGATGCTTTGGGGGAGGATGTCATAGCAAGGGGAGTTCTCCAAGCACAGCCACCTACAAGTCCAAAAGTTGACAGCTGTAGCACCTACACTCCAGGGGAAACACTAATTTCTCCAATCTGCCTGCTGCTTGGTGACTATGGTGCTTCAGACTGAACTTGGGGCCTCATGAGAGTTAGACAAGCATTCTACTGCTGGGCCAAGACTCAACTCATTGCAGTACTGCAGGCAAGTGTCCTCCCACGGAGCCACACTTCCAGTCTCTAGTCTCAGAGAGTAACGTTGTCTGAGCACCAGCCACCAAGCAGGCTGGCTGCTCAGTTGCTACCTGCTGCCTCCATCTGCCAACTGACCTAGATGTTGGACTAAATACCTACTGTGTGCCACCTTCATCCCACAAGTACAGTCTGGACACCAGCTAAGTACAGACTCACATCTTTTATCACCAATTCCCTCTTGTCCATTATTCAATAAACCCAGATGGAACATGGTCTTGGGTGCAGTTGGTTAATTTGTCCATCTTGAAGGGGAAGTTTCTGGCTGTATTGTATGATGCTGAAGCATCTGAGAACCCTTATTACAAGTAGATTTAAAAAAATCTAAGCCCTGGGCTGTCGAGATGGCTCAGTGGCTAAGAGCACTGACTGCTCTACTGAACGTTCTGAGTTCAAATCCAGAAACCACATGGTGGCTCACAACCATCTGTAATAAGATCTGACACCCTCGGCCGTGGCGGCCATCTTCTAGTAACTAGCCAACATGATGAACACAAAGGGAAAGAGGAGAGGCATCTGGGATATGTTCTCTAGGGCTTTGAGGAAACATGGTGTTGTTCCTTTGGCCACAGACATGGGAATCTACAAGAAGGGTGATATTGTAGACATCAAGGGAATGGGCACTGTTCAAAAAGGAATGCCCCGGGTTAGAGAGATGGCTCAGTGGTTAAGAGCACTGACTGCTCTTCCAGAGGTCCTGAGTTCAATTCCCAGCAACCACATGGTGGCTCACAACCATCTATAACTGATCTGATGTCCTCTTCTGGTGTGTCTGAAGACAGCTACAGTGTACTCATGTGCATACAATAAATAAAATCTTAAATTAAAAAAATCTAAGCCTAGAACTAGAGAGATAGTTCAGCAGTCAAGAGCACTGACTGCTTTTCCAGAGGTCCTGAATTCATTTTCCCAGCAAACACATGGTGGCTCACAACCATCTGTAATGGGATACGATCCCACCTCTGGTGTGTCTGAAGACAGTGACAGTGTACCCACATACATGAAATAAATAAATCCTAAAAAAAGAAAGAAAGAAAGAAAAAAACCTAAGCCTACACATTTGCTGCCTTATGTTTTTCTTTCATCGAGTTAGAAACGGTTTTCAAGCCCCTGCATACTAATTAGGTCCTCTATAGTTTCTTCATTTGTTAACATCTCCACTTAGCTGTCAATGAACTCTGACCATGAGTTAACTTGTTCCTTCTTCATTTTTAAAATGTTATTTTGTGTCTATCCAAATTGTGCTATAGACAGGTCCTCCAGGAGACAGAGACAGGCTCTGAGTGGCCAGGACCAAAATGTGAGGAGGTAGATATGCAGGCAGAGGGTCAGGGAAGGTTGTGGAGGTTCAGGCTAAGGCTCAGGGTGGGAAAGGCATGTGAGAGTTCAGAGGGATTGACTGCCCATCTTGGGGAAAAAAGGGCATGGCTGAGCCCTCCTGAAAGAAGGAGCATGTGATCTAAGGCTGCAAGGCAGAGTAAAAGGCCCCAGACTTCCAGGAGAGCCTCTTTCTACGAAGGAGAGCCCTCCTTTGGAAACACTAATACGGTTAAGGTGACTATCTGGGAAGCCTCTTAGAGACAAACACAAAAGCTTGTGCAAAGGGCAGATCGATAACCCCCACATTTCAGAAGTAGGACAATCATGATTTTAAGGATAGGTGGAGCCACATAGTGAGACTCTGTGTAAAACAAAAATACCAGGGTGAGGGAGCAGGGGAAATAACAGCACGGGGGGAGGGGAGCCATTCAGTAGGTAGAAGGCTTGCCTGGCATACACCAAGCTCCGGGTTGGAAACTCAGACCCCCCATAAACCTGTGTGGGAGACTCAGAGGAACAAGGTCATCCTCAACTACACAGTGAATTCAAGGCTAGCCTAGAGGGTGGAGCTCTCAGGACCTGCACTCACTCGACTCCAGGGCTCTGGTGAGACATTATGTAGAACTTTTTGTCCTCGGTGGTCCTTTCGACCTTTGTTTTCCAGATGAGGCTATTCGTTCTATGCAGGCCCATATAAAGTCAAAGTGGGTTAAGAGCAGAAATACTTCTCAGCACCTAAGGGTGGGGACCTAGTGGGTGGGGCAGGATTGTGGAACCCTAGACATTACTGTCTAAGGCACCTTGAGTGTAGTTTGCAGAAAGAGTCCCCTGCATAACTGGAAGTGGGAGGGGTGACCCTACACATCAGACCCACCAACTGTGGACTGGGGTCCCCAAGGGATTACGTGTCCAGCGGGCTGTTGTAACGGAAGATTTCTTCCTCTGTGTAGTCTCTGATGGTGTCCAGTGTGCGACCACCACCCACCACCTTCAGCACGTAACTAAAGAATGCAGAGGTAAATATGGATCAAGTAGAGTCTTGAACATCTCCCTCTCCCACTGCCAAGTATCCCAAACCAGCAACCAGTCTCTCCTCACCTGCCCAAGAAACTGCCAGAGTCTCCAGTCACCAAGTCTTGGACTAAGAAGAAGGGCTGGAATACTGTGGATAGGGAAGGAGAACAGGGGAGGAAGACATTAGCTTTGTCCAAAGAGGAACGGAAGAAGAGTGGAGGGGACTCCAGGTTAGGGCAAAAAGTGGTGGTGCTGTGGTAGGAGGGGACAAGTGAGGGAGGACAAAATGGCCAGGACAGGAGGGCAGTAAATCTGAGAGAAGGGATGGAACACACAGTCACGAAACAGGAAGCATGGCATCTCGGTGTCTTTAATCACACAGTCCAAATAGTGCTTGTTTATCTCCTCGGAATGCTTAATCGTGTAGGAGACATCAAAGGCCAAGCGCTTGCCAGGAGGACAGCCGATGAATATTGGTACCAGCCTGATACCCTGGGTGAGAAAAAGACCTCCTGCTGGGGAGTGGCCAGATTGCTTTGAAGGAGCA
The DNA here is from genome assembly GCF_978045245.1 of Mus caroli. Lineage (NCBI taxonomy): Eukaryota > Metazoa > Chordata > Mammalia > Rodentia > Muridae > Mus > Mus caroli. The sequence continues at coordinate 115,990,870 of NW_028227263.1, read as the reverse complement.
TCAAGAAAAACACCCCTCTAAAAACACACAGTGGCACCCCCCACCCACACTGGCATGGTTGGTTGGCCACACTGCAGTCTATTACCAAATTCTTACCACCTGCCTGCTTTTCCTTTCCAGTGCTAAGCTTGGAGCCAGGGCCTCCTCCAAGTACTAAGCAAGCAAACTACCCCTGAGCTACATTGCCAGCCCCTGTTTGACTTGGTCTGTTTGCTTTTGTTTTGTTGTGGTGGTGGTGGTGGTTGTTTAAATGTATGAGTGCTCTGTCTGTCTGTACTCCTGCATGCCAGAAGAGAGCAATAGATGGTTATGAGCCACTCTGTAGGTCCTGGGACTTGAACTCAGGACCTCTGTATCAGCAGCCATCGCTCCAGTCCTGTTGTTGTGGTTGTTGTTGCTGTTGGGTTTTTTTTTTTTTTTTTTTTTTTTTTGGTTTTTCGAAACAGGGTTTCTCTGTGTAGCCCTGGCTGTCCTGGAACTCACTTTGTAGACCATGCTGGCCTTGAACTCAGAAATCCTCCTGCCTCTGCCTCCCAAGTGCTGGGATTAAAGGCGTGTGCGACCATGCCCGTGTTGCTGTTGTTTTTCATAAGCATTTTCTTAACTTTTTTTTTTTTTTTTTTTTTTTTTTGGTTTTTCGAGACAGGGTTTCTCTGTGTAGCCCTGGCTGTCCTGGCACTCACTTTGTAGACCAGGCTGGCCTCGAACTCAGAAATCCGCCTGCCTCTGCCTCCCAAGTGCTGGGATTAAAGGCGTGCGCCACCACGCCCGGCTTTTTTTTTTTTTTTTTTAAAGATTTATTTATGTATTATATGTAAGTACACTGTAGCTGTCTTCAGACACTCCAGAAGAGGGAGCCAGATCTCGTTGAAGATGGTTGTGAGCCACCATGTGGTTGCTGGGATTTGAACTCTGGACCTTCGGAAGAGCAGTCGGGTGCTCTTACCCACTGAGCCATCTCACCAGCCCCTTCTTAACTTTTAAAATTTCATACAATATATACTTTGGTCATATTCGCTTTCCTTCCTCCCCTTAACTCCCCCCAGACCCAATCACACTTTCCTGCTCCCTCAACTTCAAGTTCCCTGCAGCTGCTGGAGGCAGAGTCTCCTTGTGAAGCCCTGGTTGGTCTGGAAATTGCTACCTAGACCAACCTGGTCTCCAAGTCACAGAAATCACCCTGCCTCTGCCTCCCAAGAGCTGGACAGATTAAAGGAGTTACATCACCAGGCCCTGTTTCCTTAGTTTATGAGATAGACTCCTCTGTGGCCCAGGCTGACCTTGAATATCATCTGCCTCACTAAGAGTTAGAGGTATGTCCCATAATGCCCAATTAAGACAGTATTTCTCTTAAATGTTCAGGCATTGGGTAATGTTCTAAGAGCTTAACATATTTTCTTTTGTTTGTTTGTTTGCTTGTTTGTTTAGACAGGGTTTCATTATGTAGCCCTGGTTGGCCTGGTACTCATAGATATTCTCCTGCCTCTGCCTCCTAAGTACTGGGATTAAAGTTGTTTCCTACCACTGCCTGGTACATTTTCTTAATTAAACCTGTGTGAATTGCATGAGCCCTGTATGGTACAGATCATTAGTATGCCCCATTTTGTTGAGCACTGAGATGAGAGCCGTGTAGGATCACCCTAGGCAATGTCCCCCACAGTAGAGATGTGGAGCCACATGCAATGGCAAGTACCTGATATTTCAGCACTGAGGAGGGTGAGGTTGGAGGTTCTGGCATTTGAGGCCAAATCCCAATGTTTTATATATAGCAAGACCCTGTCTCAAACAACAACCAAAACAGATGGCAAAGGTGAGGGACAGCCATCTGTGATGGCTCATGCTAGAATCCCAGCATTTGGGAAAACAATGCAGGCCTAAAGCTGAGAGTTTAAGGCCAGACTGGACTATGTAGTGAGTTCAGGCTAGCCTGGGCTACAGACGGAAGCCCTGTCCAGGGGATAGGCAGTAAGCTTGGTATGGGAGCTCACACTGGTAATCTCAGCCTTTGGAGGCTAAGGCAAGGAAGGTCAGGGAATTCAAGGTCATCCTTAGCTACAAAGCAAGCCTTGGCTATTTGAGACCCTGTCTGAAAATACAAATGAACTAACAGGTAGGATTCATATACTGGTATATGAGAACTACAAAAGGGCCTAGGGGAAGAAGCGGGAGGAGGAGGATAGCCCACGTCTGGTCAGAGTTCCACCTATGCTCTGGACAGGCAGACGTGTGAGGGCTATCAGATGCTTTCCGCTCAGCCCAGGGTGGGCATCCAAGCCTCTGACTCACTCAACAGGGGTGGGCAAGGGACAGTCCTGTAGACCAAAAGGGGACCCGGGGTTACATCCTGTAGCCTGGGGTTATGGGAGAAAGGGCTGAGGGAAGAGAGGTTCCCACACAGGTGAGAGTCTGCACAGCTGAACAGAGACAGTCTATGGTTTTAGAACTTTATTATAGAAGGTAAAAGAGAGAGAGAGAAGACAGGCTAGAGAGAAAGAGAGAGGAGAGGAGGGGAGGGGAGGGGAGGGGAGGGGAGGGGAGGGGAGGGGAGAGGGGAGGGGAGGGGAGGGGAGGGGAGGAGAGGAGAGGAGAGGAGAGGAGAGGAGAGGAGAGGAGAGGAGAGGAGAGGAGAGGAGAGGAGAGGAGAGGAGAGGAGAGGAGAGGAGAGGAGAGGAGAGGAGAGGAGAGGAGAGGAGAGGAGGAGAGGAGAGGAGAGCAAAAGAGCAAGAGAACAAAGGAGTGAGTGTGAGAGAGAGCAAGGAGGGGCCAAACAGTCCTTTTAATGGTATGCTGCTATCTTTTCTGTTGTTAGGTAACTGGGGAGGAGTCTAGCCTGAAGGTCAGAAACTTGAGACATTGCCTATGTGACTTCTCTTGTGGGGACTGTGGGGGAGGAAGGGAAACTTAGACAGGAGCCAGAGTTTCAAGAGCATGAGAGAACTCCTTCTGTCCCATGTACGTGAATTATCACCACCGGGGTTCAGACCTCAGCTCGACTGGAGACCAGGCTGTCTGTGCATAGCCCAATGCCCCACACTGCTGGCAAGCCACTGGTACCTGCATGTCCGTGGCCCCAGCTCCTACCCACATCTCAGAGGTCTGACTTTGGACTGTAATCACTAGAAGGAACATACGATAGCCAAAGGAAATAGAGCCCAGAAAGAGTATCATAGATCAGGGACCTCCTGACCCCCATTACATTCTCTTCAGAATAAAGAATCTCTCTAGGCCCATCTGGGTCTAGGTCATGACATCCAGAGACTGTGTGTGCCCTGAGCTTCATGGCTGCTGAGTAAGCACCTTCCATGCCAGGCCTGCCTTAGTCACATCACCCATCAGTCAGCACTCACTAGGAGACCCCACAGGCATCTAAGATTCGGCCTATACCGAACTCATCTTAGTTGATGGACTTCCATTTCTCCCAGATGTTCAGGTGAAAAATTTTGGGTCCTAGACTGTGAATGTGCTTGACCCTATAGACCACAGGCCTATAATGCACAGTAAGGTGCTAAGGGTGTAGCTGAGCCTCTCTGCCTGCTCAGTGTTGGGATGTAGGCACGTCTTCATTATGCCTGCTTAGCTTCCTGTCTTTAGCCTTCCAAATCCATCCAGAAAGCTGGCACATGGCTCATCCTACAGCAATGAGTAGCATTTCACCTCTAGCAACTCAAAAAGGGATCCAGCTAAGGAGGTTGAATCACTGCACATTTGAAGCCAGTCTACAGAGCAGAGTGAGAGCCTGTCCAAGAAAGAAAGAGAAAGAAAGACCGCACCAAAAACCTATTTTCTCCTCTAAACTTCCTCCTTTAGCTTTCTAGAGCTCTCTCTCTCTCTCTCTCTCTCTCTCTCATTTTACCCAGCATACACCCAGATGTGAGCAGCCCAATCTCTCCCCTTCCCTCTTTCCTCATCCTGACTCAATTAAGCTTGTGTCTTGTTACTTTAGCCCAACACATGCCATCTAAGGAGTCTGTGCATATTACAACGGTCTTCTACTTCCTGGGTCATTCTAGATCAGGAAGGAGGGACCCCATGGTGAGTTTGCTAGTGAGTGGACAGGACAGTTACAGAGAACAAAGACTCTAGGCCCTCCACCACTTCTGAGCTCTCTGGGTTAGTCTGCATTGCTCTGGGCCTCAATGACTAACTTTATGCTGGGAGGTGTATGTGGGGGGAGGGGGTAGGATAGTACCTGTGTAAGCAAGAGGAGAGCAACAAAGACAAAGGAGAGAATGAACAACATTTGAGTCAGAAAATGTAGAACACTGTGTGAGGTTTGGGGGGGGGGGCAGGTGTCTCAGTGGTAGAGTGCTTGCTCGCTTAGCACCTTCAAAGGCTGAGTTCAATCTCTAGCACTGGAAATTTCAAATAAATAAATATATAAAAACATAAAGATACATAGATAAATAAAATTGGTCTGTAGCAGTGTGTCATTGCAATTGGAGAGGCCCTGGGGTTTGATCCCCAGCACCCACATGACAGATCACAAGCATTTGTAACTTTAACTCCATGGCATTAAAAGGCCTCTTCTGTCCTGGCCTCTTAAGGCACAAGGCACATAAGTGGTGAAGAGCCACACACAAGCAAAATACTCAGACACATACGTTTAAAATCTGAATGGATTTACAGAACTCCCAGGACAGCAACAGGAACCAACCCTCTGGGGACTTGAGCCAACCCTCCACCCAAAGTACCAGACCCAGTACCCAAACTCCAGTACTCGAATAATTCCCCCAAGGTACGTGCTCTGGATGCAATTCCCAGGAGCGCCCAAGACCTATGAGGAAGAAGCGGTGATTGGAGATTCCAAGGGCCAGTGTCCTATCTCTATGTTCCTCCCCAAATCTTGGACCAGACCTTGATCATCATGGAAGTCTTCTTGATGTTACGTCCAATCATGCCCTGTTCAGAGCATCTCTTTTTATCTATGACTTTAATCTGAGGAAGAGAGAAAGGAGAGACTGAAACAAAGGAATATCCAAATCTGTCCTAATCCGGAGATACTCAAAGGCTGGATAACTGGGACTCAGAGTGGGGTAAGAAGATCTGTGGATTTCCACTGACGGTGCAGAGGACCAGAGGGACAGCAGCCAAGACCCTGTACCTCTCTCTGGAGTCCTCACCTTGGTGAGCAGAGCGTTGCGATTAAGAAGGACCTCCCGAGTCACAGTTACTGAAAGGCACTCAGGATCCGCCACTACCATAGACAATGACAGCTTCTTGTCCACATTAATAGTGGGTCCTGCAGGGTTGGGGTGTGGGGCTTGAAGCCTGATAGCTACATCCCATCCCCAGAGTACTCAGGCCTCACCCCTTAGTTGCTAAGTAGGCCCCAACCATAGACCTTTGGTATCAGAGCTTGTGAAGGTGTCCTGATGTGACAATAAGACCAAGGTGAAGGTAAACCAGTTGCCCTTGTCTAGGAAGAAAAGATCGGGTATTCCATAGTCGCCTGACATGTTGTAGAGTTTTTGGTAGGCGTTCATGTTGATGTATATGCCTTCTGCCGCCAGCCGGTTGCTGAACAGGTAAAAGAAGTAATCCTGGATGCACAGGATGGTCAGCTAGTGGGCGCCTGCCAGGAGGAATGTACCTCAGTGCTGTCCTCCACCAACTCCCAACAGGTCCACCTACCTTGTCCTTTGTTTTGTGTTGCCACCAGCGCCAGGTGGGATCGTGCACTGGGTCTGCATAGGGCTGTTGGAACCGTCGGACACCATGAGGTGACATGAAGAAGAAGGAAGACAATTTTAGGATTGCAGTTAGCTCATAGACCGAAGTAGGAGATAATCACCCAGCCCAAAACTCGGCTTCGTGGACCTGTGTGGGGTGTGCGAGCTTGTGGAGGCCAGAGGAAGACCTCACTTGTGTTTCCAAAGAAGCCACTCAGGGAGTTCACACCAAACCTTGGCCTGACCCGACTATTCTGACTGGTGAGTCTCACACTTCTGCCTGTCTCTGCCTCCCCAGTGCTGGGATTCCAAGCCCAGCCCTCACAATCAGCTTTATCTGTGGGTGCTGTGATTCATACCCAGCTGGTCATGTTTTGTGTATCAAGTAGGGCCTCAAATTCAAGAGTTTTGTTCATCTCTGCCTCTGGGATAAGAGCATGCACTGTTATACAAGGTTCCTTTTTTTTTTATTTTTTTCCTAGACCAGGCAAGTTCTCACAGAGCCCAGTCTAGTCCTGAACTCCTATCTTCCTGCCCTGCACCTCCCAAGGGTTGAGCTTACAGGTATACATCAGCATGTGTAATCTAAACATGCCTTCCTAGTTCTAAATCCAAGGGCCCTCATGCCTAAGAACCAGTTCAAACCTGTCCTGCCTCCTGTCCCTGGACTTTCACCTTCCTCACATCTTTGAACTTCAAGTTCTGCTCTGGCTTAATTAACCCCTCAAACTCACCCCTACAGAACAGTTCCCTCTTCAGTGCCTCCAGGTGCCCACCTTATGATACTTGGAGTGCAGCCACAGCAGGTAATAGACGAGGCCTTGATAGACAGCGAGTGTGTTATTGTTGTGGAAGCCCAAGGATTCAGAGACCAGAGGTGGCAGAGCAACATAGCTCTCTGTGCGTGATGCATGCTGTTTTTTGGGCACATCAACTGCATGAATGGCCTTGAAAGGGCACGTGTGGGTGAAGGTGATCATCTTGTAATTCCTGGGTAGCCGGGGGCAACAACATAGAAGGGGAGATAAGCTGACAGTTCTTCAGGAACATCCCCAGTCTGCATTTCCCACTTCTGAGCTATTGATTCCCCAAATTAACCTGGCCTATATCAAACTCAGTTCAGTGCCCTCGTTCTCAGCAGCCTCTAGACACACTCAGTTGGCTGTCCCTCAGACCAGAGCCCACTCCCTTCCACCATCAGTCACCATATGCTCTCTAATTGATCCCTTCTCCTTCCACCCCAGCTCGGTTGATACCTTGATTCTACCCACACAAGCTGCCTTCCTGGTGGCACAATCTGCAGATACCCAAAAGCTTTCCCCTCCCTCCATACAGTCTCACTATATAGCCCTGACTGGCTCACATATTTGAATTCCAAATTCTGCAGCCTTAACCTCACAAGTGCTGAGACCACAGAGCTGGGCCATTTCTGAAGTCTGTCAATTACAAGTAAGGCTCCCATGTCTCAAAACCCTCGGACTTTCTCCTTGCCTTCTGTTATGGTTTGTATATTCTCAGCCCAGGGAGTGGCACTATTACAAGTGTGGCCCTGTTAAAGTAGGTGTGATCTTGTTGGAGTAGGTGTGTCACTGTGGGGGAGAGCTTTAAAACCCTCACCCTTGCTGCCTGGAAGTTGGTACCAGGGACATCAGTATTGCTGTGGTAGTCCTGACCGTGCTTTTGTTTGGAATGTGAATTCTGGACTTTGGGATTTGGAAAGCAGTGGAATGCCTTAAGTGGAGTTTAGTGGGCCATCCTAGTAGGAATATGCAAGACTTTGTTGCTGAGGGTGATTTGTTGTGGAGGCTAGGCTCTACGGGTTTCAGAGGAGAAGAATTTTTTTTTTTAAAGATTTATTTATTTATTATATGTAAGTACACTGTAGCTGTCTTCAGACACTCCAGAAGAGGGCGCCAGATCTCGTTACGGATGGTTGTGAGCCACCATGTGGTTGCTGGGATTTGAACTCTGGACCTTCGGTAGAGCAGTCGGGTGCTCTTACCCACTGAGCCATCTCACCAGCCCGAGAAGAATTTTAATATGTGGCCAAGAGACTGTTTTTGTCACATTTTGATGAAGAATATGTCTGCTTTTGCCCTAGTCTGAAGAGTCTACCTAAGTTAAGGTAAAGAGATTTACATTAATTGCATTGATAAAGGAAGTCTCAGAAGCACCCATCATAGACTTTGTTCTCTGTTTAAGTTTCATGAAGACCAATTTGAACAAGCATAGCAAGCTTAGGAAAAATATAATATATATATATATATATATATATATATATATATATATATATATATATATGGTTTAAATATTAGAGGGGAACCAAGAAGTAGAGTGGAGCTGAGTCCTATGTTCTAGAGCATAACAGATTAAGAGAGGAGGATTTGGGGGCAAGATCCTACCCAGCTAAACTTAGATCCAGGCATGGTGGTACACACCTTTAATCCCTGGAGAAAAAAAACCTAACAGATCTCTGAGTTCAAGACCAGCCCAGGACTGGGCAAGTTCTAGGTGGAAAAGAGCTCAAGTCCAGTGTGGTCCACACCTTTAATCCCAGCCGCTAGAAAGTTGAATGGGGGGCGAGGAAGGGGAACAAGCAGCAGAACTCAGCAGTTTAGGCCATTTGGCTCTGGACTTAGACTCAGGAATAGAAGGAACTGCTGGACAATTGATGCTGGTTAACTGGAGCTAAGATATTAGCCGTTACCCCTTGTGGTGGCACAGGCAGGTAGGATTTGCTGGAGGAGGCAGAGGCAGGCAGATCACAAGTTTGAGGTCAGCCTGGCCTACACATTTAAAAAAAAAAAAAAAAAGAAAAGAAAAAAGAAATTAGTGGTGATTAAGAAGAGACCAGCATCACTGAAGTGCAATGTTCTGGGAGGTGTTTTCTGAGAGCACAAAGAAGCTGTGTTCCAGAGAGAGAGAGCCAAGTTTGTATCTCATACTGCGGCTGGACTTGGTAATGTGTAAGAATCTCCCAGGTGGTACGTGTTTTGAAGGCATGAAGGCAACATGAAGAACAGCTGGAGCTTGGCCCTGTGAGAGGCCATGGATGGCCATTGGTGAAGGTGTATCCCCAGTTGCAGTTGAGAGCCCAGGACTGAAGGGGTCACGCAAAGGAGTTGAGGCTTGTCACCATGAAGATAGTCTCTGAGAGGCTATTAGTGAAGCCTAGTTGCAGTTGAAGAACCCAGCATATTAGAAATGCGAGTATCATGGGATGGTCACCAAGAACAGCAGTGGCAATGGAGTGGATCAATCTGAGCTAAGGCTGCTACAGAGGGAAAAGCCAGAGAAGTGAGGCCAGCCTTTTGGAGGAGCCCAAAAGATCATGTGTGGATCCCAGACATTGGAAAGAGAACCTGTATCATTGAACTTGCCTTGCAGACCCCAACATGTTGAGATGCCAGAGTTGTGGGCTTTCTGCTGAGGAAAGCTGTTAACAGGGAGTGGAACCAGCCCAGGACAAAGAAGGTTGTTGCAGCCAACAAAGATGAAAATGGACCACACTGACATCAGACACAGAGATGCAGAGTTTGGAGATTGCCCACCTGGCTTCCTGCCTTGATTTGGGAATTTCACTTAAGTATCAGATGAATGTCAGAAGAGACTTTGGACTTTTAACATTGTTGACACTGCTATAGACTATGGGGACTTTTGAAGTATTGTACATTATGCTTTGTTTAAGTGTGGCCCCCATAGGCTCTTATGTTTGAACAAGCCTACTGGGGCCAGGGAGTGGAATGTGATGGTTTGTATATTCTTGGCCCAGGGAATGGCACTATCAGAGGGCATGGCCCTGTTGGAATAGATGTGTCACTGTGGGTGTGGGATTTAAGACCTTCATCCTAGCTGCCTGGAAGCCAGTATTCTGCTAACAGCTTTCAGATGAAAATGTAGAACTCTCAGCTCCTCCTGCACCATGCCTGCCTGGATGCTGCCATGTGTTATAAGAGTTGCCTCAGGTCATGATGTTTGCTCACAGCAGTAAAACCCTAACCAATACACCCTCTAACACCCTTCCACTTCCTCCTCATAGCTTAGTTCCTCCCTGATGCCCCAAGCCCTCCAGCTGCACCACACTCTTCCTCTGATCTGTGTTCCATGTTTTGCACCCATCCATCCCCACCACCAGGTTATCCTTAGGGTGACTCTGGGTCCCACCCCTGGGTGGGACCTCTGAGACAGCTTCATGGGCCCAATCTTCTCACCCTTGGTTCGCCACTGTGAAGGGTTTGGGCAGGTTGTACTCCATCAACGTTCCCACAGGCAGGAGCCTCTTGACCAAACGTTCTTTTCCAACGTCAAAAAGATAGACCAGCTGGGGCCAGAAGCAGGCATGTAAGGGTGTGGAAACCTCCTTGTAGCTCCCAACCTGCTCCCCATCTCCACCCTACCAAACCCTCCTGGCACCTGGAAAAGATTTTCATCCTGATAGAAGAGGGAGACGAAGGACTCATTTGCAGAATACAGGGGAGACTTTTGCATCTTCTGCAGTTTAAGGTAGGTGTGCCAGCCTTGGGAAGGAACCACCTGGTATACATCATAGCCACCCTCCAGAAAGTACCAGATCTGTGGATCCAGCAGCATATATACGAGTCTTCAGGAACAAGGGAAGCCTTCCTACTCTCCCACTCCACTCCACATCCTTCCAAAGATGAGCCCTCTTTGGAAAGGTCCCCCATCCCCTCTGAGTTCCAGGACCCTGTTAGAGGTAGCACCTTCTACTGACCTTTACTTTGGGGTCCCTGAAGGGTATTCACCCTGACAGGGCAGGAAGATTTGGAGGTGAACAAGGAGGGCTGAGGGAGAAAGACAGGGTATCTCACCTCTTCATTTTCTGTGACAACAGCCATTTGTCCTTTGAAAGAGTTGACCATGTATTTGATGGTGGACTCCTTGGGGAAGTCCGCCAGAAAAATGAATTCTTCCCTATTGTAGCTGCAGGGGCAGAGAGAGTGCACTCTGAGCATGGGCACATCTGGTGTTCTGCACACCTGTTTTTCCCATCGCATCCATAATACAGCAAGAAATCAGATTGCTTGTTCTCTGACATTGTAAACACTAGCAAAGTGACCCTGGGACTGTGGCACTAGCTTCCACTGTGCAAGAGAGTGTCCTTGTGCTCTTGGACCTCTATCTCCCCATCTCTGCTTTTTGGGGGACCCCAGGACTCAGCTATCTGGCCTAAGACAGTAAAAGTACTACCTTGCCTAGAAATGGGGCTCTAGTGGCAAACCCTTGAGCCCTGGATCCAGTCATGCATGAAGCTAGACCTTCATCTTTCCATGCATCAGTCAGTAGATTCTTTGTGCTTAAGTGATTTTTGAGTTGGGTTCCTTTCTTTTAACCAAATGCATCATGAAAAAGCAGATGCCAACTGTCCATGAACAGGGCCTCTGGGTTCCTGAAGAATAAGAGGGTAGATCCCAGAAAACACTTTCTATTGCTCACGTGTCCCATCCAGAAAAGTTTCATTTTACAAAAGGGGGCTCCCAGAGCTGGAGTGGGAAGATTCTGTTCAGAGTCCTCATCTAGAGTCCACTAGAGAGGGTTCAGGGGCAGGGCTTACCAGCCAAGGACTTTCCTAACCTAAGCAAGACCTTGAGCTCCACCCTAGTGCCTGGATTAACTCCAGTTCCAGGGTTTCCTCTTCTGGCTCCACAGACACCTGCACTCCTTTGTGTGTACCACCACCACATAGACACACACATTCACATAATTTAATAAAATAAAACCTTACTGGCATAGGCCTTTAATTTCAGCCTTGGGGAGACTGAGCCAGATAGAACTTTGAGTTTGAGGCTAGCCTGGTCTACAGAGTGAGTTCTGGGACAACCAAGGCTACATAAGTGAGACATGTCTCAAAAACAGATTAAAATTATTTATGTAAACAAATATGTGTGTGTTTGCAGGCGCATCTGTGTGCCTGGATCCCTGGGGAGATGGCTTACACCTACCTTTGCAGGATGAAGTTGCCCCAGATGTACAACATGTTGTTCAATGTGTTGAAGAACAAGCCCTTGGGTGTCATAGGAGTGTTGGTGTATGTCTCTGTATCAAGGAGCACCAAGAAGTCTAGTTCCTTAGCTGACCACAACAGAGGAGATGAGGAGGCAGGGGAGAGGAGAAGAGTGCTCACCTGGTCTCTTCCTGATCACTGTCCACCCTGGAAATCACCCTTGCCCTTTGGTCCTACCTTCGGGTATAAACTCTGGTATTTTGTAGAGGATATTCAGAGTCTTGAACTCTAGAGATAGGAAAACAGCACGCGAAAACCTGAAGAACTCTCTTGAAACCCTAATCTCACAATCTCTGTAAGCAAAGTCAGAGTTACTATTCTCCAAGCTTTATATGTGACTCTGCTGTCAACTGAGCAAGGTGACTATTTAACCCCAGCACTTGGGGAACTGGGGCATGTGAATCTTTTGAGAGTTTGAAGACAGCTTGGTCTACAAGGGGAGTTCTAGGCCAGCAAGGGCTACACAATACAACCTTGTTTCAAAAAACAAAAACACACAAACAAAAAACCAATAAAAACAATTACCACCCACCCTAAAGGATCTAGAGGTTTTCCATTTAACATAGAATATTTTCCTTGACTTATTATATATATTCTATATCATTATGTATGTGTATGTATGCATTCACATGCGCATTCTTCAGCAACAGAGCACAGCTTTTGGGAGTCTTCCTCTTTCTACCATGCGGGTCTTGAGAATTGAGCTTAGGTTATCACTTTTGGTGGCAAGTGCCTGTACCCACTGAGCCATCTTGCTGACCTAGAATATCAAAATGCAAGTATGTGTATACACACACTGGGTGTCCACTTGGGGATTCCTCCTCTATTGTCGTTTTTGAGACAGTTTTTATCTCAAAGGAACATAAAACTGAATCTCCTTGTGGACTACAGGGCCTCCCTGATGTAGTTCTGTTCGGTCAGCAGGCTTCCAACTTGTCCTCTTCTCTCTGTCCTAGACACACTGGCTCTACCAGCCCACTGCACACCTTATCTAAGAGTGGCATGTGTGGGGTGGCCTATGGTGACAGTCCCCGCCCCTGCATGTTCCCTCCTGACCTCCAGGCAACCTGATTTACCTGTATTAAAGTTGACTAGGTAAAATTGCCCAGAGTCAATTTTCACTAACAACAGCAGGTTCCTCTCATCAGCGATGTATGTAGCCCAGTCGATGCTGCAGTTTTTACCTGTTGGGGGAGAGAAGAATCCACAGCAGTCTAGAATCCAGCTATCCCCATAACCTTTCACACCCTTTCTCAGAGGCCTACCACCCTCCTATTCCAGATCCCAGCAAAAAAAAAAAAAAAAAAAAAAAAAAGAGTACCTGGTAACTTCTCACATACTGACCAGCCATCTGGCACCATCTCAAAGGACACGAGGCCATCTGTGGATCAAGTCAGATGCCACGCTCAGGCCCTTTCTAGTCCACCAGCACCTGCAGGGCATGCTACCCAACCAGAACTCCATCAGGGTCCTCCACACCTTGAACCTCTTAGTCCAGGGGTTCTAGGGATCAGGCTGGCTCCTGGCATTCTCATCTTTACACTTGACCTACACTTAACCTAATGTCTCAAAAACCTTTTTAGATATGGAGGGGTGACCAATACAAGCCAGTCAGAGTGCATCCTGTGGCTGGGTGTTAGAAGTGATGTAGTGAGGTGTGGTGGTGCACAATGGGTGACCTAGCATTTACTGGTAGATTCCACACAGACTGTCTAATGCTTAGCCACACTCTGGCCCTGCGTTTGTCTTTTTTAGTCCAAGATGGATTCCAGCTCTTGGTCCTTCGGCCTTAGATTTCCAAGGGTTATGACTACCATCTGTGCACCACCATGTCCAGTGAATTTATTTAGTCTTTATATTAATCCCCCCGATACTATAGTACTGTCATCTGGTCCCATTTTACAGATGGGAAAGTGTGTGTGTAACTCCTGTTACTTGGTGAAAGCCACAGATCTAGGGTTCCATGGAGCAGGCAGGTGGCAGTGGGAGTACCTGTGTTACATATGGTTGTCACTATGCGATTTGTTTACAGGGACTCATCAACTATTCTTTTTCATTTGTTTTTCCAGACAGGGTTTCTCTGTAGAGCCCTGGCTGTCCTAGAACTCACTCTGTCCACCTGGCTGGCCTCTAAATCAGAGATGGGTCTGTCCCTGCCTCCTGAGTGCTGAGATTAAAGGTGTGCACCAACACTGCCCAGCTTATCAACTTTTTTTGCTCTTTTTTAAAAAAACCCAAACAAACAAACACAAACACTATCTTTTCTGCTGGGCCTGGCAGATGCCAGCAGGAAACTGAGGATCTTGGTGGGATCCCTGACTGTCGGTGCAGGCCTTTAATTCCAGAGGCAGAGGCTGGGAGAGCATTATAGATTTGAAGCTAGCTTGCTCAACATAGTGAGTTCCAAGAAAGTAAGCTACGTGGTAAGATCCTGTCTCAAAAAAAAAAAAAAAAAAAAAAAACCCAAGTAAATGATGTGGAATGAGAACATGGAATGAGGAAGGCCGTGCCTGCCTCTGTTGTATGACCTCTTGACTACCAAGAGATGTGGTAGTCCTGACTAATAGTGCATGTGAGCACACAAATAGCATTGTTATGATCCCGTGTGTGTGTGTGTGTGTGTGTGTGTGTGTGTGTGTTTGCATGGCTATATGTATATGTATTACCCGAGTGCTTGGTGTTGGAGGAGGTCAATGGAGACCATCAGATCCCCTGGAATGTGATTAGGAACTGAAGAGCAGCCAGTGCCCTCAGTCTCTGAGCCATCTCTCTGGTCCATCCCCCCATTTTTTTTTTTTTTTTTTGAGAGAAGGTCTCACTATGTAACCCTAGCTATCCTGGAATTCCCTACATTGACCAGGATGGCCCCAAATCCCTACATGCTGTGCATATATGTGTGGGTTAGAGGGGCACCCTGTGGGATTTGGCTCTTTTCTTTCTTCATGTGGGTCCCAGGGACTGAATTCAAGTCCTCAGGCTTAGCAGCAAGCATACCCATTTCCATACATACAGAACAACCTTGAGCCTGCCACCTCTCCTGAGGACACATGGCAAGGAATAGGAGCCCTAGGTGAGAGTGTAGAAAATTCTTTCCTGAGTATTCAGAAGACACGGCTTGTACCTGTGATGGTCCCGATGTGAATATAACCCTCATTCTTGCCAGTGGTGAGGGCTAGGACGTACTCAGAACCATTGCCACTGACATACACCGGGCACAGTCTCTTGATGCACTCGCTAGGCAGGACACGAACCCATCTGCCTGGGGGGGACAAGCAAAACCAGGTTGGTCAAAACGGGGCCTGAACCCCAACCCTTTCCTTCTGGGTCTTACAGAGCCTGCTACCTGTCCTCTTAGCCTGGAGCATCATGTCTTTGTGGAGCTGGGGAGACTCGACAGCAACACCTGTCACTTTTGTAACAACACCCCACCCCATTCCATCCTCTACCCTTGAATTCTAGCATGCTTTGACTGGCTTTGGTTTTATGAGACAGGGCTTTAACACTGTAGCTCTGGCTGGCCTCAAACTCCATATATAGCCCAGGCTGCTCTCAAATAGGCCAGCTTCCGCCGGGCAGTGGTGGCACACACCTTTAATCCCAGCACTTGGGAGGCAGAAGCAGGTGGATTTCTGAGTTCGAGGCCAGCCTGGTCTACAGAGTGAGTTCCAGGACAGCCAGGGCTACACAGAGAAAACCCTGTCTCGAAAAATCCAAAAAAAACAAAACAAAAAAAACAAAAAACAAAAAAATAGGCCAGCTTCCAGCTGCTGCCTTCCTTAATGCTGCAGTGTGGTGTCTGGTATGTGTGGGGCAGTGGGCTGGGCACAGGCAGCCTGGTCTCCAGTCGAGCAAATATCTAGAACCCTGGGGGACCTGATAGGTGGTGATTTCCACCTATATGGGACTGAAGGTGTTCGATCATGTCTCCTGAACCCCTGGATCCTGTAGAAGTTACCACCCCCATAGCCCCCACAGGAGAGATGTGTGACTATCAGTTATACAGACAATGTCTCAAGCTCCGGGCATTCCGGCTAGACTCCACCCCACAGTTACCTGACCATAGCCAGGTATGTTTCTCTCCATAGTTACCTGACAACAGCAAGATAGTCCGACCCTCTATAAAAGGATCTGCTTGGCCCCTCCTCGCTCTCTTAAACTCTCACCTTTCTTACTCTCTAGCCCTCCTTCTCTCTCTCCTTCCCCCCTCTCTCCACATGGCCATGGCCAGCTTCACTCTCTCTTTCTACCTTCCCTCTTTCTCCCTGCCATTCTACAATAAAGCTCTAAAACCACAGACTGTCTCTGCTCATCAATGCCCGCTTTTCCTGACTGATGGGATAGGCTTTCCCCTAAGGAGCCGTGTCTAACCTCCTGCCAGAAGGCCATCCTGTGCTCCAGCCACAGTCTGGACCAAGGATTCTCACTCCCATGGGAACCACACACGCCGCCCCCCCCACTGCCCTCTTCTCCCTTCGGCTCTGGGGCTGACCAAGCTGACCCCAGGGCCCCCATTGTGTTCTCAGCTCTTCCACAGTATCCAGTGTGGGATGCCCTAGACTGAGAACATGGTATCTAGAACTGCCCTTTGTCCACCACCTACTGAGCTGGGGTTTAGTGGCTTCACACAGGGAGACACCAACCCGGGGCTATGTGGAAAGCATGTGGCAGTCCTTCTGCATCCGCCCACCCAGAGCACCAGAACTCTGGCGGAATGCTGGTTTTCTCCCACTCCCTCTCCCCACCCCCCAGGTATGTACTACTCTACTGGGGCTTTTTGTGAGGTCTAGATGGGCTACCCCTTCTTTTGTTCCCTTGGTTCTGAACTGTGTGTTGGACAGACTGAGGCAAATCAGAGGCCCTGCCATCATGCAGCCACTAGCCAAAAGATGTGTGGCTCTCTGGGTCTGGGTGTGGGCAGGAATCACCAAGCTTAGCAAGGAGACCAAGAGTTACAGTGAGTACCTGGATAGACCTCTGTCTGAAGCCAAGTGCTCATGGGCTTCTGGGTCAGGTAAGCCAACCCACAGGTATTCCCCACCTCTCCTGGTTTGTTTTGCCCTCTCCTCCATCCCAGAGGGAGTGGCTTGAACCAGTTCTCACTCAGTGTCCCAGGCTCTCTGGGACCTACATACATACATACATACCCCACAATTGCCCTGAACTAGATCATCTCAAGTGCTAGGATTAGAGGTTGGCAACATCCCTACCCATGTGTGTGGTCCCGCTCTCCAGAGTCTCATGTAGCCCAGATTCATCTCAAACAGGTTATGTAGCTAAGGGTGACCATAAGCTCCTGCTGCCCCTGCCTCTGTCTCCCAGGTTTTGGGATGAAAGGTGTACACCATGGTAATGCCTGGACTTTTTCCTTTCTGGCCAATATCCTTCTTGGTTTTGTTTCTCTAACACCCACATGCCTCCTGCCCCCTACCCCCAGCCCAGTGTACTCACTGCTGCCATGGCTTTTGTCAAAGAGCGTGCTGTAGGTGCCTGTGAAATAGTAGACGAGCTGGTTCTGTCGAATGAAGAGCGTGCTCTCGGTGGCAATGGCGTCATGGATGGTGGCTGAGAAGCCAAGAATGGGACAGTAGTAGGAGCCAACCCAGCAACTGTCAATACTCAGCTGCAGGGGAGCAGAGAACACCATGTGATACAGTGTGAGACCTCAGCCTCTGAGTTCTGCCTTGGGTATCCATGCTGGTCTAACCGCTCAGATAAGCACACTACCCAAGTTCTGAGCATTGTACACAACCTGGAGCTAAACAGTGTTCAATGTGTTCAACAGTCCCTCTGCCCATGTCAGAGTTCTGCTCCCATGGATAAAAAAAAAAAAATAGTCCATGTTGAATCTGGAGAGATGGCTTAGTGGTTAAGAGCACTGATTGTTCTTCAAGAGGACCCAGATTCCATACCCAACATCTACTTGGGGGCTCACAACTCTCTCTAACTCTAGTTAGAGGGGATCCAGTGCCTTCTTCTGGCATCTGTAGGCACCAGGCCAGTGCTCTTAACTGTCGAGCCACCTTTCCAGCTGTGTGTGTGTGTGTGTGTGTGTGTGTGTGTACGTGTGCGGGTATTTTTTATATAGAGTGTTACTATGTTGCCTGGGTTAGCCTTGAACTTTTTATGTAAATCAAGAACAGGCTGGTCTCAAACTCACAGAGATCTGCCTGCCTCTACCTCTTGAGTGCTGGGATCAAAAACGTGCACCACTATCCCTGGCTCTCCTCCCTCTGTCTCTGTCTCTGTCTGTCTTCCTGACTCTCTCATATATATGTGTACACATGCACATATATGTGTTTTTACATATATATTTCATTTTTTTGTATGTATAGGTGAACTCCCTGATGTATTTAAGTCTGGTGCCTGGGATAGCCACAGGAGGACTGTTGATTCTTAGGAACTGAAGTTACAGTCAGGTATAAGCCATCATGGCAGGCTAGAAATCAAACCAGTGTCCTCTAGAAGAGAAGCCAGTGCCCTTAATTTTCCAATCATCCTCCATCCCATATTTGTATATGTAATATTTATCTATGAATTAAATGTCGAGACCAGGCATGATGGAGAACCAACTTTAATTCCAGCATTGGGGAGGCAGAGGCAGGCAGATCTCCACGAGATCCAAGTCAGCCTGATCTATATATCAGGCTCTAGGCTACCAAGGTTGCATAGTAAGACCTGGTCGTTTTGTGTTTTTTTTTTTTTTTTAAAGATTTATTTATTAGTATAAGTTCACTGTAGCTGTCTTCAAACGCACCAGAAGAGGGTATCAGATCTCATTATGGGTGGTTGTGAGCCACCATATGGTTTCTGGGATTTGAACTCAGTACCTTTGGAAGAGCAGTCGGTGCTCTTACCCACTGAACCATCTCACCAGCCCGTTTTGTTTGTTTTGAGACAGGGTTTCTCTGTGTAGCCCTGGCTATCCTGGAACTCACTTTGTAGACCAGGTTGGCCTAGAATTCAGGGATCTGCCTGCCTCTGCCTCCCAAGTGCTGGGCTTCAAGGTGTTTACCACCACTGCCTGACATATGACCCTGTCTTAACAAAATAAAACAATAACAAAAATATAATTGACCAATAACTTGTTTTTTTTTTTTCTGGTTTTTCGAGACAGGGTTTATCTGTGTAGCCCTGGCTGTCCTAAAACTCACACTGTAGACCACGCTGGCTTTGGACTCAGAAATCTGCCTGCCTCTGCCTTCCAAGTGCTGGGAATAAAGGTGTATGCCACCACTGCCCTATAACCAATAACTTTTAAAAATATATTTCATGGTGCTGGTGAGATGGCTCAACAGGTAAGAGCACTGACCCTGAAGGTCCTGAGTTGAAATCCCAGCAACCACATGGTGGTTCACAACCACATGTCATGAGATCTGACATCCTCTTCAGACACACCAGAAGAAGGGTGTCAGTGTCTACAGTGTACTTATGTATAATAATACATCAATCTTTGGGCCAGAGCGAGCAGGGACTTAGCAAGTGGAGATGACCAGAGCATGCGAGGCTGACCGGAGTGAATTGGGGTTGACTAGAGCTAGCAGAGGTCCTAAAATTCAATTTCCAACGACCACATGAAGACTCAAAACCATCTGTACAGCTACAGTGTACTCATAGGCATTGAAATAATTAAACCTTTATGTATATACATACACACACACACACATATATATATCTTAAACTATGTATCCCTGTGTGTGTGTATGAGAGAGAGAGAGTTTGTGTCGGAGTGACAGTGCCTGTGGAGGCACCAGATTCCCTGCAGTTTGAGTTACAGGAGGTTGTGAGCTGCCATGTGGGTGCTGGGACTTGAACCCAGATCATCTGGAAAAACAGCCAGTGATCTCAGCCTCCTACCCATCTCTCCAGCCCACACCCCCAAGAAGTGTCTTTTTTTTAAAAAAAAAAAATTGAACCTATGCTTCTTAGCAGTAAAATTTTTCTTCAATCCCTGGTGCTGTAGACTGGCATATCTTTGAAATCCCATTCTGTAGGCCCAGACCCCCTTCAGGGTCTAAGACCCAGCACTGCCCAGAAAGCCAAGCCTGAATCTGCCTGCTATCACTCACCTCCAAGAGAACATAGTCCTGGAAATTAGAATCTGAGAACAGGATGGCCTTTTCATCATAAAAGCCCCCAAGGATGAACACGGGGGCATGGTTCACAGTGTACCACAGGGGTCTTGATTTCGAAAGCCTAAAGTGACTCGACTTCAGAACAAGGCTCTGTCAGGAAAACAGAAATGCCATTCAGCCCTCACCTACCTGACTGTACCTCCATCTCTGCCACAGCCAAAGTTCTCATCTGACTACAAAGCCTCTGCTGCTTGCTGTCACCTCCCTAACCCCATTCTCCTCCACTCTATGGCTCCTCTCTAACCCAATCCCAGCCTCTTCCTTACATTCAGCTCACTCCAGGGATTTTACATCAGCGGCCTCTTCATTCCCTTTCCATCTTCATGCCCCCTACTTTTGAAGTGAGGTGCATTCTTGGCAAGTCCTCTGAGCTCCATCCCCATGATGGGGAAGCATGCATAGCATGCTCAGAACATGGCTGCAGGGCTCTGGATTTAGCTCAGTGGTGATGTGGCTGGTCTAGCATGTATGAGGACCTGAGTTCAGTCCTCAACACACACGCGTGCACACACACACACAGTCTCCCCCGCCCCTTGCATAAACACACGCACACTCTCATAACACACTCACACTGGAATATGGGTGTGGGAATCATGAAGAATGGTTTGAGGTCTCTTTCTCTGGGGATCTCTCTGACAGGAGGTAGGGAATTGGAGCCTCAGTGTTCTTGTCTTTGAAGTGCATATACACAGCATGTGAGCTGGCTTAGTGGGTAAAAGACACCTGCCACCAAGCTTGATGTCCCGAGTTAAATGATAGAAACAGAGAATCAACTCCTGAAAGTTGTCTTCTCACTTCCATGTATGTGCCCCATGTGTGTCTTCCACCACAAAATACAGAAATGAGTTAGAAAAGTTAAAATGGATCTGTAGGCCTGGCTTGGTGCCCCACATCTAGGACTAGTACTTGGGAGGCTGAGGCAGGAGTGTCACAAAGCTTGCCTGGTCTGTATAATGAGTTCTAGACCACTGCCAGGTTTACTGACACCTTGTTACAAAACACTACACAGGAGCCTGTGAGATGGTTTGGCAGGCAATGGCTCCTGCTGCCAAGTCTAATGTCTTTGAGTTCAATCCCAGGCAATTCCACATGGTGGCAAGAAAACAGGCTCCTAAAAGCTGTCCTCTGACCTCCATGTGCATACCATGGTATAAGCACATACAAAATAATGTAATAAAAAATCTACACAAAATCCAGCGAGGCAATGGGGATGGGCTATCTATCACCCTGTGTTTACCTGGAAAGTGCTCTTCAGACTCTAGCACGGGGAGGTTCTGTGTGTGTGTGTGTGTGTAAGCACCTCTCCCTCTCCATATATACCCTGAAAGAGGAACTCCAAGGTACTGTTGGAACAAATGGCACCTGGGGCCCAGAGATGAAGAAAGTGCTCTGCACATGAGATGGATCTGTGTTGGTTTGGAGGTTTGAAGACAATGTGTGTCCACTTCCTGTATTATCCCAGTTGGCAGCCCTCACCTCATATCCTATGGCGAATAAGGATTTACCACTTGCATCTCTCTTCAAGAAGCCATTCATATTCACATAGAACCTGCAAGCAGGTTCCAGTGAGGAATGCCATCTCAGGGGACCCTCCCAGCTCACAGCCACCTTCCCCTGCCACCTCCCTTTTGCTTCCCCTGCTTCCTTTGGGATTCTGGGGGTTGCCTTTCCTCTGAGTGTGCACACTACCAGAAACAGCACCTTTTCTTGGGTATGAAGGGCCCTATACCATTGGTATAGATGTCCACTGAGGAGACCACAGAGCCGTTTTTAAAGGGCATGGGTGTGTACCAGTTCAGCATGCACATGGCCTCTGCCGGGCAGTACCCTGATGGTTGGATGGGGCACATGCAAGAGAGAGGTATTAGGAGACTGCCAGAAGCCCAGGTGGGCTCAGGGCACTCCCCAGACACTCCCACCCCCACCCACCACCGTCAAGCAGTTTGGCCCACCTGTGCTGCGCATTGGAGCAGCCTCCATCAGAATCTGCACATTTTCCATCTTCCAACGGTAGAAATTGACTGAGTACATGTAGTTGATCTGGACCATGGGCTTCATCCCCATCAGGTGGCCCTTTCGGGCCAGCTCCTCGCTATTCTGAAGGGGAGAGGGCATAACTTAGTATCAGGGTCCATTGCCTGGAGACCCCTGGAGTAATGTCCTACACCCGGAGCTGGGTGGACACAGCAGGTTCTCCCAGGTTCTCACTGCTGAAAATAATGGGAAACTGGAGACTTACAGAAATCAGCCTACTTATACTGTAAACTCTTACCTGTCCCGGACAGGAAAAGTTGATTTGCAGGTAGTAAGGAAAGCTCAAATAGTTCTGTAAGGAAAGGTGGGGGAAATACCTAGTCACTTGGTGTACTGACTCTAGATCCCTCTATTTACTGACCCCAAATCTCTTTGATACTCTTGATCTCACTTCCCTCACCTCTGACGGATCGATTGGGGAGTCTGTCAACTTTTGGAACACCTTGGCCACTGTATCGATGGGCTCATGATCCTGAAATCGATCCTTGGAGAGATGCAAGCCTACCTTCTCGAACTTGTTCAGGACAAGAAGCCAGGTGCAATGCTGTAAGGCATCTTCCGCCCACGACTTCAACGACAGCAATAGCACTAGCAGCAGTACCCAGAATGCCCATAGGTTTGGTTTTCTGGGCCACACAGGGCTGACAGGGCACATGGCTGGCCGGGACACCATTTGGCTAGAACCTGGAGGACGTGGGGATTAACACCCACTTGCAAGTTGGCTAGCTGAAGCTGATCTCTAGGAAACTGCTCAGTTCCTGCCCCTTTTCCCACTCTTCTTCCTAGCTCCACCTTTGATCAGGCTTTGGGGGGGCCCCTTACTCTCTGCCCGGGTCCTGCTCTTAGGCCTTGCCACGCCCTTACTCTCAGCTCCTCCCCTACTAATACTCCTCGCCCCTCCCCTACTAACACTCCTCGCCCCGCCCCTTCTCCTACTCTCGGCCCCTCCCCTACTAACACTCCTCGCCCCGCCCCTTCTCCTACTCTCGGCCCCTCCCCTACTAACACTCCTCGCCCCGCCTCTGCTCTTCCTCTCCGCCCCTCCCCTACTAATACTCCTCGCCCCGCCCCTGCTCTTACTACAGTCCCTACCCCTGCAGCTCTTTTCACCCCGCTTCCTAGTTGCTCTCTCTCTCTTTGCCCTGGCCTTGCTCTTCTGTGTTCCAGTTCTTGGAACTCCTAACCTACTCTTTTTTTTTCTTGCCTTGCCAGAGCCCTTCCTGTTTTCCTTACCACTGCGCCCCTCAGGGGACTTGGCTCCGCCCTCACAAGGTTCCCCGCCCTCACACTGCTCTTCGCCACGCCCCTTTCTTTTCGCTCGTGCCCTAGTCTTCTTGTCCTTTCGTGAATCCTCGCCCACACCTCCGAACTCGCTAGGCGCTTTGCCTTGGCTCAAGGTCTGAGTCGTTCTGGAAATCAGATCCTGGCTCCGCTTTCTCTCCTGGCCACGCCCCTGGTCCTGGCTCCAGTCTGGAGTGTCGCGGTAGAACGGATCTTCACTCTGCCTTCTCTCTTGGCCACGCCCCTGGTCCTGGTTCAGGCCCCGAGTGTAGCAGTAGTTCAAATGCTCACTCTGTCTTCTCTCTTGGCCACGCCCCTGGTCCTGGTTCAGGTCCCGAATGTTGCAGTAGTTCAAATCCTCGCTCCGTCTCCTCTCTTGGCCACGCCCCTGGTCCTGGCTCAGACCTGGAGTGTCGTGGTGGTTCGGATCCTCGCTCCGTCTCCTCTCTTGACCACGCCCCTGGTCCTGGTTCAGGCTCCGAGTGTTGCAGTAGTTCAAATCCTCGCTCCGTTTCTTCTCTTGACCACGCCCCTGGTCCTGGCTCAGACCCCGAGTGTTGCAGTAGTTCAAATCCTCGCTCAGTCTCCTCTCTTGGCCACGCCCCTGGTCCTGATACAGGCACCGAGTGTTGCAGTAGTTCAAATCCTCGCTCCGTTTCTTCTCTTGACCACGCCCCTGGTCCTGGCTCAGACCCCGAGTGTTGCAGTAGTTCAAATCCTCGCTCAGTCTCCTCTCTTGGCCACGCCCCTGGTCCTGATACAGGCACCGAGTGTTGCAGTAGTTCAAATCTTCGCTTAGTCTCCTCTCTTGGCCACGCCCCTGGTCCTGGTTCAGGCCCCAAGTGTTGCAGTAGTTCCAATCCTCGCTCAGTCTCCTCTCTTGGCCACGCCCCTGGTCCTGATTCAGGCCCCGAGTGTTGCAGTAGTTCGAATCCTCGCTCTGTCTCCTCTTTTGGCCACGCCCCTGGTCCTGGTTCAGGCCCCAAGTGTTGCAGTAGTTCGAATCCTCTCTCTGTCTCCTCTCTTGGCCGCGCCCCTGGTCCTGGTTCAGGCACCGAGTGTTGCAGTAGTTCGAATCCTCTCTCTGTCTCCTCTCTTGGCCACGCCCCTGGTCCTGGTTCAGGCCCCAAGTGTTGCAGTAGTTCGAATCCTCTCTCTGTCTCCTCTCTTGGCCACGCCCCTGGTCCGGATTCAGGCACGGAGTGTTGCAGTAGTTCAAATCCTCGCTTCGTCTCCTCTCTTGGCCACGCCCCTGGTCCTGGCTCAGACCCCGAGTGTTGCGGTGGTTCGGATCCTCACTTAGTCTCCACTCTTGACCACGCCCCTGGTCCTGATTCAGGTCCGGAGTGTTGCAGTAGTTTGAATCCTCGCTGTGTCTCCTCTCTTGGCCACGCCCCT
The DNA here is from genome assembly GCF_978045245.1 of Mus caroli. NCBI lineage: Eukaryota > Metazoa > Chordata > Mammalia > Rodentia > Muridae > Mus > Mus caroli. The sequence continues at coordinate 115,966,334 of NW_028227263.1, read as the reverse complement.
GGTCCTGGTTCCGGCCCCGAGTGTTGCAGTAGTTCAAATGCTCACTCTGTCTTCTCTCTTGGCCACGCCCCTGGTCCTGGTTCAGGCCCCGAGTATTGCAATAGTTCGAATCCTCACTCTGTCTTCTCTCTTGGCCACGCCCCTGGTCCTGGCCACTTCTTCTCCCTGGGTCCAGGGCAACCTGGCCCTCCTGCTCGTTGCACCCCTTCTCTTTAAAGCCCTTCTCCCGCCCTGGTGGTTTCTCCTCAGCACTCAGCGCCTGGCCAGCCTTCTCCTTAGGGAACCTTTCCTGGTCGTGGGGCCTCTCTACTCCTTGGGGTCTCTCCTGGCCTCCGGTTGTTTCCTCGCAGGGTAGTCGCTCCTCACTCCAGTCCGTTCTCTCTCTACCAGATCTGTCCTCCCATTCAGCTCTGTCTTCGCTGAATCCCCTCTCGTAAACAATTCTCTCCTTGCCCCAGTTTGTGTCTCTGCCTGGACTTCGCTCCTGATCTCTGGGTCTCTCCTGGGTAAAGATGATCCTCTGGCCGCAAGACCTCCAGTCGTTCCACACCCACGCTGACTTCGCGACCCTCACTGTCCCCTCCAACACCTTTTCCCTCCACCTTCTCTCATCTCTCCTGTCCATTCCCTGAACGTCCACCTGCCCTATGCCCCGCCTCTTCTAGCCGCGCCCATACCCATCCTTCAGGCTTCAGATCTTAACCACGCCCTGGCCTTCACCCCGCCCTTTCTTTGCCTGGCCCTGCTCTTTTCCCAGCCTTTCCTTGCCTTGCATCCCACCCATCCCCTCTCCTTCTCAACTCCCTCCCTCCCCCCTCATCCCCTAGGATGGCACCGCCCTCTTCTCCCCGCCCCGCCGTACAAGTCACTTGGTTAAAACCGGTCAACCGTTGCTTGGCAGCGCCTGTTCAACCCCTCTTTCCAGCTCCTAAAATGGCCGCTTGGACTTCCACCTTGCACGACCCACGGCTGCGTGGCGTGTGTGTTTCCATGGTAACGCGAATTTTCCCAGCACGGGCCCAAGGCCTTGAGAGCAGTGCTCTAGCAAGTCAGGCTCTCAGATGTGTGACAGGCTAAAAATGCTGGAAATCTGTAGCTTTGTTCTCAGAAGGAAACAGAGGAATTTATCATGGTTGTTCTGTTCATGTTTGCACTGTTCATGTTTGACCTCTAGATCAAAATTCTCCTGAGGAGCCAAGATGTTCCAGAACCTTTGTGTGTTTGAGCTAATGTGATCTGGAAGTGGGCAGATCATATTCAAGTAGGAGGGTAGTTAAATATTAGCCAACTTAGGCTTCAACGGTTTTTTTTGTTTTTTTTTGTTTTTTTTTTTGGTTTTTTGAGACAGGGTTTCTCTGTGTAGCCCTGGCTGTCCTGGAACTCACTTTGTAGACCAGGCTGTCCTGGAACTCAGAAATCCGCCTGCCTCTGCCTCCCGAGTGCTGGGATTAAAGGCGTGCGCCACCACGCCCGGCTTGCTTCAACGTTTTTTGAGGTACCGCTTGGCAGGAGTCTGGCATTGGCCTAGGACAAGGAAATGGGCTTCACAAAGGAATCTGACATTGGCCATGACAGGGACATAAGTTCAGGCAGGAATCTGGCATTAGGGCATGATAAGGAAGTAAGTTTCTTGCTTAGGCAAGAATCTAACTTTAGGCTATGATAGGGAAGTGGGGTAAGGCAGGAATTTTAATCTTAGGGTACAACAAAAGAAGTAGGCTTCAGGCAAGATTTTGGGCTTGGACAAGGAAGTGGGCTCAAGTATTTTGGTCATTATGACAAGCCCTTTTTTTTGTTTGTTTTGTTTTGTTTTTTTTTTTTTTGTTTTTCGAGACAGGGTTTCTCTGTGTAGCCCTGGCTGTCCTGGCACTCACTTTGTAGACCAGGCTGGCCTTGAACTCAGAAATCCGCCTGCCTCTGCCTCCCGAGTGCTGGGATTAAAGGCTTGCGCCACCACCCCCGGCTCGACAAGCCCTTTTAAACACCTGTCACAGGAGTAATCACGGGACTTTGCTTACTGTCTAGTTAGTTCCTTACTGTACTGCTCGCCCTGAATACTTGCATGAAATTAAAATGCTATACAAAGCAGATTGGGAAAATTAAATTTGCCTTCAGTCTCAGAATTGACAGGGGTCATGCTAAAATGTCTGTCTTTTTTTCTTTTCAATCCTCAACTCTCGTGCTGGAGAACCTGTTGAATGACTGAGCAGACTTGGTCAATTTTTTTGCCTGCCACACATCTGAAAGCCTGATTTGCTAGAGCCCTGCTCTCCAGCCCTTGGGCCTGTGCTGGGATTCGCGTTACCATGGAAACGCACATGCCACGCAGGCGTGCCTCATGCAAGGTGGAAGTCCAAGCGGCCATTTTAGGAGCTGGAAAGAGGGTTGAACAGGCACTGCAAGCAATGGTTGACTGGTTTTAACCAGGTGACTGGTACGGCGGGGGCGGGGAGAAGAGGGCAGAGCCATCCTAGGGGATGAGCGGGGAGGGAGGGAGTTGAGGAGAGGGGAGGAGTGGGAGGCAAGGTGATGATCTAGTTCAGGGCAATCGTGGGGTATGTATGTATGAATTAGGTCCCAGAGAGCCTGGGACACTGAGTGAGAACTGGTTCAAGCCACTCCCTCTGGGATGGAGGAGAGGGCAAATCAAACCAGGAGAGGTGGGGCGCATCTGTGGGTTGGCTTACCTGACCCAGAAGCCCATGAGCACTTGGCTTCAGACAGAGGTCTATCCAGGTACTCACTGTAACTCTTGGTCTCCTTGCTAAGCTTGGTGATTCCTACCCACACCCAGACCCGGAGAGCTGAAAGGAAATAAAACTTGAGACATGTGATTCATGTAATTTATGTCAAATAGCCCAAAGAGTTGTTTGTGAGCTTTGAAACCTGGGGCTGAGAACATAGCAGAACAGGCCAGGACATGCCCGGGCAGGCCTGTCGTTACATGTCCTGACTGGCCTGGTGCCTCCCTATCTCCTGCCCTTCTGACAGTCTGTTGATGTTTAAATGGACCAATCATGTGAAACTGCGCCAATTCCTCCCCCAGCCCCACCCCTTTCCTATAAAAACCCCTAGCTTCCAAGCCTCAGGGTCGAAACCACTGTCTCCTGTGTGAGATATTTTTCAACCCAGAGCTCCGCCATATGGCTCCACCATGTGGTTGACACCTCTGTCTCCTGCGGGAGATATGTGTCTGCCCGGAGCTCCATCATTAAACTACCTCATGCTTTTACATCAAGATGGTCGTCTGTTCATGATTCTTGGGTGCACGCCTAACAGGAATTGAGTGGGAGTTTACCCAATAGGTTCTTTCAGAGCCACACATCTTTTGGCTAGTGGCTGCATGATGGCAGGGCCTCTGATTTGCCTCAATCTGTCCAACACACAGTTCAGAACCAAGGGAACAAAATAAGGGGTAGCCCATCTAGACCTCACAAACAGCCCCAGTAGAGTGGTACATGGGGTGGGGGGGGGAAGTGGGAGAAAACCCGAATTTTGCCAGAGTTCTGGTGCTCTGTGCGGCAGACACAGAAGGAGTCCTGCATGCTTTCCACATTTTGGTTTCGTTGTCTGAATGACTGACTGTTCTATGTTTCATATTGGAAAATAAATGGTTAAAACTTTACCTGCTGATTCACTCTCAGTTTGCACAGTGGCGGCTGAGGGAGGCCCCTTACTTTAGCCGAAAATCAAGCACAGCAGGAGAGGCCCTGCTGAAAAACTGTTTTAAAAAGGAATCTGCAACTTCTTAGGTCTAAGGCAAATAAGCTGATAGTTTTTTTTTCCTAAAAAATTCTCTGCAATCGTGATTATTGTGTTTAGCAAATGACAAAGTGCTTTTTTATCTTAAAATTATAGCTAGAAAAAGTAAAATTCTTTGATTGTTATAAATATATAAGATTTGTGTAGCTGCTTCATTTGGTTTTATGACTGGTCTTAAAGGTATAAATATGTTCTGCATGTCTTGGTCATAGAGCTTATAAGTTATTGGGTATGATTAAAAAGGTGTAACATTCGTAACCAGAAAGTTAGCTTTCTATTGGTAACTCAGGGTTGGAGTCCAACAGGTGGCATAAACTAGGCCAAAAACTAGGCCTCTAGGATACTTCTAAATTGAGATAATATTTAATGTGATTTTTATCCTAGAAACTAGATTTACAAGAGATAAGATTCAAAACAATGTCTCTTTAATGAAGCATTAAAATTTACACTGTCGGGGCTGGTGAGATGGCTCAGTGGGTAAGAGCACCCGACTGCTCTTCCGAAGGTCCAGAGTTCAAATCCCAGCAACCACATGGTGGCTCACAACCATCCACAACGAGATCTGACTCCCTCTTCTGGAGTGTCTGAAGACAGCTACAGTGTACTTACATATAATAAATAAATAAATCTTAAAAGAAAAAAAAACTTTAAAAAAAAAAGATTATTGCAAGAGTAATCATCTTATGAGAGCGCTAATACAGCTCACTTCGTACAAAACTAAGATAGAGTTATCTAGATATGTTTGTCTTTGTACATAAATTACACCCTCAGACAATCAGTTTGGCTATGGTTACTGCCTGGCAGAAGACTACAGTACAAGCAATTTTTTCACAGCACTAAAGTTATAAAGAATGTTTTAACTAAAAGTCATCTTAAGAAAGACTGTCCAGGGGCTGGTGAGATGGCTCAGTGGGTAAGAGCACCCGACTGCTCTTCCGAAGGTCAGGAGTTCAAATCCCAGCAACCACATGGTGGCTCACAACCATCTGTAATAAGATCTGACTCCCTCTTCTGGAGTGTCTGAGGACTGCTACAGTGTACTTACATAACAAATAAATAAATAAATAAATAAATCTTTAAAAAAAAAAAAAGAAAGACTGTCCAAAATTAGAGGCATATACGGTTGAATTGTTCCCCTAGAGTAATCTGTCCTCATTGCAGGAGGGCCAAGATGCTCAGATTAAAAAATATTTATGTTTGAGTTAATGCAAAATTCAGAGCAGCCTCAGGGTAGCTTGTGCTATGTTTCTTTTGTTTTGCAAACCATGACTAAGGAAGTTCTTGGGACCTCACCCCTCCCTACCATCAGGGGAATTTCTTTTTAGCTAAACAACATTTTTTTTTCCAGATCTACCCAGGTGTTGTTCATAATAAAGTTTAAATTCAAAATTTATAAAAGATCAATCAGGCTGAGGAACTTATAAAGATATTACAAGATAGCTTGTCTACTTCATATAAATTTATTATAGATTTGAAAGTTTATTTTTTCCTTTGCATCCTGATAATTGTAAAGGGTTTGCTTCTAATGAACTGGTGACCATTAAAAAGTTTTGCCCCGCCAGGCAGTGGTGGCACACGCCCGTAATCCCAGCTCTTGGGAGGCAGAGGCAGGTGGATTTCTGAGTTTGAGGCCAGCCTGGTCTACAAAGTGAGTTCCAGAACAGCCAGGGCTATACAAAGAAACCCTGTCTCGGACACACACCACCCCCCCACCCCCCCGCCAAAAAAAAAAAAAAAAAGTTTTGCCCCTAGGTATGGCTAATAGTCTTATATTATGTAAGAATTTTTCATTGTCTTGGCTTCAATACAAGAAGCTAAGACTTTGAATCTTTCAATGTATTGTTTCTTGAATAGCAAGTAATTTATTAGCGAATGCCTCTAAAAGGAAGCTTACTTCAAATCTTTGCTGTCACATAATGAACTTTAAAGTTCTAGGGAGTAGCTGTTGCTCCAAAAAAGATTCAGATACACTATCTTTTTAATATTTAGGGTTTTTAGTTATCCTAGAAAAATTGTGGTACAAGAAAATTTAAGAAAAAAAGGGATGTTGCTTATTACAAATTATTTTCACAAGCTTCCAGGAGATGTTAATTGGCTAAGACCTCACCTTAGACTCACCACAGGAGAACTGAAGCCCTTGTTAGGTGCTATCCAGTGAGATGCAAATTAACTGGTGAGAAACAAAAAGGCTTTAACAGAAAGTAGAGGAAACTTCTGTAACCTATTGGTATCGATTATAATCAGTGGTAATCAAATATTAGCTGCTTATTTTGGCAAAGAGAACATTAATGTAGAATCATGTAAAGTTTTAACATCCTATTGCTGAGTGAGTGCCTTATAGTATTCTACAACCAGGCATACATATGCCTAGGTAAGAGAAAGGATCCACATACTGGTACATGGCATGATCCTGTTCGGGTACTTAGAATGGGGAAGAGGGGGCATGTTGCTGTTTTTTCCACAGAATGCTGCAGGAGCATGCTAGCTTCCAGAAGGATTCCTGTGACAGGCTGACTTGTGAGTTCCTGAGTGCCCTGACAGTGGTGACAGGAAAGCTGTGTTGGGCGCACAGAGAAGGAGGAATCGGGGAGAGCAGACACTTGCGAGCAAGAATGCTACTGCTCTTCAACCAGATTTGTTTAGACTTTGCTGCTGCGAATTTGATTTAAAAAAAGAAAAGAAGAGAAAAGCAACCCAAAGGTCAGGCCAACTCCCCTATAGTGGTGAAAGCACGTGTTCCTTACCCCTGTACTGCTGGGTAATTTTGATAGAGTTAAGATCACCAATCTTGGCAAGTCTTTCAAATTAATTGTAGTTCTTGTCAATTAACTAATTGTGTAGATCCTAATTTAGATAAGGAATCTGTTGTTAGGATGTTGTTAAAAAGACTGGTTTATGTTCTGCTGCCTGTAGAGTTAGGAAATCATCCTTGGATTGAGAATTCGGGAGTGCAAACTTTGAAAAGGTTAAGTGAATTTATAAGACCAAAAGGGATTTGTTACAGCTCTGACTCTAGGGATTACTGCTTTAATTGTAATTTTAACTTGTTTTGGTTTGGTTTGGTTTGGTTTGGTTTGTTGTGTTTTGGTTTGGTTTGGTTTGGTTTTTTTTTTCGAGACAGGGTTTCTCTGTATACCCCTGGCTGTCCTAGAACTCACTCTGTAGACCAGGCTGGCCTCGAACTCAGAAATCCGCCTGCCTCTGCCTCCCCGAGTGCTGGAATTAAAGGCGTGCGCCACCAAGCCCAGTTTTGACTTCTTTTACATCATCTACCACAGCTTTTAATTCAGAAACTACATACCTCTCGTTTTGTTAATGATCTGCATAGGAATATTTCCATAGCTTTGTCAGAGCTACATAGTATAGATAAGAAACTGAAGGCAAGCCCGGCGTGGTGGCACATGCCTTTAATCCCAGCACTGGGGAGGCAGAGGCAGGTGGATTTCTGAGTTTGAGGCCAGCCTGGTCTACAAAGTGAGTTCCAGGACAGCCAGGGCTATACAGAGAAACCCTGTCTTGAAAAACAAAAACAAAAAAGAAAAGAAAAGAAACTGGAGGCAAAGATTAATGCTTTTAAAAAGGTAGTTTTTTAAATAGATTGAGACAGGGTATAGCAAATATTAAGGCTAGGTTAACAGAAATTTCAGATATTAGCAGAAGCCATTTGGATACTTGGAATATTCATGAATTGGCCAGAGATTTAAAGAATAATCTAAGTGCATTGAATCCCTTGGATTGGGTTCAATATATAATCTTATTTGCTATTATTTCTGGCATTATTTTATTAGTAATCATTGTGTTTCCACTCATCTTTAGAGTTCTTCTGAGATCTGTAGCTACCACGAGGTGGGACATTCTGGAACTTTGTCTAACAAATAAAAAACGGGGGGAACTGCTACATCCACTCCAGTAGTGACAAGCACGACAGGCCCCAAAAACCTGGGTGCTGTCCCAAGGTGAAAAGTTCATGGAAACTTAGTCTCCTGGAACCATGGCATCCTGTATAAATGCATAAATGTCCTTTCTTTAGTTGGTAAATGGATCTGTCTGCTTTCCCTTAATATTGCTTTATTATAAGTACTTCTAAGAGCCGGGCGTGGTGGCGCATGCCTTTAATCCCAGCACTTGGGAGGCAGAGGCAGGCAGATTGCTGAGTTCGAGGCCAGCCTGGTCTACAGAGTGAGTTCCAGGACAGCCAGGGCTACACAGAAAAAACAAAACAAAACAAAACAAAAAATGTACTAAGGATTGAAATTTTGACATATAGCTGTAGCTAAATTAAATTCTAGGCAGTCCTTGAGCAGACCCTGGGCATGGATAACCAAGTCACTGCCCTAAGCAGGAATTTACCATTATCTAGGAAGAAGGAAGTTTGTGATCTAAGGAGGAACCAGAGTAGATACTTAGAACTATAGATAGCTAAGTTACACCCATACACAAGTATTTACAATGGCCTAGGGGGAAGTTGGACTATACTATAGACTAGAATAGGAACTATGGCAAGGGCATGAAGCTCTAGGTCCTGGCTTCTAAGATTAAGTGGACCTTAGATGGAGCTGTTTTTGATCCCAGTTGTTAACATTGAATTTTATCCCAGTTGGTTCCTGCTAGTCCGTATGTGTTTGCATTGCTCTGTTTTGTGTAGGAATTCATTGCCCTCATTGTACCTTCCCGGTGTGTCACCTAACTTCCCTATTTTCTTCAGTATAAAAAGTTTGATGCTCATTTTGACAAATTACATTCAGATCCACACTCCCTTGAGTGGAGTCTGTTTGTCACCCCAATGTCTGCCGACTCTATGCCCATCTGCCGGAACCCCTGACTCCCACAGATTAAGGAGGGCCGACTAGGGCTGGTCTGTGGCACCTACTACCTATTCCCCTGGACAGGGCCTCAGTCTGTAGCCCAGGCTAGCCTGAACTCACTACATAGTCCAGTCTGGCCTTAAACTCTCAGCTTCAGGCTTGCATTGATTTCCCAAATGGTGGGATTCTAGCATGAGCCATCACAGATGGCTGTCCCTCACCTTTGCCATCTGTTTTGGTTGCTGTTGTTTGAGACAGGGTCTTGCTATAACACTGGGATTTGGCCTCAAATGCCAGAACCTCCGGCCTCACCCTCCTCAGTGCTGGAATATCAGGTACTTGCCACTGCATGTGGCTCCACATCTCTACTGTGGGGGACATTGCCTAGGGTGATGCTACACGGCTCTCATCTCAGTGCTCAACAAAATGGGGCATACTAATGATCTATACCATACAGGGCTCATGCAATTCACACAGGTTTAATTAAGAAAATGTACCAGGCAGTGGTGGGAAATAACGTTGATCCCAGTACTTGGGAGGCAGAGGCAGAAGGATATCTATGAGTACCAGGCCAGCCAGGGCTACATAATGAAACCCTGTCTAACAAACAAACAAACAAACAAACAAACAAAAGAAAATATGTTAAGCTCTTAGAACATTACCCAATGCCTGAACATTTATCAGAAATACTGTCTTAATTGGGCATTATGGGACATACTTCTAACTCGTAGTGAGGCAGATAATATTCAAGGTCAGCCTGGGCCACAGAGGAGTCTATCTCATAAACCAAAGAAACAGGGCCTGGTGATGTAACTCCTTTAATCTGTCCAGCTCTTGGGAGGCAGAGGCAGGGTGATTTCTGTGACTTGGAGACCAGGTTGGTCTAGGTAGCAATTTCCAGACCAACCAGGGCTTCACAAGGAGACTCTGCCTCTAGCAGCTGCAGAGAACTTGAAGTTGAGTGAGCAGGAAAGTGTGATTGGGTCTGGGGGGAGTTAAGGGGAGGAAGGAAAGCGAATATGATCAAAGTATATTGTATGAAATTCTCTTTATTCAAAGGTTGGGTGTTCGAGTCCTTCCACAGTCGAAACGGCAAGACACAGTATCAGCAGGAGTCGACTGAGTTTTGCTATTACCTGGTTTGTGCCTGTGGCAGGGGTGAACTGTCTGTGTGTTGCCTGTCTTTCTCTGTGTTCGATGGAGGAGGAGGAGGAGGAGCAAAGAAAGAGAAAGGAAGAAGATGAAAGGGAGATGAAAAAAGACAAGTGACAGGAAAGGAATTTACAGAGAATCTTGACACAGTAGTTAGGAAAAGCAGAGAAGAGAGACTCCAACCAAAGAGAGATAGAAAATCCCTTGAAAAGGACCAGTGCACATATCGCAAGGAGAGGGGCCACTGAGCCCTAGAGTGTCCCCAAGAAACAGAAGCCAGGACAGGAAATCCCAGGCCTTGGGGAAAGCACCCGCAAATAGTGAAGGTGTCATCCCTGTGTGAAGACAGTGATTAGGGAAGACAGGGTTTGCACCCCCTCCCCAAACTGAGGGTAACTCTGAGAGTGAAGGGGAAATCCACTTAATTCCTGGTAGACACAGGGGCTCAACACTCAGTCCTCCTCCAAGCCTATGGCCCCGTTTCCAAGAAAAAAATCTTGGGTCCAAGGAGCCACTCACACCAAAATGTATTCATAGACTATTTGTGGACCTAGGGATGGGTCGGGTATCCCATTCATTTGTGGTCATCCCAGACTGTCACTACCCTCTGTTGGGGTGAGACTTACTGTCCAAAATGAGGGCCTAGATACACTTCCTGCCCAATGGGCTGCAATTAATGACCCAGCAGGAGAGCCCATACACGTTCTGACTACGAGACTAGATGATGAGTGTAAATTATTTGAAAACCACCTTTACTCAGAGCCAGGACTTGACTTGGTGGTTGGAAACATTCCCGTCAGCCTGGGCCGAAGTGGCAGGGATGGGCAAGCAGAATGTCACCCCTCACAGTGGTTAAGTCAAGGAGCAGGTACCCCAGTGTCTCTCAGACAATACCCTAAGTCTTGAGAGACACGAGAAGGAATTAAGCCACACCTCTCCAGCTCTTCTAGCTTGGGGTTGCATAAGTGCCGTTCAGTCTAGAACACACTGCTCCTGCCAGTTAAGAAGCCAGGCACTAATGATTACTGCCCAGTCCAGGACTTAGGAGAGGTAAACCTCTGAGTGGCTGACATCCACCCTACTGTGCCTAACCACTACACTCTGCCCAGTTCTTTGCCACCTTCCAGACTCTGATACATGATCTTAGACTTGAAAGATGCTTTCTTCTGTCTGCCTTTGGCGCCCCAAAGTCAAGAATACTTTGCCTTTGAATGGAAAGACCTCCTTGATCTACTCCTGGCAGGAGCCAAGGCTACCTGGTTTACAGATGGGAGCAGTTTTCTCCATCAAGGTCAAAGATGAGCAGGTGCTGCCATGGTGGACAGCGGCACAAATGTCATCTTGGCTAAACCTCTGCCCCCGGCACATTGTCAAAGAAAGCAGAGCTAATGGCCCTCACCAAAGCCATGGAACTTAGGGCTGGCAAGAAAATTAACATCTACACGGACAGACGGTATGCCTGTGCCACAGCCCATGTCCATGGGGCTATATACCAAGAGAGAGGAGTGCTCACATCAGAAGGAAAAGAAATAAACACACACACGAACATATGGGCACAGTACACACAAGCACACAAACATATCCACACACAGATACTTGAATATAACATACAAAAGGATACACAGAGATATACCCAGACATGTGTACATCACAGAAACAAACCACATCTGTATACGAGTGTATAGACACTCAGATACATATGTACACTAAATAAAAAGAAATTAAAAAAAAAAAAAAACAAGCAGGAAATATCTCTTGGATGCCCTGATGAAGCCAGCAACTCTGTTATTCATTGCCTAGGACATCAGAAGAGATGAGACTCAGTGGCCCAAGGCAATAACCATGCAGATCAAGTGGCTCAAGAAGTGTCTATTCAGGAGCCTATCCCGATTATGAACCTATAAGAGACACCCGCTGGGGAATGGAACTAGACTAAGGGATGGCCTCACTTAAAATATATGGAAGAAGAAAGGATTCTGATTGCTAGGCACCCTACCAACTATTACCTAGAGAAGGAAGAAGGGTAATGGCACACACAAGAAGGAAAAACTATACAACACAGAAAGCAATCAAAAGACTTACTAGGCCCAATGCACAGATGGACTCAGTTAGGGGATAAAAGCTTGTCCAAGCAGTTAAGGGATCTAAAGTATATATAATGGACCTCAGGTTTTGGGCCAGAGAGATAGTAGAACTATGTAAGGTAGGCCAGCAAGTGAAAGCTTATGCGGCCAAGAGTAAACAGGGCAAAAGACCTAGGGGAGAAAGGCCTGGAGTATATTGGGAGGTCGATTTTACAGAAGTTAAGCCAGGAAAATGTGGTTACAAATACCTTCTAGTCTTTGTAGATACTTTCTCTGAATGGGTTGAGGCTTTCCCCACCCAACAGGAAACGACTTTTGTGGTAGTCAAGAAGATATTAGAGGAAATTTTCCTGAGGTTCAGAATGCCCAAGGTAATTGGATTAGACAATGGTCCTGCTTTTGTCTCTAATGTAATTCAGGAATTGGCAGAGATATTAGGCCTTAATTGGAAGCTCCACATACTACCCCAGAGTTCAGGGCAGGTAGAGAGAATGAACAGAACCCTAAAAGAGACCTTAACTAAATTGTCCTTGGAGACTACGGCTGACTGGGTGGTGGTCCTTCCCCTTGGCCCTGTCCTAAGCCTGGAACACCCCCTACCAGTTTAACTTGACCCCTTCTGAGATCCTGTAGGGTAACCCCACTCCATTGACCCCAGCTCTTGACACCCCACCCCCCAGAGTGACTTTTCAGGCTAACAAGAGTCTTATGGCTTGATTGCAAGCTTTCCAGATCAGCCACCAGAAATTGAGGCCTAAACTTAGTGCCCTGTATAACACAGGTACCCCAGAGGTCCCACACAAGTACCAAATTGGAAATTGGGTATATGTTAAGAGGCATCGTGCTGAAAACTTGGAAGCTAAGTGGAAAGAGCCATTCCTGGTGTTGTTGACCACCCCCATCTCCATTAAAGTGAATGGAATAACTGCCTGGGTTCATGTAACTCACGGTGTGCCCCTAAAAAGTAAAAAACTGCTTGTCATAGCCATTCAGGGTCACCTTCTAGTCACTCGCCTTGAGGGACTGATTGAAGTTCGACCCAGACACGCTGGAAAATAAACCTCTTGCTTTTGCTAGGATCTGCATCTCAGTGTCTCACTTGGGGGCATCTCCAAGTACCACTGACCAAGGTTCAGGATCTTACAGTACCAGCTATATGATGGGTCTAATATAGACTAGAGTTTATTTGGGGACATGGAAGGGGGGGGGTTGAGAAAGGAGTAGAGGCAGAGAAAGAGAGAGGACATAGGAGAGAGAGAGAGAAAGAGAAGATAAGAGGCTGGCTGGGGACACGGGGAGAGAGAAGGGGAGGAAAGAGGGGAGAAAGGAAGAAAGGGGTAAGAGAGAGTGAAGAAAGTGTAGGAGGAAAGGAGTCCTTTTTATACCAAGCCTGGCCTACCTGGCCTCTGCTAGGTAACTGTTGGGTGGAGCCAAGAAGGAATGCTAACAAACAGGCTGGGGTTGGGGGAGGGTGGGGATGTGAGGGGAGGGTGGGTAGGAGCCTTCTCTGAAGATATTTAATAACGCTGCTCTCTGAGGTGATCTTAGATTGTTTGTATTTCTTTATTGGGGGTGGGTTTGAGTGCATATACTTTATTGGGTTGAACCAAGGGCTATATAGGTTTTTGAGAAGGTCATAAGAATATCCAGGGAGGAAAAGGTCACTGGCAGAAGGCTAAGGCTAATGAGATGTTTCGTTATCACAGAGCGGCAGTCCATTTGCTGACTATCCAAGGCAGGCATGGAAACAGGGAGGGAGTTAACCCTACTTTGTCAGTCAATTTTTTTGAGATTTCCAGCGCTTGGACATGCGCTGCCTTGTCTGTTCCATTGCAGGCACTATCTATGTGACTTAGTGGTTGGCTGCTCTTTCCAAGGACCTGAGTTCTATTCCCAGTGCCCACTCGGGCAGCTCACAAGTGACTATAGCTCTAGCTTCCTGGGGCAAGTGGATTCAGAAACCCCGGTACCCTTATACATGAGGCTGGTAGGAGCTTCATGTACTCCCTACCAGGGTCCGTCGTGGAACGTGTGACCATGACACCCCATGGAGTGGACTGTGACAATCAGTCATGTAGGGGCAACACATGAAGCCCCTCCACATGCAGACGGAGGTACCCCTAACATCTCAAACCAAGCCAATAGAAAGCATCTGCTCTTAGACCACACCCCACCCCAAGATGTACATAAGACTCTGTCCACAAGGAATAGGAGATGCACAAGTTACTTCATCAAAGACCATCTGTCTCATAGAGCTGTAACACTCTGGGGAAGAGAAATTCTCTCGAAGCTTTCGCTGCTGGAGCTGTTCCAGCCACAGAAGAGACCCTGCAGCTCATCTAGATCACACACACACACACACACACACCTACCTGCCAGGTCCCCTTCCCCTTTGGCCACTCCAGCTGGGCCAGAGCCCCACGCATCCGGTATACAGACTAGCATGTGTCCATGGACTCTGGCGCCCTTTTCTGGCCTCCATGGGCACCTACACACACGCGATATACACGGGTGCATGCACGAGAGTACGAAAGCACAAGGTAGTAATTATGCATTTCTATTTTACGTGACCTTCCTTGGTAAGAACAGAGTTCAGATGGAGGGACGGGTCAGGCACTTTATTGATTCCCTGATGGTGCTGTAGGAAAAGAGTTACAAGCATTAGACTCCTGGGTGTTCAGTCCACGAGGTAGTGCTGTACAAATACCCTTTCACAAACAAGCAATCTGAGGCACAAGTGAAATACAAGGACAAGGGTTCAAACTCACAGAGTTCTGCCTTCAGAACCAGGAACAGTCATCACTTCCCATTGCTGGTAACCTTTGTGTAGGGTGGAAGAGACCGAGACTCCCACATATGCACATCCACATATTGCTAGTTCCTGCATAGCCTATATGCAGATAAAGACTTGAGAAATCAGTTGTACTTGGGTAGAGTGTTTGGTTTTGGACCCTGGGACAAGGGATTGAGGTACGCATTTTACATATCAGAGCAGACCTGGCCTCCAGGTTCTCCCAGCATCCCTCAGTCCCTACCTGGTATATCCTGACCCCAACCTTGAACTTTTTAGCCCAGGGGCTGGGCTGTCCTTCCCCCAGAGGCTCCTCCCTATATAACTCAGACATCGGTCTTTCCCCCTGTGTGTGTGTGTGTGTGCACGTGTCTTTTCTCCCCATCCCACCTCCAGTGGCAATTCCCATGGGCTTAATCCTTGGGGCCAGTGAACTCGACCAAGGCCAGTTTCCCAATAAACCTGCCTTCAATATAATCCAATCTGGCTTGAACTGACTCATTTCACTGGTAGAGAAATAACTTATGAAGCTGGGCGTGGTGGCGCACGCCTTTAATCCCAGCACTTGGGAGGCAGAGGCAGGCAGATTTCTGAGTTTGAGGCCAGCCTGGTCTACAAAGTGAGTTCCAGGACAGCCAGGGCTACACAGAGAAACCCTGTCTCGAAACCAGCACCCCCCCCCAAAAAAAAAAAAAAAAAAACAAAAAACCCACAAAACTTATTATGGAGGTCAAAGGGGAATAAAATTTGGAGAATTGGTTCTTTCCTCCACTTTGAGGTCCAAGGACCTAACTCAGCTTGTCAGGATTACATAGCAAGCACTGTTTCTCGATGAGCTATTTTGCTGCCTCAGACTTTTAAGTGAGTGTGAGTTTACACATGGAAGCTAGAGTTTAATATCCACTTTTTTCCTAATCACTTGTCACACTATTTTTAGTTTTTAGTTATTTTGTGGATGCAGGGTCTTACTATGTAGCCCTAATTGTCCTCAAACTCACTACGTAGACCATGCTGGCCTTGAACTCGCAGAAATTCTACCAGCTCCTGCCTCCAGATGCTGGGATTACAGGGCTGCACCATGACATCTAGCATTTTTTATGTAGGGACTGGGGAGAAACTCAGGTTTTTGAGCCTGCCTGGCTAAGCCATCTTCCCAGCACCTATAATTGTAAATTGTTTTCTTTAGCACCTGAAGCAGACACGTCCCACCACTGTGAACATCCCTAGCTCCCTTTGGAGTTTTGTGGTGTCATTATCTGTTGCCCAGGCTAGCCTAGCCTCAGGACTCTCCAGGCACACCCTCCACAGTGCTAGGGTAGGTATATGCCAACACACCCAGTTCCCCCCTTTGACTTTCTACAGTGGTTTGGTACTGGGCCAGCCTTCCTTAAAGTTCTCAGAACACTGCTTGAAGTTTCTATTGCTTGCACTATCCTCTGGTTTGCACACGTCTGGTTTGGATGCCTGGGTCTGTGGCAGCCATTAGACACCAGGAAGAGAGCATATACGAGAGCTACGTCTGCTGTGGAGAGAAAAGAGACTGAACCCACAGCCATGCCTTCCTTAGCCGTGCAGAGCTCAGGTTCTCCCCATCGGGGCTCTGTCCAGTTACAATTTAACAACCGGGTTGTTTCAGTCTGGCCTTTGTTAGTTGCAGTCAAAATCCTTAAGTGATATAATTGTATAAGTAAGTTCCAACCCCGAGGATTGTGTATCCTTCTGTAGCCTAGTCCCCTTTAGCTTGGCACTATATTCCTGTGATTATATTTATTATTATTATTATTATTATATTGCTTAGCTTATTTTATCACCTGGCTCCTGCTGTGTATCCCATCCTGCCTTTGAACTCTCAAGCCTCCTGCTTCAGCTCAGGCTACTGGTACCCGCTACTGCACCTGGTTGATGTCATCTTTTGGAGTAGCATTATGGTTCCCCATTTAGCAGACACAGAGTCCCAAAGGTAGAGTGACTGTCCAAATGCATTGGCAAAATATGGCCCAGTTACAGGGCACGCCCAGAAAGACCATCAGTCAGTGCCCGGTACACAGAGCATCACCGTGGGACCACACTAAGTTACCCCTCTCATGCCACTTGGATCTGGGCTCATATCCTGGGTCAGTTCCTTGCCTGTTGAGTCGCTGAGGGAGATGCTGGCCCCTTGCAGGCCTCTTCCCACAGGCCCTATGGCCCATAGACACCTGAGAAGAAGGCAGAATTTCTTCTCTTGACTGGCAGGTCTTGGGTTAGTTCTTGTCCCGTTTTCCAGGAAAGCCCACCTGGACATTTCAGGTCCACTCCTCAGTCCTGACCACTCTGCCTCTTCCAGTGCCCACAGGAGTTTGTCACCATCAAGGGACAGCAAGTCAGTCACTTTACCTCACTGGCCGGTCACCCCAATAAGAGCAGAGCCCAAGCCACATCTTCTATTACTGTGTGCCTAGCACAGAAAAGCATGGCAGAAGTGAAGGTCCATGGATGAGTTTGAACATTCTTTGCATCTCATGGCTGGAGATATCAAGGTTTAGAATGGGGAAATCATTTGGCCAAGACAAAGCCACGAATACAGAGGCTGAAGTGGAGTCCAGGCCCAGAGCCCAGAACTGGGTGTGCCGGATGAGCTATGCAAGAGAGCGAGACATAGAAAAACAACAAGAACAAAAACAAAACAAAAAATCGTATAAACCACCACTCTCACCAACAAAGTCAGAAAGCCCACGTGGTCAGAGTCTGAGAAAAAAAGGGAGAAAAGAAAGGAGGAGAAAATGACTGTGTTAGTGCCCTGAGGAGCGGAGGACATAGGAGCAGAGCGGCTACTCCTCACCTCCCAGTGGAGCTCTGTGAAAAGACAGGAGAGTGTGCCTGGGCATTCCAGTTGATCCAGTCACATGGGGCCCAAAGCCCAGGCCGGGTGTGTCCAGGTCCACAGCTACCTGGGGATGGAGGCGTAGTCAGCGTGGGAGGCGTCAGAGAGGTGCTGATGCAGATCTGTCCGGGCATCCAGAACGGCCACCTGATCATCCTCATCCTGGCTGAGGCTGGCAGGGTCCGGATCGGGCAGCAAGATGAGTTCGGTGAGGCCATGGAGGTCGGAAACACGGCGGAAAGTCTGCAACACGAGCACCATGGCAACCAGGCCGAGGAAGAGGTACGCTGTAGACATGGGGGAGGGGAGGGGAGACGGGGAAGCGGCAAGTTGATGGCTCATCTTTCAGCTCAGGCTCCAGGGCAGCAAAGATGTGGTCCTAGTGGTGCCTCTTCTTTGGGGCAGTTGGGTGGTTCTTGGAACCCCTTCAACACCTCTTAGAAGAGGGCTGTTTCTCTGCCCACCCCCAGCCCCTACTGCCAACCCACAGGTGCCCAGCCAGCTCTCCAGCTCACCTGTGACAAGCACCTTGTAGAGGGCCCGGTAAGGCTGGCCTGGGGCTTCCCCAGGCACGTAGTCCCCCAGGCCAATGGTGGACAGAGAGATGAAGCAGAAATAGAAAGCATCCAGAAAGCTCCAGGCCTCTTCAAGGTAGGTGAAGACCGCAGCCGGTACCAGGAAGAATATAACCACTATGACCATCAGCAGGGCCACCAGGTGCCAGCGGGCTGCCCGCTGCGGGGGCCAGCCCCAGTGCAGGCTCAGCCAGGACAGGGGTGCATGGGTGAGCAGCAGTGACAGGCGCTGGGCTGAGGCAGTCAGAAGTAGCATGGTGATAGGCACGCCCAGGAGTGCAAAGACGATGGAGAAGGCTTTGCCGGCATCTGTCAGTGGGGTCGTGTAGCCATAGCCTGTGGGAAGACGAGTCCTCCGGTACACTGGCATCTCCACAGCCTGAGGCCTAAGCTCCCCGCAACCCTACTGCTCCCCCTACCCCCCACCCTCCCTAATTTCAGTCGTGACACCTCCATCCAAGAGTTGTGGTTCCTTCTGACGCCCAGGGAAAATCCTATAAATAAACCTTCTGGACTTGCTTTGAGTTATTCACATTTTAAAAAACTTTTTCCCCAAATTCTGGGACATCAAACCCACAGACTGATGCAGCCATGTAAGCACTCAATGTGCCCCCAGCCCCTCACTGGGGGATTCTAGGCAGGGGCTCTACCACTGAGCCACACCCCCAGCCCCTCACTGGGGATTCTAGGCAGGGGCTCTACCACTGAGCCACACCCCCAGCCAGCTACAAGGACTGTAACCTTCTATCTTTCCCTGGTAGGACTGCTCCTTGTCACCCATTTTCTGCCTTTAGCAGCACTGAGACTGCCCAAATCAACAGCAGTTTCCAGGTCTTTGAATCCTTGCCTTCTGATGAAGTGCAGTACGGAAAGAGGTTTTAAGGATGTTGAATTTGTTTCATTTCTCCAGGTAGTTAGGACTCCCAGCTTGACTCACTGTGAGAATGCTACCTGGGGCACTGTAGACATTCACAACGACTACCGGCTATTCCCATGGACCGATCCCCCAGTGTAGTCCTCAGAGCCCTGTTCTCCTGTGATGGATGTCACACACAGAGGATCTGTCATATATCCCCAGTGAACAGGAAGACTCCTTGGGAAGCCAGGCATGGTGCTCCATCCCTGTAAGCTCAGGACACAGGAAACTAGGGTGGGCTACATGAGCAGACCCTAACTCAAAAAGAAGAAGAAGAATTTTGTTAGCATAGAGCATGCAGCAGTGGGAGTGCTAGAGTCCCTGTGTAGCATGAATGAAGCCCCAGGCTTCAGGGAGGGGGAGAACCGGCATGAGCCAAGTTTAGTAAGAAATCCTTTATGCCTTCTATTATTGTTGTTGTTGTTAGAGATATTTTAGGGGTCTGGAGAGATGGCTCACTGGCTAAGAGTACTTGTTGCTCTACCCGAGGTCCCAAGTTGGAGTTCCAGCACCTACAGGGTGGTTCACAACCATCTGTAACTCCTGCCTGCCTCTGCCTTCCGAGTGATGCCTATCATCAGGCATGCATGCGATACACATACATACATTCAGATAAATACCCTCCTCCTTACGGGCTAGGATTACAGGCATGCAAACACATCTGGGACTTTTTGTAACCTTTCAATTAGCGTGTATGAATTGTATAAAATAATGGGTTTTATTATAACCTTTGTGTTTGTTTGTTTGTTTTGTTTTTCAAGACAGGGTTTCTCTGTGTAGCCCTGGCTGTCCTGGAACTCACTCTGTAGACCAGGCTGGCCTCCAACTCAGAAATCCTCCTGCCTCTGCCTCCCTAGTTCTGGGATTAAAGGCGTGCGCCACCACGCACGGCTTTTACTTCATATCTTAAGACAGCGTCTCACAAAACCTCCTAGGCAGGCCTTGAAATCAGGATCCTCCTCCTTCAGCCTTCTAATAGCTGGGACTACGAGCCTGAACCACCAAGCCTGGCCACATCATCATTTTCTTTTTTTGCACGCTAAGCTCTATGAACCGGCTCTAAGGAGGTACTTCCCTGTTCCCTCTAACTGTACGGGCTGGCTTTCAGAACTGACCTCAAAAAGTCCTGCACAGTTTGGTGGAACCAAAAATCTCAGGGCAGCAGAACACAAGGGAGCAAAACAGAGCCCTGTGCTCTGGATTGGAAGCCAGAGGTATCACCCACAGTAGCAGATGGGGTCAGATTTATCCACAAGTTCCATCAGGACCAAGGCACCTGGTGTAGACCATTTCACCAAGTCATGGCGAGAACCACTTGGCTTTCTATTTCCCCAGTTCCCCTGCCTCTGTCAGCAGCTTCAGTAATGTTATTTTGTTTTGGTTGGATTGTTTTGTTTTGTTTGAGTCAGGGTCTCACTCTGTAGTCCAGGCTGGCCTTGAACTTACTTGTAACAATCCTGCTGCTTCTGCCTCTGGCATGCTAGGACTAAAAACATGTGCCACAATGTTCTATACTATCCTATCTGTGTGGCTATGCTCAAGTTGGCCAACTTTACTGGGCCTTAGCTTTACAGACAGACAGACAGACAGACAGACAAGTGGCAGCTACCTCACAAGGCTGTTGCATTGCCTGAATTAAAACCCGGATGTGGTGAGACCCTGCTATGCTCTGACTGAGAAACTCGTGATCTCGCTTCATAGCTGAGGATGCAGCTACTCACCCAGGCTGAGCCTGTCGCGTGTCCCACTCCCCTCACCTGTCAGTCTACCAGCACCAGGGACAACCTGTCAGAAGTGAGAAGCCTGAGGAGAGACTATGACACAAGGACTTCTGGGAGCAGGTCAAGCCGGCCCAGGAAGCTTGGGGGAGTGCTAGCCTCAGGGGAGACCAGTTCATTGTTTTCTTTGAAGAGACACCCAGCTCTGTTGCCAAGGACCTCAGTTTGCTGGTCACATGCAATGAGCACTTCAAGTGGGGGACAAAAGCCATCCTCGACTCTAATGCCGCTGCCAGCCAGAGAGGCAATTGATTGTGGCTCAGCCTCCACCCTGTTTCAAGTCCCTAAGAGAAGTCACCTCAGGGAACCGGGGAGCAGCAGAACCTGGCCTCCGAGCAAGCGGGCGGAGGGGTTTCCCAGGCCTGTGGTAGGAGGACAGAAGGGACTTTCTGAGAGGAATTTCCCAGAGTTCTTCCGGGGCTGGGGGGTGCAGGTAGAGAGTGTCCTACGTGAATGGGCCTCAAAGAAAGCTCTGCACAGCGCTAATATTTGTGTGTAGGTAGTACTTTTTTATTTTATTTTATTTGTGTGTGTGTGTGTTGCGTGAATGTATGCGAATAGGTGTGTACAGAGGCCAGAGGGGCACGTCTGATGTCTGCTCATTCCCTCCTCGGCTTATTCCCTCAGGCAGGGTCTCTTACTGAACCATAAGCTTGCTGACTTCAGTCCCAAGACAGTGCCTGTCTCTAAGCCAAGGCTGGAGTAACAGGCTTGCATAGCCACGCTCAGAATCTGCGCGACTGCTGGGATTTTGAATCCAGTTTCTCATAGCACCTTCCCCCATGGCTTCTCCCTTGTCCTGTCTTGTCTTGTTGAGACAGGGTCTCCCGTAGTTCTGGCTGACCCTCTTGCTTCCACCTCCTGAGTACCGAGGTGTATCCCACCATGCCCAGCTGAGGAGTCCATAACCTTAAATCAAGACCAGGATCCTGGTTGTAAATGAGACCTTGGGGCCCTGGTTTCGTAGGAGGCACCAGCAGATATCGCCTGGATTGTGTGAGTTCTCAGCAGCCAGAGCTCCTGAGCCCAGGGCATCTGAAGGAAGGAGTGAGGTAGGCATTGCTAAGACATCTTCTGGGTGTCAAATGGAGTGAGCAATGCAGGGGGGCAGGGGGTCTCTGTCAGAGAGGACCCTGAACGTTCCGGATAGAGAGGGTGTCATGTCTCGGGAAGTCACAGCTATGGGGTGTGAAGGAGGTCCAACTCCAGGACACCCCTCCTGTTTGGGGAATCCTCAGTGAGCATGTTGGTCACCTGGGTGGTATAGTGGCGATTATAGAATATTTTTTATTTTATTTATTATTATTATTATTTTTTTTTTTTTTGGTTTTTCGAGACAGGGTTTCTGTGTAGCCCTGGCTGTCCTGGAGCTCACTTTGTAGACCAGGCTGGCCTGGAATTCAGAAATCCGCCTGCCTCTGCCTCCCAAGTGCTGGGATTAAAGGCGTGCGCCACCATGCCGGGCTCAGAATATTTTTTATAAAGATCACAGAAATATAAGAATATGTCTTTGTTTTAATCCCAGGTATAGGGATATGGGGCTGCTTCTGACTGTCCACAGCAGCTAAGATTTGTCTCATGCTCTAGCAGGGCTGTGATTTTGCCAGCTGCAGGTAGTTTCTGTGATTGTGTGACATTTGGAATTCTGGGGACTTTTAAAAGGATATATATAAATGCTAGGGCCCTGAGAGGTGTGGTGGGCTGTTTGTTGGTCACTGTTGGCTGTGGTTTGTTACATAGTCGTGTGCAAAGCAGAAACAACAAGAAGAAAGTAGATATCCTGACTGTGAAGATCAAATTTGCTCCAAGGAACTCTATACCCTAATCAGCAGGAAGCAGTCTAACAATAACGCTGCCCCCTTTCTGACCCCTGACTTCAGCCAGGGGTCTCTTTCCTCTCTATCCCTTCTTTGCCCTCATCTAGTATTAGAGGGTTGAAAAGGGTGGAAAAAAGAACCCACAAAATAGCCAAAGACAGCTACATGGTGAGGAAGAGCAGAGAGGGAGAATTGCGGCTTTGTCTGAATTGTGTCCTGGGGTGAGGATTTGTCTCACTGAGTAGGGCCACAGTCTAGAGAAGAGATAGGAGCCCCATTCATGAGTTTAGGTGTTTTGTTTTTTGAAGTACTAAGGGTTGAACTCAGGACCTCAGGCATGCTAGGCAAGTGTTCTACCACCGAGCTACACCTCAGCCCTCCTCACTTGAGCTGAAAGAGACCCTCACTACCAGTCCTTGGTGTGAAAAGGGCAAGAGAAAAGAAAAGAAAAGAAAAAAAAAAGAAAAAAAGGAAAGAGCAAGAGGTTTTGCTGGAGGTAGTTAGGGGTAGGACTCTCAACTTGGAGGATTTCAAGCGGGACAGCCAATGGTTCTTCTTTGAGGACGCTCTGGGTTTGCGCAGTTGGAGCTGCTGATCCAGGAATCTGAGTCTAGAGTGGAAAACATTGGGAGAGTCCCAACAACTCAGGGGAGGTGGAAAGATGGGTGGAGGAGCCCTGTGTTAGAGTAGGAAGTCCAGGAGGGGGGGGGGGGGCACCTTCAGTCTGTCAGTCAGTCCCCGGACCAGGGATCTTGCTGGAGAGCGCCCAAATCGGAAGGGATCCTTGAACCGGTCTCAGGTCTGGCTAAGGTCTCTTCCTAGAAGACAGACCTCCAGTAATGTTGCCCTGCGATTACTAGCATGCATGAAGGCCTGAGTTCAACTCACAGTTCACTGGGGCACTGAGTTCAGGAGGAAGCTAAAGTGGGCTGTTCCAGGAAGGACCTATCTGGAGCCAGAAGACAAGGCTGAAAGAGATGGTGTGCCAGGCCTATTGTAACACAGCCCCCAAGGTTAGACACCCAAGGAAAACCCTACCAAGGCCCTTGCCAATCATCTATGATAATCCTAGGATTAAGACAAGAGTGAGCAGCTGGGCGTGGTGGCGCACGCCTTTAATCCCAGCACTCCGGAGGCAGAGGCAGGCGGATTTCTGAGTTCGAGGCCAGGCTGGTCTACAAAGTGAGTTCCAGGACAGCCAGGGCTATACAGAGAAACCCTGTCTCGAAAAACCAAAAAAAAAAAAAAAAAAAGTGTGAGGGCTGGTGAGATGGCTCAGTGGGTAAGAGCACCCGACTGCTCTTCCGAAGGTCTAGAGTTCAAATCCCAGCAACCACATGGTGGCTCACAACCATCTGTAACGAGATCTGTCGCCCTCTTCTGGAGTGTCTGAGGACAGCTACAGTGTACTTACATATAATAAATCAATAAACAAATAAATAAATCTTAAAAAAAAAAAAAAGACAAGAGTGAGCCAGGCCTGGTGACCCACACCTGTAATCCCAGCACTTAGGAGGCTGAGACAGGAGGATGAAATTCCAAGCCAACCTGCGCCTAAGGGTACATGCTATCTCAAAACCAAACAAAAAGGCACCAGAGGGGATGCTGTCTGGGAAATTATTATGAGGGGGTTCCTATTCCGAGGGAACTGGTGTGTGTAGTACGAGGGCTCTCCAAATGAGGCAGCTGTGGCCAGTGTGGGTCAGTGGAATGGAGGTTGTTCCGAGAGCATCAGGACGCTTGGGATGAAGGTGTATGTTGAGGGATCCGGACACTATCAGGGACTGGGTGATGGATAGCACTCACTTACCCACGGTGGTGACTAGTGTGCTGGCGAAGAAGAGCGCCGAGGCGAAGTCCCACGCAGGGTCCGAAGCGTTGGCGGCTCCCGAGGCGTTGGCGAGCGCTGCGCGCCCCAGCCGTCCGGCCGCCAGCACCCGCTCCACGAAGGCGTCCAGGGCATGAGCCGCCACGCACGGGCTGTGCCGCAGCAGCTGCTCCCGCAGGGTCCCCAGCTCTGCCCGCAGCCGGGCTTCGTGAGGCCGCTCCAGCCGCGCCACAAGCAGCGCGCCCAGCGCCAGGTACCCGGCGTAGGCGGCCAGGGCGCTAGCCAGGAGCGCGCCCCGCCGCATGGTGCCCGTTCAGCCCCGACACCCGCTGACGTGGCCCCCGCCGGCCCACCACCCGAGGTCCGCTTTTAGTTCCGGGAGCTCCAGGCGCGGTCACCGACGCCCCGAAGAGGAAGAGGAAAAGGAAAAAGGGGGAGGAGCGGGGCTGGCGGAACGCCCTGACTCTGGGAAACTGAGGCACGCCCAAACACCTGGTGTAGGTACAGGGACACCGGAGGGTGGAGTTAGACGCACCGGGATCCGGGAGTCAAATGGGATGGGAAGGGCTGCGGAGTCCTTTCCTAGCTGACTTTCCTTGCAACTCTCCTCCTCCCTACTCCTTAACTCAGATCTGAAACTCTCCTCGGAAGTGAGAGCTTTCTGTTTGTAACCTTCCCCCCCCGCCCCCCCCCCCCCCCCGACAGGGTTTCTCTGTGTAGCCCTGGCTGTCCTGTCTCACTCTGTAGACCAGGCTGGCCTTGAACTTAGAAATCTGCCTGCTTCTGCACTGTACCCAGTGTTTGCTTGAGGCACTAACACGTGGGATAAGTTGTGGGTGGGTGGGAGAGGCCTAAGATTTCGGAATAATTGACCAGGAGTCAGGGGGCATTATTGGAAGAACTCTGTCTCAATAAATAAACAATACATTGCTTACTTTCATGGTGGCGCACCCCTTTATTTCAGCACTCAGGAGGCAGAGGCAGCTATATTTCTGAGTTCAAGCCAGCCTGTGTACATAGTAAGTTCCAGGGCTACATTGTAGGACTCAGTCTCAAGAAACACAAAACACGCACCAAAAAATGAGCAGATAAATTTCGGATGTGGTTGTGGTGGCTTACACATAATACCCTTAACATTTGAACAATAGACTGGGGCATCACTGGCTGGCTCCAGGCCAACCTGGGCTACCTAGTGAATACCTGTCTCAAAAGATGTGGTGGAGTGGCTGGAGATAGATAAGAGCATTAGCTGCTTCTGCAGATGACCTGGATATAGATATGTATATAGATATGTGTATATTATATCCAGGGTAGGGACTCCCTCTACCTGGGAGTCTGAGATGTTCCTACGTACATTTGAACAGTTAAAGGTAGAGGAGCAAAACCCTGTCTCAAAACAAAACAAAAACCAACAACAAACTAGTAAGCAGCCTAGGGGGGTGGCTCACTTCTTTAATCCCAGCACTTGGGAAGCAGAGGCAGAGGCAGAAGCAGATGGATCGCTCTGTGAGGGTAGCTTGCTCTACAGAGGGAGTCCCAGGTCAGCCAAGGTGACAAAGTGAGACATTGTCTCAATAGTAAATTAATAGGTAAAACTAGAAGAGGGGTTTCCTTTATTTTTCTCCTGTGGGTCCCCTCACATCCCTCTATGACCTGGACTCAGTGCTCTCCTTACAGCTGTGTGGAGGGCAGACCAGAATCCTCCCCACAACCAGACCACAGCTCAGATACACGCAACAAGCTCTATTTATAAAACTGTGGTAATTCTTGTGACAGAGCCCAATTTAGGGCTGGCAGTCTCTAGGAAGAGATGCCTGATAATAAAAACAGCAACAATAGCTACAATGTCCCTGGACTTAGTCAGGCGCTGTCTGTGTACATATGCCCTTTATCAAAGCCTTCACCCTCCCACAGGATTCCCAGTAAACAAAGGGGAAATTAAAGCTGAAAAAAGAATGCAGGAACCTCCGGGCGTGGTGGCGCACGCCTTTAATCCCAGCACTCGGGAGGCAGAGGCAGGCGGATTTCTGAGTTCGAGGCCAGCCTGGTCTACAAAGTGAGTGCCAGGACAGCCAGAGCTACACAGAGAAACCCTGTCTCAAAAAACCAAAAAAAAAAAAAAAAAAAAGAATGCAGGGACCGGCCAGATGGATCAGTGGTTACACACACACACACACACACACACACACACACACACACGCCAAGCCTGAAGACCTGAGATCAATCCCTGGAGCATGTGAAGGTGAGACCTGACTCCTGTAAGTATCCTCAGACCTCCATTAGGCCAGTGCCCACTCTCATGCCCACACACATATGCACGTATACACACCAAACACACACAAAATGGAATAAGAGTGCATGTCTGTAATCTTAGGACTGAGGAGTCAGAGAGGCAGGAGGACTGGAAGTTCAAGGCCATCCATCCTCAGGTACATAGTGAGTTTAAGAACAGCCTGGATCCTGTGAGAACCCTGTCACAAACAAATATAGAAGGAGACAGAACAGACAGCCATGGTGGTGCTCACTTAGAATCCTAGCAGTAAAAGGAGGGAAAGGCAGGAGAATTACAAAAGTCTCCGGTCTGGAGAGGTTGCTCAGCAGCTAAGCACACTTGCTACTTTTCCACAGGACCCGGGGTTCAGTTCCCATCCTCACATGGCCACTCACACCCATCTGTAACTCATTTTCCAGAGGATCTGGTGGCCTCTTTTGGCCTCTGAAGGCACCAGGCCCACATGCAGGCAAACTATCCATTCGTACACACATAAAAACATGTATAATATCTTTTCTGAAAAGATTAAAAGCAAAAAAGAACAAATATCGTTGAGTTCACATCATTCATGTTACAGGGCTCTAATGCCCTCTACAGACCACTACAGGAACTGCACCCAAGTGCACATACTCCCTACATACACACACACACACACACACACACACACATACACACACACACACTCGCACACACACATCTTAAAAAATAAAAAATAACTTTTTAAAAATCTCAGCCTAGCTGGGCAGTGGAGGCACACGCCTTTAATCCCAGCACTTGGGAGGCAGAGGCACGTGAATTTCTGAGTTCGAGGCCAGCCTGGTCTACAGAGTGAGTTCCAGGACAGCCAGGGCTACACAGAGAAACCCTATCTCAAACAAACAAACAAACAAACAAACACTGGGTGGTGGTACCACACACCTTTAATCCCAATTCTGAAAAGGCAGAAGGTTCAAGGCCAGCATGGTCTACAGAGCTAGTTCCAAGACACCCGGGGCTACACAGAGAAACTATGTTTTGAAAAACCAAAGAATGACAACAACAACAATAAAGTTGAGTCAGTATTACTTCTGTACAGATTTTTTTTCTAGTATTCACCTTTTCTTTTTTTTTTCCATTTGTGCTGGTGGGATTTGAGCTCATGGCCTCGTGATGCAGCACAAACACTCAACCAACAGAGGTGCAGCCCTAGCTTTCATGTCACTGTTTCCTAACCGATACAGAAATGTAAGGATTTACCTGGGCTTTATATCGAATGAGAGGTGAGTAATGTTGTGGGATATTCGGGGCTGAGTGTAAAGCTCAGTAGTGCACCTCTTGCTTGGCTCATGTGGAGCCCTAAGTTTAATCTTCAGCACCTGTAAATGAAAACAGTATTATATGCAGACATGTGTGTGTGTGTGTATGTAACATATATGTATACATAATGATTTAAAGTCTGTGGAAGGATTACACATGTTACATACAAATACAAGCCCAATTTATCCCTGACCTCTTTGTTGTTTGTTCTTTTGTTTTCTAAGACAGGGTTTCTCTGTGTAGCCTTAGCTACAGGATCTGAAGACTCAGAATTCTGCCTGCCTCTGCCTCCCCAGTACTGGGAGTAAAGGCATGCACCACCATTGCTACACCTACCCTGCCCTGCTTTTTTCCCCTAAATTAATTTTTATTTTTATTTCATGTGCATTGGTATTTTGCCTGCATGCATGTCTGTGTGAGGCCGTTGGAGCCTTGGAGTCATAGACAGTTATGAGCTGCCATGTGGGTGCTGAGAACTGAACCCAGGTCCTCTGGAAGAGTAGACAGTACTCTTAACTGCTCAGCCATCTCTCCAGCCCCACCCCCCTTATTTGAGACAAGGTTTCTCTGTGTAGCCCTGGCTGTTCTGGAACTCACTCTGTAGACCAGGCTGGCCTTGAACTCAGAAATCCGCCTGCCTCTGCCTCCCGAGTACTGGGATTAAAGGCATGTGCTTTCTCTCTCTCTCTCTCTCTCTCTCTCTCTCTCTCTCTCTCTCTCTCTCTCTCTCTCTGGAGATTATTTTAAGTAGTTCACTTGAACTCAGTATAAACCTAAGGATGGTCTTGAACTTCTGAACCTCGTGCTACCACATCCGGAGTGCTGGGATCGCAGGTGTGTGCCAACACACCTAGCTGCACTATTTATATAAAAGACATGTGTGTTTGAGGATTCTGCAATAGGCAGGGATTCAACAGACACCTATATATAGACAGATGAATATATATATATATATATATATATATATACACACATATATGTATATATTTTCTTTTTAATTTTTTTTCACACAAGAGGCCCACAGCAAGCCCAAAATGTCTGCCTTATTGATTTTTTAAAAAGGTCACAGATAGATGGATTTAGACAAGAAGAAGGCTGAGGATGAGAAGTGGAGGTAGTGCCTAGGAGTCAGACAGTAACACAAAGCAAAATGATGTGGATGTGTCTCAGCAAAGGACTGCATCTGATGCAGGTCTCCTCCCTAAGAAGCCATTGCAGAAGAGGAAAGGGAAGCCACAGGACAGGGTCATTTGTTGACCATCTCCTTCTGGAGTGCTATCACTTCCCAGAGGCATTTCCGACTTTTTTTTTTTTTTTTTTTTTTTGCCTTTGATAAGCAGAAAAAAGGACAGAAGGGGGCCAGTCATGGGTCCTGGTGGCACACAACTGTAATCCCTGGATTTGGAAGGTAGAAGCAGGAAGATCAGGGTCCAAGGATGTCTTTACCTTCATGAAGTCAACCTTTCTCAAATCAAAAGAGGTAGGGGCATATTAAGGAAGAGAAAGAGACACTGAGGCACACACAGGAGGAAGTTAGGAGGAAGTTAGTTTTCAGGGGTCTATACTCAAATTTGTGCTTGTGTGCATTCAACTGTTAGGGCTGTATGCACCTTTGGTGGACAGAAAGCTTGAAGGAAAAGAGCCATGTGAGAACATTTTTATGAACTTCTGGGAAATTGCCTTAAGGTACCTTCGAAGAAAGTTATCGGTTCTGAACTAATATGCTGAGAGCTGAGGGCCTCTTTTTCAATCTTTTTTTTTTTTTTTTTAGACTAGAGCTCACTATGTTCAAAGCCAGTACTCGTGACATTTTTTAAAGATTTATTTATTATTATACATAAGTACACTGTAGCTGACTTCAGACGCAGCAGAAGAGGGCGTCAGATCTCATTACAGTTGGTTGTGAGCCACCATGTGGTTGCTGGGATTTGCACTCAGGACCTTTGGAAGAACAGTCAGTGCTCTTACCCCGCTGAGCCATCTCACCAGCCCACTCATGACTTTCTTTTTCAGCTTCCTCAGTATTGGGAATACAGAAGTGATCCACTAAGCTAAACTTTGTTTCTCAGCCTAAATGGGCGTGCATTCCTTTAATCCTGAGCTAGAGAGATCTCTGTGAATTCCAGGCCATTCTAGTCTACAGAGTGAGTTCCAAATCAACTATGGCTACACAGAGAAACCCTGTCTCGAAAAAAACAAACAAACAAATAAACAAATAAATAAATAATAAAAATGAGTGCTGCGTCTGTGTAAACGTTAGATGAGCCGGCATAACTGCGGTAATCCATCTTTCTCCCCGCCTTTCACGCTTCTTCAGCCTCCCCGTGCTCTCAGCTAACTAAATCGAGAGCCTGCCTGTAAAGAACTACATTTCCCGTCGACTTCCGCGCTCAACAATAGGAACGTTTCCTTCCTGCCGAAGTCTTCTCCTCCTAGATCGCGCCAGGCTCCGCCCTGCTGCCGCTAAGGTACGGCCTCTTCCCTTACGTCATTGGCCTCAGTTCCCGCCTCTTATGTAAGCCGACGCCCACTCAGCCAGGCTGCCCTCCCCCAGAGGGTGTGGCTTTCTTGCGCTATCGTGAGACCTATTGGGTCTCTCGGTACTATTGGGGCGTGGCTACGGGAACCGGGCGGGCCCATTCCAAACTGCGGCTGTGGCGTTCGCGGTGGTGGCATCTAAGCATGCACGCGACAGGTTTGGCGGCGCCGGCGGGGACGCCCCGGCTGCGTAAGTGGCGTACGTGGCCGGCTGAGGAGATCGGGCGGGCGAGGGGTGTGGCGGGGCTGTCGCGGCGGTTGGCGAGGTCACTCCAGGTCGGACGGAGGTCACGAGATCCCGGACCTGGAGTTTCTAGGTGTGCACAACCCAGGGATGCCAAGTCCGGGTAGGGGGCGCATCGCGGGTAGGTTCTTTTAAAAATTCCTTTAAAAGAAAGCAAGTTGGAGGAAGATGTAGTGCGATGTTCAGAGAAACGCTACTTCCATTCATTTGCAGTCAGCTATTTGACCTCCCGTGCTCCCCACCTTTCCGAGACTCTTCAGTGCTCAGGAGCTGTCACCCACGCTCCACAGTACGGCCCCTGGGCACTCCCTGTGCGGACAGGGCCATATTTACATCCCATTTAAGAACACAACCAGTACTTATTGTCCTGCTAACCTCCTTTTTCCAGCTTCGTTAACCTCTTTTCCCAGATGTAAATTTGAATTCCTCTTGGTCTCTCAATATCTATGTCCTGTTTGTTTCATTTATTCATCTAACATACCTTGCTCCAGTGAACCTTGTGCCAGGCCCTGGGCTGGAATTTGGGTGCACACTAGTAACTACCAAAGCCCTGGTCTTTGCTTTCTTACAGCTAGAGTTCAGGAGGAAGATAGACACTTTTTAAGGAAGGAAACTTGTCGGTCAACTAGAGTAGTTGGGGAGTAGTAAGAACCAGTGTGTGTGTGTAGTCCTGATTGTGACTGGGGTTTGAGGAGGCCCCATTTACCCCTTCACTCCTTAGTGTCTGGCTGGCCTGTGATATGTGACAGCTAGCATTTATTCCTGTCATAGAGCTGCCAGTACAGAGCAATGGAACTGCTGTGATAGAAGCATGGGGGAAGGTTCACCGTGCACACCTGTAACCCTAGCACTTGGGAGTCAACTTTCAATGCCTGCCTGGGCAACATGTGTTTAAAGAAAACGGTGGGAGCAGTCAGGGGTGGATTCCCAGAGATGGCTCCAGTAAGGGCGCCTGCCACCAAGCCTGACTGCCTAAGATGGATGGATCTATGGTGGACAGACACACACATACACATGAGTTAGTTCTTTTTATTAGAGTGCTGGACAGATGATGTGGAGTGCACAGGCAGATAGATTGGGGCTGGGATGGAGATGTGGAACTCAGTTGCTGACTGGAAGTATCCTTGAGTCCTTGAAGAGGGCATGCCTAATGATGAAAGACCTAAGGGATTCCTGGAGAGAAAGGCCGTGCCAACAAGATACACAATTGAGTTGATGCTGAGGAGGGAAATCAGGAACCTGGCCATTATGAGAAGCAACAGTGAGGGAGAACATTTGAGCAGAGTCCCTAGTGTGGCCCAGCAGGCTCCTGGAGGAGGGTGGTTCTAGGTTGAGAGTACTGTGTGTTAAGGCAAAGAATTTGTCTACGTTGGGACCTGAGAGACCTTGGGGCCAGGGGTGCTGACAGGGCTGAGGAGGTGTTAGAATTTGATTCTCAGCATGTCGGTCCTTGATCTTGGGCAGAGGATGAAAAGGTTTGAGTTCACTTAAAGGGACCATGCAAGTGATGCACCTGGAAGGCCAGTAAGGCACTTGTAATTCAGGCACTAGTAAGGTGGGGGCTGGAGGGTTATCCATGAGTTCAAAGCCAGCCTGGGTTTCAGAGTGAGTCCCAGGACAGCAAGAGCTGCATAGTGAGGACTTGTCGTTAACAAAACAAAAACAAGCTGGGCAGTGGTGGCGCATGCCTTTAATCCCAGCACTTGGGAGGCAGCGGCAGGCGGATTTCTGAGTTCTAGGCCAGCCTGGTCTACAGAGTGAGTTCCAGGACAGCCAGGGCTACACAAAGAAACCCTGTCTCAAAATACTAAAAAACTAAAACCAAAACCAAAAAGATAAATGTATCAGAGGATCACAGAGCCAAGATGGGTGGTACAAGCCTGTGATCCCAGCCGCTTGCGGGGGGGGGGGGAGGGGGGCAGGATCTCCTCCAGTTCTAAGCAGCTTCAGTAGTTCCTTCCCAGTTAGCTACGCCTGGGGATCTTAGTAAGACCCTAGTTTTGGTTGGCCAGTTTGTTTTTCTTTTGAGACAGGTTCCTACTGTATAGCCCTGACTGTCCTGGAGGTCACTATGTAGACCAGGCTGCTCTCGTACCTATAGAGATCCACCCACCTCTGGCTCCTTAATGTGGGGATCAAAGACATGCACCGCCACACCCCAGTGAGACCCTGTCTGTAAAGTAAAGCTGGAGATGCAGCTAAGTGTTAGAGTTCCTGCTTAACACGCACAAGGCCCTGGTTTCTAGTGCTCAGTACTTAAAAAAAGTATCCCTGGCTATCCACTGGAGACTTCCTTCAATGGGGCTAAGAATGGGCCAGGTACCTGGTGTGGTAACAGCACACACCTAAGATGCTTGCACTCCAGAAAACCAAGAGTTTGAGGGCAGCCTGAGCTACATAGCAAAGCCCTGACTCAAAAGCCAGAAGGAAAAAGAATAGGTGGGAACAGGTGAGACACGTGAATCCAATAGGCAGTGGTGGGGACGAAAGGGAAGGTGAGGCACTGTGGGAGGCTGAGGGATGGTTGGCTGGATGTCAGAGGAGAGCAGGTGGGCAGAAAGGTGAGGCCCAGAGGCAGCCTGGCTGTGAGTGTGCACTCTGTGCAAGGAGGGCAAGAGTGGAGAATTAGGTCACCCATTTCTGAGAGCTGGAAAGGCTCCAACCCGGAGAGTGACTGGGAAGGTAGGAGCATTGGCCATCTTATCTGCTGCTAGGTCTTCTTCAGCAGACAGAGCCTTACTGACAGAAGCGCCAGCCAGATATTTCTAGGTGAGGCGTGTGAGGTGAGTCGGTAGTTTTGTGGCGACTCAGGATTGGAGGTTGGCACTGCCTGGGTTGAGGACCTAATAATGCTCATTGGAGTGGAACAAGCTGGGTCAAAGGGATAGGCCTGTTGTCCTAGATACATGGAAGGTGGAGGCAGAAGGGTCTTGAGTTCAAGACCAACCTAGGCCAGCTACATAATGAGAGCCTGTTTCAAAAAAGGTGAGGGAGGGACTGGAGAAATGACTTAGTCAAGCCAAATGCACCTTGCTCAAGTGGGAGGACTTGAGTTTTGCACCCATGTAAATAGCCAAGCATGGCAGTTCATGCTGTGATCCCAGCCCTTCGCAGGCCAACACAGAATTCCAAGGCCTTGTCATCTGGCCTGAATAGCCAGATCAGCGAGCTACAGGTTCAGTGAGAGATCTGGTCTCAGACTGTGGGTGGAGAGTGAGAAAGACAGCTGTGGTTGGCCTCAGCACAGGTCCACCCTGCATGTGCACACACAAACACATACACGTGTACACGTGGCATTGGAGACACGGCTCATTGGTCAAGAACACTTGTTGCTCCTGCAGAAGACTGGGTTTGGCCCCTAGCACCCACGTGGTGGTTCACATATAACTAAAGTAAGTCTTTAGAAACATTGTGGCACACATTCACAGTGTCTCAGCCTCCTGAGTGCTGGGGTTGCAGATGAGATCATGGCCAGCTGTCCAGGCAGTCTATGGGTGTAGACTGCAGGTTCACCATGGTCTGACTGTTCCTCCCAGTGTGCAGTTCCCAGTGCTCAGCAGCCAATATCCGGGACCCTGGGGCTACCCCATCTCTGCAGACACCGCCTCCCACCCCTGCTTAGACCAGTCTGAAAAGGTAGGGGATTCCTCTCTCTCCCTTTCCTCAGCCCAGCTCTACGCAGCTTCCATGTTCACTGGCCCCCTGGCTCAGTACTTAAATGGCCACTTTCCATGTCCCCACCCCAGCTCTGTTCGCCATGCTCTCTAGCCTGACCCACTCAGCAGTCTCCACTTCCCAGGTTCCCCCCACGAAGTCAGATGGAACTTTTACAGGTAGCTCTGGGGTTTTGCTTTGGTTTTATGCCACGCAGGGGAATTGAACCCTGGACCTTGTACGTGCTTGTATGTGGATGCTGGAGGTCAACCTCGTATGTCATCCCTCAGGCACTAGCTACCTTGGGTTTGGAGTTGCTTTTGTTATCGTCTTTATTTTTTTTATTTTTTATTTATTTATTTTGGTTTTTCGAGACAGGGTTTCTCTGTGTAGCCCTGGCTGTCCAGGAACTCACTCTGTAGACCAGGCTGACCTAGAACTCAGAAATCCGCCTGCCTCTGCCTCCCAAGTGCTGGGATTAAAGGCATGCACCACCACCTACTGGCGTCTTTAATTTTTTTATTTGTGTGACTGTGTGTAAAGGTAGAAGCCAGAAGGGCGCCCCCGGAGCTGACCAGTTGCGCAGTGGTCATGGGTACTGGGGATATTTGGGTCTTCCAGAAGAGCAGCCAGTACTCTTCATGGCTGAGCCACTTTCCCAGCCGTTCTACCTCATTGTTGGTTTTGCTTTGTTCCTGGGGAGAGCTGTTTGGTTTTTTGGGATGTCTTTGGCAAACTGTATGTACTCCTCCTGGTTCTCCTGGACCTTGCTGTGTAGACTAGGTTGGCCTGGGACAGAGAGCCTCCTACCTCCTACTGTAATGAGAGACTCGCAACACTGTGTCTGGCCAGGCAAGCTCTGGGAGTGGGCGTGGCCTTGCAGGACCTGCATGCCTCCGAACCTCAGCTTCTTTGGTCTTGGTTCCTCCCTCTGTGAAATGTGGGCAATAGCAAGCCGCCTTGAGAAGCCCATAGCCTCACCTGGTACATCTCACCTTCTGTGAGTCTTAGAGAAGCTCACACCCATGCCTTCGGAGGCTCTTTTCTTTCTGAGAGCCTGC
This sequence comes from Mus caroli, assembly GCF_978045245.1. Classification (NCBI taxonomy): domain Eukaryota; kingdom Metazoa; phylum Chordata; class Mammalia; order Rodentia; family Muridae; genus Mus; species Mus caroli. Next base: position 115,930,898 of record NW_028227263.1, on the reverse strand, counting down.
CCCTTAACCCTTGTGCTGAATTGGAACATCTTTATTGGTAACTTAAAGATGGTAATAGCCTCAGTTGATGTGGGCTGGCTGTGAGTAAGTGAGCTTAACTGTTGTGGTGTACACACGGGATTGATGCTCCATACTAGCCATGGAGCTGGCCGGGTTGCTTCCCGTAGCTGCCCAATAGGGCGAGTGCCCACTCTAAGCCTGTTCTGGGAACTTCACCTGTGAACAGGGGCCATTCCCGCTCCAGGGACCCTATAGCGAACAAGAGAAAAACAGCTCGTTTGCCTGTGGATGCTCAGTGCTGTAGACATCAGTAGAGGAGGTGTTGGTGGGGGCTGCCAAGAGAGATGCATGGCAGAGATACATGCAGCAAGACCTTAGGGCAGAGAGCAGGATGCCATGAGAGTTGGGGGAGAGTATTGCAGGCTGAGGCATGGCCAGCGCAGAGCCCGGAGCTGAGTAGGTGCCAGGGACACTGAGAGGCCAACTGGTGGAGACTCAAGTCAGGAAGAGGTAGGAGCAGAAGCACTGTTTGTCATGGTTGTGTAGGATTTGTGCAGAGTAGACCTCAAGATGAAGAAGCTCTCATCGTTATTTGTGTAGACGGAAAGTGAGGGGTAAATGGTGGGTGGATGACAGGTGGAAAATCAAGTAAAGGACGGGCGATGGATGGTACTGGGCGATGGGCAAAATCGATGAATGGATGGTGGCTAAGTAGATGAATGAATAGATGCATAGATGAGTGGGTGAATCGATGGCAGGGTAGATGGACAAATGAATGGATGGATGTAGGGAGAGTTGGCTGATGGATGGGTGGTGGGATGGCAGGCAACCTATCTGACGTCACAACAGAGGTTATTTGGCAACCCTTGCCCCAGCTGTGGCCAGAGAGAGTGATGGAACCTGGGCAGAATTAATGAAGTCCTTCCCTTTCTCTCTGCAGCCTCAAAGCGGAGGGTCCCAGTGTCCCAACCAGGCATGGCTGATCCCCACCAGTTTTTTGATGACACGAGTTCTACCCCAAGCCGGGGCTATGGAGGCCAGCCATCACCTGGTGGTCTGGGTTACCCCACCTCTTCATCCGACGCAGCCTTCCTGGCTGCCCCTATGTCCAACATGGCGATGGTCTACGGGAGCAGCCTGGCCGCTCAGGGCAAGGAGCTGGTAGATAAGAATGTGAGTCTGGCTAACACGGTGGGATGTGGGCTGGGAACAGATGGCTGACAGGCAGGCGGGCGGGCGGGCGCCACAGGGCCTTAGGCTTGAGCTTTGTCCCTCCAGATCGACCGCTTCATCCCCGTCAGCAAGCTCAAGTATTACTTCGCAGTGGACACGGTGTACGTGGGCAAGAAGCTTGGGCTGCTGGTCTTTCCCTACCTTCACCAGGTGAGCAGCGCCTGCTCGGTACCTGCCAGCAAGCAGGGTGGAAGGACCCCCACCCTGGGGTGCTGCCACTACCCCAACTCTCTCCACAGGACTGGGAGGTACAGTACCAACAGGACACCCCAGTGGCCCCCCGCTTCGACATCAATGCTCCAGACCTCTACATTCCAGGTTGTCCCCTCCCGACTCTGCCTAGGCGTGTCTGGGATGGATGTTTGGGTGCCTGGTGCCCGGGAAGGGCTTCCCTCCTCTGACGAGTGTCTGTGTCTGTCTTCCACAGCCATGGCTTTCATCACCTACATCTTGGTGGCCGGCCTTGCACTGGGGACCCAGGACAGGTAAGGATCCTGGAGCAGGGGAAGACATGGGGATATGGAGGCCAAGAGCCATCAGAGAGGTCTCAGCTCTCCTGTCCTGGGACAGTCCCACCTTGTGGCGCGTCACCCCAGGGACACCTTTCACATGGAGCCCATCAAACCCATTTGTGCCCGGCCATCTTCTAAATCCAACCTTCCTTCCTCAGCCTCCACCCACAAATCTATCCTTATGTTCACAGTCCCCCTAAATAAGGTGCTTCCCACTTTCACCCCTTATAATCTCACCCTAGCAGCAACTAAAAGCTCTAAGAGGTGGGCCTGGCCTCCTCCCTATCCTGAAGCTGTCAGTGGCTCAAAGGTCAAGCAGCTGACCCTGTGCCCCCAGCCCTGCTGCTGCCTCCGGGCCTTTGCACATCCATAGTTCCCTGACAGGAATGTGCTCTTTCCCTCCGTGTCCCGCACCTGCTCCTTCACTGTGGTCCTCATCCTGTCATTTCCTGATCAGGCCCCATCTCTCCCTTACAGTTGCCTGTTCCTTCTTTTTTTGTGGCATTGAAAACAAGTATCATGGAACTAGTGGATTCCTTGCTGAGGCTCCAAGATGAAGCAAGGCCCCTTCCCCACCAGTTCTGACTTCAGGCTTCAGCCCAGCTGCCCTTTCTTTCACAGGGCTCTGAGGTCCCCCGTCTAAGCCCTGACTTGAGTGTCACTGTCTAGGGACAGACCCAGATCCTTGGTGGTCTCTGTTCCATTGACACAGGGCTGCCCCGGGTGATGCTCAGGGGACATCTCTTCCGGCAGGTTCTCCCCAGACCTCCTGGGACTGCAGGCGAGCTCGGCTCTGGCCTGGCTGACTCTGGAAGTCGTAGCAATCCTGCTCAGTCTCTACCTGGTCACTGTCAACACCGACCTCACCACCATTGACCTGGTGGCCTTCTTGGGCTACAAATATGTGGGGTGAGTGCTCCCGCCCAGCTTTCCAGTCCCAGACCTTGGCCTCTTCACACTGATTCTCCCCTCCCCTCTCCCCCCGTCAGGATGATTGGCGGCGTCCTCACGGGTCTGCTCTTTGGAAAGATCGGCTACTACCTGGTGCTTGCCTGGTGCTGTGTGTCCATCTTTGTGTTCATGGTGAGTAGGGATAAGGGCGGACAAGGCTGAGGCCCCAGGCCTCCATACCAGGCTTGGGGAGGTCTTTGGAGCATCCAAGTACCAAATCTGAGGCTAGGGGAGCCTCCTGGAAGAGGCAGACACTGTGTGCCTTTCTGAGAGCAAGAGCCAGCCTGGATGCTAGGCTGGGGCCAGGGTTGCCCAGTACACAGGTTCTGCTTGGGCTCTCACTCTTACTTCTGTCTCTGTATGCTGGGCTTTCTGCCAGCCTGCCCCTGAGTCCCTCCAGCTGTGGTAAAATACTGCCTAGGGGCCATGTCTGGACTGCCGCGTACGGCGCGAATCACCTCCTCTGCTTAAGCCTCAGTTTCTTTTGTAAACTGGGATGCCTGGTGACTGCACCCGGAGTCTCGGAGGATTTAGACCGAGCATGAGGGGGAAGCAGAGGGTAACACTGGTACTGGTCCAAAAGCATAAGCCTTGTCATCATGTAACGTTAAGGGAGATGGCTCCATCAGTAAGGAAGACCTGACTTCAATCCTTGGACCCCACATTAAAAAAAAAAAAGAGCCCAGAGTAGATCTATTCTTATAATCTCAGAGCTAGGAATGTGGGGCTCATTGGTACTAGCCTAGACTACTTGGTAACGGGTCCTCTAACTCCCACAAATATAGGTACACACACACACACACACACACACATACACACAAAGAAACATCGGGTACAGTGAGGTGGCTAAGCAGGTAAAGGGCGCTCGCTACCAAGCCTGACAACTTCAAGTTCTATCTCTGGAACCCGCATGGTGGAAGGGGAGAACTGACTCCTGCAGGTTGCCCAGATGTGAGCTCAAGTAGATCGATCACCAGGAACTTGAGGCCACCTTGGTCTACATGTCAAGATCCTGCCTCCCAGAGAGAGAAAGAGCGCGGGAGGGAGGGGGGGGGAAGGGAGGGGGAGGAAGGCATCTGAGCCAAACCAAAAAGGAAATAGCCTTCTAGTTTGTCTTCTGGAGCTGTGTTTTGGGAGTGTTACTCTGTGGTAGGGCACTGGGCTAGTGTCTGCAAGGATCTGTGTTGCGTGAAGGCGGACACTGTCTCCCAGTAGGTGGAAGCAGCTAGGCCACGTTCTTTAGGCCGGGATCTACAATTCTTAGCAGAGAGCCTCTCTTCTGGCCTTTGCCTCTGCAAAGGTTTGCTCACAGGGCTTGGGGGAGGTAGCTATTCAAAAGACCCTTCTAGGAACACAAACTGGAGGCCACAGAGGGGCAGGGACTCATCCCGAGCTGCCTGGCACTTACGGGACCCCCACTTTACCCTTGCCACCCAGATCCGGACACTGCGGCTCAAGATCCTGGCCCAGGCAGCGGCTGAAGGAGTGCCGGTGCGTGGGGCGCGGAACCAGCTGCGCATGTACCTGACTATGGCAGTGGCAGCTGCGCAGCCGGTACTCATGTACTGGCTCACCTTCCACCTTGTACGGTGAGCTGCGGCCTGGCCTCCAGCTCCCACACTCATCTCGCTTGACCAGGGCTCCCGCCCTCCAGGCCCGCGCCCTCCCTCCTAGCCAAGGTGCTCCTGTCGCCTACTGCACACCCGCAACAATAAACCTGATGGGCTCGGCGCGGCCTCCGCTTCTGACCGGCAGAGGGCGCTGGGGAGCGGAAAGGGCTGCAAGTTTAATAAGTCAATGGGGGGCCTTCTTCTTCTCCTTCTTTTCCTTCTTCTCCTTCTTCTCCTTCTTCACTTTGGGTTTCTTGGCCTTGTCTGAGGAGCGTTCATGCTTCTTGCAGCCAGTGGCGTACTCCTGGAGAGCCGAGGACGGTGGGTAGGAGAGGAGGTGGCCCGGTTGAAAGCGGTACTGGACCCGCCCCACTCACCTCGGCAAGGAGCCTAACGTGACCCTGACCGCAGCGGGGCCTGGGTCTGAGAGAACACGCTGGGAGAGGGACCGTCTCTTACCTTCCCCTCTGCCTCTGAGTCGCTGGAGCTGCTACTGCTGCTGGAGTCGGAGGAGCTGCCAGGGCCATGCTAGATGGGGGGTTGGGGAGGGGGTGGTTAAAGTGAGGACAGGGACCGGCTCGACCAGCTTCCAACCCAAACTGGAAGGCTGATGTGTGGCCAAGGACCAAGGACGGAAGCCAGTCCTCATCTCGGGCCCTCGGGACTCGATGCCGGTGATGAAGTGACTTACCCTCGGCTTGTGAGCAGCGCCTGCCTCTGGCCCGCCCGGCGCTTTAAGAGGACAGTGTTTGGGGTCTCCCACTTGGCCTGCCCCCTCTGGCTTCTTAGAGCCAGGGCCCAGGGCTGCAGAGGAGACGGGAGTTACATGGGTTATGTAGGCGACGTAGCTTCCCTTCAGTATTTCCCAGGCTTACACAGCAAATCCACCACTCCCCGGGGAGCGTACCTGCGGCCAAGTCAAACTCCATGGCGGTGACCAGTCTGGATGGCCGGAAGCTTTAGGCAGAGCCTAGGGCAGGGGGTGGGACTGCACGACCTGCCCATCTCAGGAATTCCGCGAAGCCTCGCCCTCCGGACCATTGTCCCTCAGCTCCCTGGCCCTGACTCACTGCACTGGCGCTCCCGGCTCCACCCAGACTTTCCTAAGTGGGAAGTGGGGTTAGAAGTGGCTGTAGGTGTCTGGGAGAAAGGGGGTGAGACTAGTCATCAGTTGGCCCCTTTGCGGGGGGGTACTTGCTTTGGGAAAGCCGTTCCATACACTGAACAAAGTTAAAGTGCATTCTGGGAGCGACGAGGTCTGGTTCTCAGCTCCTCTGACCTGAGATAAGTAGTGTCTGAAGAATTTGGTGGCCAGACTAGTGCGCCATGGCGGCTGCTGAAAAGCACCAGCAAAGTTGTACCCTGGGGTGGGGGTGGGGGGGTGGGAGGCAGGCAGGGCGGAGGGGTTGAATTCCTAGGCTGGTGTTTGGCAGAGTGCATGGTGGTGAAATGTGTTGCGTTGTTTGGGTAAAGGCAGGTGTCTTAATTTGGGCTGTTAAACATAACAGATTAGTGCTTAAGCAGCAGTTTACCTCATAGTCGGAAAGGCTGGGGGCTGGAAGCTAGGCATAGGCAGGGAGAGAGCCCTAGTACAGAGATGGTCTGCTTCCTGCTTCTAGTCTTGGCTCTCCATGTCTGAATGTAAGACCTCCAATTTGGGACATGGCTTCGCCATGTGACTTTCGGGCTCACAAGCATTAGCTCCAAGCTACGTACTGTAAGCTCACTGCTCAGGAGACTGGGGCAGGGGGATTGAAGACTCTATCATAGCCTGGGTTACACAGCATAAGAGTGCTGGGCTTGGTGGCGCACACCTTTAATCCTAACACTCAGGAGGCAGAGGCAGGTGGATATCTGAGTTCAAGGCCAGCCTGGCCTTACAGAGTGAGTTCTGTGCCACCCAGCAATATACCTGACTCAAGAAAATAAGGAGGCTGGTGAGGTGGCTCATTGTGTAGAATTGCCAGGTTAATGAGCTGAGTCTAATCACCCGGAACCACCTAAGAGAACTAACGCCTGCAAACCGTCTTTGGACTTCCACAGGTGCACATCCAGGCATGTGCACACAAAACAAAACACCCACCTGTATATTCCAAAAGTGAGCACCCACCTCTCAGCAGGAACAGGTGGCTACTTCAAGGATCAAGGTGGATGCCTGCTTAATGTCCATTTGCAGAAATGCCTGCACTGGTCATGCAGGCTCCACACATATCATTCCAGCACACACTTGGTGCTTCCCATTATCTGAAAAACTTTATTTTTAGATGTGTGTACGTGTGCTGGTGTCTGTGGAGGCCATCCTTGGGTTTGAGCCCTCAGAACAAAAAAATACCCCTAACCACCTTCTAGCACCTTAGCTCTTTACAGTTTAAATTCTTCCCTATGATGTTTACCTATGTATGCATACCTATTCATGCCTGCTGCCTGAAGCCAGAAGGCAGTACAGGGGTCCCCTGGAGCTGGGGTTATCCTTGTGAGCCACCATGTAGGTCCTGGGAATCAAACCCAGGTCCTCTGGAAGAGCAGCCAGTGCTCTTCATCGCTGAGCCACCTCTCTAGTACCCACCCACCCTCTTTTTTTGAGACAGGGTCTCAAAAAGACCTATGTGGTCTATTAGTCAATATACAGCCAGAGCTTGTCTTAAATAGCAGTGGACTCTATCTAAAATCTACCAACCAAAGTAGTAGAGGCAAGGAAAAAACCCAGCAGGGCAGAGGAACCGCTAATGTGTTATGTTGGGAGGGCTTGGATTTGTTGTTTGAGACAAGGTTTCTCTGTGTAGCCCTGCCTGTCCTGGAAGTATAAGACTAGGCTGGCCTCGAACTCAGAGAGCCAGGTGCTGGGATTAAAGGGGTGCACCAGCACTGCCTAGCTCTTTTTTTTTTTTTTTTCTTTTGGATAGGGTTGGATATTTTGCTTTCCCGAGATAGGGTTTCTCTGTACAGCCCTGGCTGACCTGGAACTCTAGTCTATAGACCAGGCTGGCCTCGAACTAAGAAATCTGCCTGTCTCTGCCTACCAAGTGCTGGGATTAAAGGTATGTGCCACCATTGGTCAGCAGGGTTGGATTTTTAAAGTGAAAACCTCATTGGAGAGGTTTGGTTGTGGTTTTGAGGCTGGGTCTTTGATAGTCCAGGCTGGCTTCAGGCTTGCTATGTAAGTGGAGACCACACAGGTATGCCACCATGCTGCATAGGTTTGCAATTTCAAGACTCTACAAACAAAGGCTAGTCTGTACACCCTAGCAAGACCCTGTCCCAAAGGAATAAAAGGGGCGGTGGTGGAGGAGGGGTTTCTCAGTGACAGAGCACTTGCCTAACATACATGTAGCCCTAGGTTAAAGCCTCGGTAAAATGCAAATTTTAAAGTTAGTGGACTGCGAGGGCGTGGTGGCGCACGCCTTTAATCCCAGCACTCGGGAGGCAGAGGCAGGCGGATTTCTGAGTTCGAGGCCAGCCTGGTCTACAGAGTGAGTTCCAGGACAGCCAGGGCTACACAGAGAAACCCTGTCTCGAAAAAACAAACAAACAAACCCAAAAAGCCTCTCCCCCAAAAAAGAGAGAAAAGCTAGTGGGCTGGGCATGATGACATAGGCTCTGGAAGCAAATGCAGGCAGTTTTGAGGCCAGTCTAGTGTATAGAGCGAGTTCTAGGACAGCCGGGGCACAATGTCTATTAAAAAAAAAAAGTAAATTAAGATAGTGTGGTAGGTTCCAGGACTACACAGAGAAACCCTATCTCAAAAAACAAAACAAAAACAAACAAACAAACAAAGCTAGTGTGGTAGGTACAAGGGTTCACAGGTGCAGGCAGGGGTGCCACCCAATGACCTTTGATCTTCAGGGAAGGGAAGTAGATAAGAGGGGTGAGGCAGAGGTAAGGAAGGAGTGGGGGACCTTTGGTCTACATGATTGGGGTTGGGCTGTGTGAACAGTGCTGACTGTTGTGCCCACAGCTCCTTACAGAACAGGAGGAAAGCCTGTCCAGGCAGAATATTAATTCCAGGAGGGTGGGACAAGTGACTCAGAGTGGTGTGTCTTGTGAATTGGTTTACCTCTGTCCAGGGAGTGCTCTGCTAGCAGACCATAGGGATCAAGGACAGGTACACCTCCAATTACCCCTCACTAAGTCAGGACCTGTTTGTCTCTGTGTGAAGATTAACACTTGCCTGCCCAGCATACCGACACAAACCTATAATCCAAGCACTGGAAAAAGAAAGGAGGAGTACTAGTTAGAGGACAGCTTGAGCTCCAGAGAAAGACCCTGTCTCAAAACACCAAGCTGGGGGGCTGGAGAGATGGCTCACTGGCGTGGAGCATATGTTTTTGCAGAAGACCCAGATTCAGCTCAGCATTCACAGGGTACCCTTTCTGACCTGTGTGGGCACCAGGCATGCACATGGTGCACATACACACATGTAAGCAGAGCGCGCCACTCTCACACGAACCTAAAAGAAAAAAATGAGTTGAGGGGCTGGAGAGATGGCTCCGTGGTAGGAGCATGTGCTTTGTGGAAGACCCAAGTTGAGTTTCCCTGAGCAGGTACCAGGTGGCTCACAACTGCCTGGAACCGGAAATCTGACATCCTCTCCTGACCTCCACATGCCCTAGCACATCCATGGCATCACTCACACATAAACACAAATCAATTTTTAAGAAAGTCCATGTTTAAGAAAATAAACTAGCCCGTGCATGCCTTGGATGCCAACACTCAGAAGACAGGCAAGTGGTAATCTGTGAGTTTGATTGAGGCCAGCCAGCGATGCATAAGACGGCTTTTGTCTCAAAACAAAATAAATAACCAAAGCAAGTCATACAAGTGACTGCTGGCTGAGGCAGCCACATGTCTGTAATCTCAGTGTCCTGAGGAGATGGGAGGCAGAGACAGAGACCAGGTTCTCAGGAACCAGCCAGTCCGGCACACACGGAGTAAACAAGACTTGGTCTGGACTGGAGAGATGGCCCAGCACCTAAGAGCGCTAACACTTCCAGTTCTCGGTCACTCACAACCACCTCTACAACTCCTGTTCCTAGAAATGAGACGCCTCGTGGCCTTTGCTGGCACTTGAACTCACACAGATACGCGTAACTAACAAATCTTTAAATGGTAGAAAGTAAGGAGCAACGTGTGGAGTGGTCTTCTGACCTCCATGTGCTGCAGTGTGCACACACATGCACAAAGCCCACGTACATACTAAGTGGTGGGTCGGTCGGTCTTAAGGCTCGGTGATAGAGCACTTTGCCAGAATCCAGTGAGGGGCTGGGGGTATGGCTCAGGGATAGAGTGCTTGCCTAGCAAATACAAGATCCTGGGTTCTATCTCAGTCCCACAAAATAATAAAGCACTAAAAACCAAGAATTCGCCTGGCGGTGGTGGCAAACGGCTTTAATCCCAGCACTTGGGAGGCAGAGGCAGGCAGATTTCTGAGTTCGAGGCCAGCCTGGTCTACAGAGTGAGTTCCAGGACAGCCAGGGCTACACAGAGGAACCCTGTCTCGAAAAACAAAACAAAAATTCTTGCCTCATAAAATAAATGGCTTTTCAGAATCTGCTTGTCCTGAACAGGCAGTGTTCAGGAATGTCAACTGTATCTTTTTCTTTTTTCTTTTTTTGGTTTTTCGAGACAGGGTTTCTCTGTGTAGCCCTGGCTGTCCTGGCACTCACTTTGTAGACCAGGCTGGCCTCGAACTCAGAAATCCGCCTGCCTCTGCCTCCCAAGTGCTGGGATTAAAGGCGTGCGCCACCACGCCCGGCTTCAACTGTATCTTTAACCCTCCCCTCTACACAGGGGTATTGGTGTTGAGTCTCTGCCTTGGCCTCTCTAGGGTGTGGCTGGGGCAGGAGGGGCTTTTTGTACCCTGGAGATAGTCAGTACACTGCTGGGCTGTCTCAGAGTGGGAGAATGGGAGGGGAGGACAAGGCCTCGTCTCTCCTAACTTCCCCTCCATCACATTGTACACAGGATGCCACACTCCTACCTTTGCCCTCACCTGGCAGGCACTGCACCTGCCCTTCTGGACATCTCAAGCTTACAGAGGCTGTGTCCTTGTCTCATGTGTAGGCCCCAGCTGGTGAGAGGCCATCTATCTCCACTTGCTCTTCTCATCTCTCCCCAACTGCTGTAGGCATCTCACTGAGCTCTGGTAACTTCTGCCCCAAACGCCTTGGTGCCAGGGTGTTAAATAGTGCCACTCTGCCCCTCAAGCAAGCATGCAGCATTGCTGGTGTCCTCACTCCGGGGTCCCTCCATCCCTTTTCTCACCTCAAAAAAAGGCATCCTGGGGGGGCTAGCTCTAATCCTGCATTTTAGTTTTGTTGTGAGACAGGGTTTCTTTGTAGACCAGGCTGGTATCCAACTCACAGAGATTCACCTGCCTTTGCCAGCAAAGCATAGGATTTTGTTACTTTAGCAACTACAGTGGGTAGGGAAGCCAAGATGCTGAGGGGCCCAGGTGGGAGAGCTAGATGCCTTTCCTGGAGTGCTCTATGCCTGAGGTCCCTCCCACATGCTTGAGGTCCCATCTGTCTGGAAAAGGGATTATGGTGAGCCTTCGTTTAGTTTTTCCTGGAGTTGCCAAGAACACAGGCCCAGCTCCTATAAACACCACTATCCCCATTCAACCACATCCCAGCAGCTGGATGCACATAGGGACTTTTCTCTTATCAGACTGAAGCACTGTGCTAGCCTCTGACTACTGGGCTGAGCTCAGCTTCCACCCAGTCGTCCGTCAGTCCAGAGTTTACTTCCTTCTGCTTCTAAGCTAACATCCTAGCTGTTAACCTCTAGACTCCTGGGGGTCAGAAACTGGCTTCCTAGCTTCTCACGCACAGCAAGACATTAGCATCTGTGGCTTTCTTTGTTCACAGGACTCCAGATACATACATACATACATACACGCCTGGCAGTAGGCTGTGACAAAGGAAGAACACAATTAGGTGAGGATGTAGCTCAATGGCCTGCCAATTGCCTGGTATCGACAAAGGGGTATTACAAAGCTTGGGGAGCCTTCAGCTTTATACCAGCACCCCACTGTTCCTCCTCCCTAAACACGTGAGCAGCAATGCAGTCCTGAGGAGTGACCTTCAGAGTGCTCAGGATCACCCCTTCTTAACCCTTGAAACCCTGTGGCCTGGGGAAGTGGCAAGGACAATATGGGTGTGTTCCCACTCCAGGGACCAGCTCACAGCCGCCTCCTCCAGAGCCAGCGGCTCCTCACAGTCCATCTGTGCAGAGTTCCACGCAAGCACAACCATTTTGCAAAGCTCCCAAGAGCAAGACCTGCAGGACCAGAGGCCCACATCAGTCCAGTGCCCAGCCCTCAACCATGTGTGTGTCCACTGAGTACCTCCACTCAACACTTTGATCAGTCTGAGCAACAGAAGCCACCCAGTCAAATCCCTTCACATTGGTTCATCCCCAGGCAAAACTGTACAACCCAGGAGTCTCCGCTCAGGCTGGGGAAAGTTTAGCACATCTTACAGGCTGGGTGGATCTAAGAGTCTGTTGCCATTGGACACACTGATGGGCCAGGCTGACCTGTGGCCTCTAAGTACTCTCAATCACTGTAAGGGGCAGCTGGCTTCATACTGTAAATACAGATATTCTGTGCTACTGGACAAAAAACAGGGTTCAGTGTTTATGAGTGTGAGTGTTTCAACTGCATGTATACAACACTTGTGTGCCTGGTGTCCCAGAGACCAGAAGAGGGTATTAAGAACCCTAGAACTGGAGTAACAAACATGATTGTGAGCCACCATATGTTGTTGGGCCCTGAAATTAGGCCCTTTGCAAGAGCTCTCTCTCTGAGACTGGCCTTGGCCTGAGATGCCGCCCCTGCTTCTGAGTGCTGGGATTACAGGCATGTGTTATCATGCTCCCTTGCTGAGACTCCCAACAACTTCATCACTAATGGACTCGAGAGGTCAGAGGGCAGGTGGCAGTGATAGAGGGAGTCTTTTCCCAACATCCAGAACCTAAGAGCACCTGTATTCCAGGGAAGCAAGAACTGGTTATGTCCAGGAGAGTGGTCAACGAGTATTCACGAGTGTGGCCAGGAATTTCAATGAGTGAAAAAGTGGGGCTGGAGAGACAGCTCAGTGATGAAGGGCACTGGCCGTGGGCTAGAGAGGACCTGGGTTTGGTTTCCAGACCCTACATGGTGGCTCACAACCATCTGTATCTCTCAGATCCCAAGAATCCTATACCTTCTTCCTTTGGCCTCCTTAAGTACCAGGCATGTGGCACACACAGATACCTGCAAACAAGACAGTTATATGCATAAAAAAATAAATCTTAAAAAAAATTGGGGCGTTGGCTGGAGTGTGGTAGTGCACATCTTTAATCCCAGTACTTGGGAGGCAGAGGCAGGTGGATCGCTGTGAATTTGAGGCCAGCCTGGTCTACAGAGGGAGTTCCAGGACAGCAAGGGCACAAAGAAACTTTGTCTCAAAAACAAAACAAAACAAAAACAATTGTGGCTGCGTGGGCTGCAGTTCTGCTGGTAAACCTAGGTTCCAGCCTCAATTGGGAATAGTCCAGGTATAGAGACATACACCTGTAATGTCAGCACTTAGGAGCTGGTAGCAAGCCCGAGTCATCTCAGCTATGAAGGCAAGTCAGGTTAGCCTGGGACCCCTGTAGGATATGAAAAACAAACAAACAAACCAACCAACCACACTTTGTGTCTAAACAAACGGAAAGCAAAGCCCTGACTCCAGAATGACTGAGCAGTCCTGAGATAACCCTTGGCGCCTGTAACTGGTAGTCACAAGAAAAAGAAACCAAACTACATAGTAAGTTTTATTTTAAAAGGCCTACTTTATTAAACACATTCTTTCAGAATCCCGATTTTTAAAAAACCTTTATCTACTTAAAAAAAAAACCCCACATAAATCAAACAAACAGTGTCCTCTACAAGAATGGGGCTCCTTCCTAGTGATGTTAGAGGAGGCAGGCAATGGGGAAGGGCAGGGGAGCTGTGGGAGGGCAGGGTCAAGAGGAGGCCCTACGCAGCCCAACAGCACTGGGAAACAAAGACCAAATCAGACACAAGCAGTTGCTCTCTTTTTAAACAGCACAAGTTGTCACCCCCCCCCCCCCCCCCGTTTTCTGAGCACTGGGGCCTCTACAAGACACAGGTGTTCTTCACCAGCTGCTCCTTGTCATCCGCAGTGCTCCAAACGGTGCGCAGGGCACGCTCCTGCTTTCTGCGAACCACACGGATCAGGCAGACCATAGAGGTTCCCAGGAGGAGGATCAGAACCATGAGGAACAGCCCCACCAGGATCACCGCTAAGGATAAGAGGGAGCAGGTAAGACATGAAAAACACAGGCACAGGGGGCCAGCAGGGTGACCCAGAGTGCACAGTAGCCAAAGTGGACTCAGAACAAGGACCAGATACCTTCTTCAACCTGGGAATCTGACAGACTGTCTGCCGGAGTAGCCAGTGCAATGCCACACACACAGAGTGGCTTTTGAACTTTATTTTAAAAATTCTATGTGTATGTGTATTTTACCTGCCTGCATGTCTGTGTAGCACATAGTGCCTGAAGAGGCCAAAAGAGGGTATTAGAGTCATTTAACTAGAGTTAAAAATGGTTTTGAGTCACCATGTAGGTGCTAGGGATGGAATCTGGACAGTACGTGCCCCTGCCTGCTGAGCTATCTCACCAGCCATATTCTGTGTTTTGTTTTGTTTTTTTTTTGAGATGTGACCTGTAGTGGCCCATGCAGCCACTCTGACCTTGAAATCCTGAATGGCAAAAGATGAGTCCCGAGTCGGCCTGAGCAGTGCAGTCTGCTAGGTGAGGGTGTACCCTGCAGAGCCAGGAGGGACCCTAGGGTTTCTAGCTGTGGGTGAGCAACAGCAGCTGCCCCACTCGTCAGTTAAAATGCCTTCCTACCAGGTGATGCCCTATTTCAGGCATGTGACTCCCTGTGACATCCACCTGGCTCCCTCCCCATGGGCTTATAGGGCCTAACTAGCCTTCTGGGGCAATCCCTTGCCCAGCTCCACCCACAGCCAGTCCTCCAGACCTGGGCACCTTTCCAGCCCAGCCTTGAGAACCAGCTTCTACTTCTAGAACAAGGCAGACTTGTAGGCCAGGTCTAGGATCCTTCACAGGGAGAAAAGATCAAGAGGCCAAACCAGTGTGGCAGGTGCACAGGGTAGCACCTGTCTTCCGAGGAGGCTCAGAAACAAAAGTGTGAGGACACAGGGCCCTCACCAGGCCAGGCTGCCTACTGTCTTCCTCTTGACACCCCTGTCCATCTTTCACACTCCATGGGAGTTAAATTCCCTCCAGGCCTGGAGTTACCGTCAGAGGCTTGTGGGTGGACTCCACAGGACAGGCTTGTCTGCCAGACACTTCCTGTAGCCCAAACACAGTCTGCCTAGGAAATTCCTGATTCAAGCTCAGCTTCAAGTTGTGTATAGTGCTTAATATAGGGCAACTGTCCACACATTCCAAACTGCCTAACCATTTTCATATAGACACAGCCCTCTGCCACCAGGACATTCCAGTGGGGAACAATGTTGTAAACAAGGCAGAAAATACACTGGGGAGAACCTAGTTAGTCCATGAAGGCCAGTGGGAGGGAGGTAGAAGACAGGCGGAGAAGGCAGAGGCCACTTACCTTTTAGGCCCGGGGTCAGGAAAGGATACATCTGCTTACCTACAGAGAATGCAAAATGCTACGGTCAATTCCCTATGCTCTCTATCCTCAGAGCTGGAACCAAGGTTGGTCTCCTCTGCCTCCTGAACTCTAGGGCTCTCCTCTCCCCAGCAGCTCTGGAGGCTCTGAGACCTTGTCACTCAATAGTCTAATGGACATTTCCAAAGGCTTCATCTCAGGAGAGGGAGAGGAAAAGAGCCTCCAGGGCTCCCCTGGTCCAGGGATGGGGTCAGCCGACTTGCCAGAGCAGCGCTGCATGCATGCTTCCTGGGAGAGGTAACTGTTCTTGTTGCCTCTGCACCCGCCGTAGATGAAGCTGATACAGGAATTCTTTTCAGCGTCATAGTACCAGCGAGGGAAGGCTGCGCGGCATGGCCCAGTGACAGCCTTCGGGACACAGTATTCTGGAAGGGAGAACAAGGGAGCCTCAGGGGGACAAATCAGTAGGGCCGAGGAGAAGCACATGCCCCTCTTCTTGTGTGTGCATGTGTCTTGATATGTGTGTTTCAGAGTAGTCTTTAACTCGTGGCAATCCTCCTGTCTCAACATCTCCTCTGCCCAAATGCTGGGATTTCAGCTGCATACCACTCGTGGTGGGGGAGGGGCTGGCTTCATTTCAGGCCCTTGTTGACAAGCACAACCATGTTGCTCATGCAATGCCAGGCACTTTTTCCTCTGATCTGCCCTGGGACCCTCACCTTACATACACATGGGAATTATGTACAGGGCATAGCTCCTACCCACAGCCAGAGCAGGTGAGAATCAGGGTGGCAGGCAAATTCTGGAAGCACATACATACCCTTTTTTTTTTTTTTTTTTGGTTTTTCGAGACAGGGTTTCTCTGTGTAGCCCTGGCTGTCCTGGAACTCACTTTGTAGAACAGGCTGGCCTCGAACTCATAAATTTGCCTGCCTCTGCCTCCCTCTTTAATCCCTGCTGGGATTAAAGGCATGCGCCACCACGCCCGGCAAGCAACACATATCCTTTTGACTTCACTTTGCTGGCACATCTGGATTCCCGACAGCCTGAGCTACCCACTGAGGCTCTAAGGTGGTAGCTGAGGTGTAGCTACTTGGCAAGGTCTGAAGGACTTTGTAACAAGCTCTTCCTGGTAAACCCACTTCCCAACTGCATAAGGGCACAGTTGATGAAGTTATACCTTCATAGTTGAAGCTCTCATCAGAGAGGTCCTCAGAATTCTGCTTTCTGGGAACTGCAACACAAAGATCTGGTTAGGAGGGACACAGGCTAATCGTCCAAGCAGGGCTGCCTTTAAGGGGGTGGACATACCCTTGGTCCTCATGTCCTCTGGAGCACAGGACACACTCAACACCCACTGGAGGTGGGTGGTACTCTTGCTACCTCAGGGGTTACTATGGAAACTAATCACAACCATGTGTCTTGAGGTGATCAAGAAGATTGCTGTGTTTACTTTCTGAAGTACCCAGAAACTTATTCTACTGGGGCAATTTCATTCAGAAATATGCTAAAAATAAGAGTTGCCATGCAGGGTCCTGAACAGGTTATCAAGGGCCAAAACCAACCAACCAGGCAGTGCCTAGCATTGCCCCTCACCCATTCTCCCACGGGCTCTGGTGTCAGAGAGTCAGGGCAGGGCCAGACTGTGGTGCATGGACTACCTGGGGGGGGGGGGTTGTCCCCATTGGAGGTATAGTCTCCTCCCCCTAACCCTGTGGAAGGGCAGGTATTGCTGGCTCTGCTGGGCCCCAAGGGTACAATCACTACTAGCTGGTACAAGGGACCACTCACCCAGGCTCCTGCAGCAGAGTCCCTTAAGCATAAAAGAGGAACAGGGCAGCTACTGACAGCTCTACAAAGCAAACTAACACAAAGCTACAGATGAAGGACAGCAGCAGTTGGCAGAGGACAAAGGACTTCTAGAGAGGGAGGGGGACAGAACCCCAGGGGGGAGGAGAGGGCACAGGAAGGCAGACAGCAGCATAGAGGGAAGGCAGGGTGGCTCTGCAAGCACAAGCCAGCCCTGTGGTTGCTGTGCACTGGAGGCAGAGGGAGGCACCTGACAATTCCCTTCTCAGTCCTTAGGAACCTACCACTCAGGACAGAAGAGTCCGCTCCATTCCTGTTCCTGGTCATGTCATCAGTGGTGTTCTCTGTGAGGGACAAAGAACAGAAAAGCAAACTATCATCAAGTGGGCCACACATGTCACAACCAACCCTGGTGGAAAAGAAGTTCAGTCCTGGGGTGCATGTGGGTGGGCGTGGCAAGCTTTTTACTTAGAAAGGAGGGACTGGGATTGCCTGGGGACTCAGGGCAAGAAGCAAAATGACTTTGCACTGTCAGGGCTTCCAGGGCCATGTCTCCTGTTTAAAGTAGAGGTGGAGTTATGACTTGGTTTTGTTTTTCGAGACAGGGTTTCTCTGTGTAGCTCTGGCTGTCCTAGAACTCACTTTGTAGACCAGGCTGGCCTCGAACTCAGAAATCCACCTGCCTCTGCCTCCCGAGTGCTGGGATTAAAGGCATGTGCCAGCACTGCCCAGCACATTATGACATTTTTAACTATATCTGAAAATGATTTTGTGTGTATCTGTGCATGGGTATGTCACAGAGTACACGTGGAGATGAGGGGATAGGTTTCAAGAGTCCATTCCCTCCTCCTACCATGTTGGGCCCTGGAGTTAATACAGGTGTTGTTACTTGGCTTTTACCTCCCCCTCGTTCCCCCCCCCCCCCACTATCCTCATTTGAACACAGATCTTAAGCAGAGAGAGGTGAATGGAGATGCTTAGACATACCCATGGGTGGTTGTGTCTTTCTCAAGGACATCACCTCTACATTTGGGGGAGGGGAGTTATTTATTTAAAACACTTGTGTGTGTTCGCCTGTATAAGCATGAGTTTATGTATACAGAGACTGCCTACAGAGACCGGAAGAAGCCCAAAAAGGGATTTAGGAGCTGGGTAGCTGTGAGCTGCCTGATAGGTTGCTAGGAACTGAACCCTGGTCCTCTGTAAGAGCAGTAAGCACTCTTAACTGCTAGGTGGTCTCTCCAGATCCTTATTTTGACTTTTTGAGACAGAATTCTTTCCACCCCATTACTCAGGCTAGCCTGGAACTATATAGCCCAAATAGTCTCTCAGACTTGTAGAAATCCTTCTGTGGGAGGATTATATTCTGAAGATGGCATCCCAGCCAGTCTGTATTTATTTACCTACAATTTTTAAAGGCATAAAACAGTCCATATGTATTTAATATCACAGAACTGCAGTTACAATGGCTGAGATGACACGGTAGGCATGAGGACACTCCTACAGTCAACTGCTTCAAAGGCTGAGGCAAGGCGGTCAAAGCATCCAGCCTGGGTCACACACACCTTGTCTCGCAACAGGGGCGGAGTAGAGCAACAAATAAAGAGACTTCAAAATGGTCAGATTTTGTTGTTGTTTGCTTGTTAGGTTTTTGTTTTAGTTTTTGTTTTAAGAGACAGGGCGTCTCTGTGTAGTCCTGGCTGTCCTGAAACTCGCTCTGGAGACCATTAGGCTGGCCTCTAACCCACAGAGATCTACCTCCCTCTCCTCCCGAGTGCTGGGATTTAAGGCGTGCCCACCATTATCTGACAAAATGGCCAGGTTTGTTGTTGTTGTTGTTGTTTTATTTTGGGTTGTTGATGGGTTTTTTTTTGGGACACATCTTCCTACATTGTCTAGGTTGGTCTCAATTCCTGGAGTCAACCTGCCTCTACTTCTCAGTTTTGCAGCTGGAACTACAATTGAGTAAGACAGTGCCTGACATCCGATTTTGTCTCCAGCACAAATTACGGTAGTGGGTGTAGAGGCCTGGGGCTGGCCTGATATCACTCAGCAGTCACCTCATCCCGGTCCCCTCCGTCTTCCTCTGCCCTAGTCAAGCCACTTTCTGGCAACTCACTAGAAGGCTTGCATACTTTTAGACAGTCTGGCCCCCCTGGGAGATTCCAGTTTCCATTATAAATTAATCAACTGGCACAACACACACCTTCATTCTTATTTGGCCTCCTTCAGAACTTGCTTGCCTAGAAAACCGGCTGGCAGGACTCCAGGGGTCAGTGGCATGGGCAGGTTTCAGCCTGAGTTACATGAGAGTGCCAGGAGGCGACAGACAAGCAAATGCCCACCGAAACCTTCCAAGCTCTTGCAGCTGGGATCTGGTTCTGACCCACGTCCAGGGAGATATTGAGTGCATTACGCCAACCAATTCCTGCTCATGTCCTTAACACTTTAGGGGAGCAAACAACATTTCCAAGCTGTCCCCTCCACCAAGGAGAGGAAAGCACACGGAAGCAACATTCTCTCTACTCAGATTCCTGACATGCCAGTTGCCACCCAGAAGGCGAAGGACTGGCCTGCACTGTCTGAAATCATACCCTAGCTAGGCACCTTTAAAACTGCACTTCAGAGTTTGGGACCAGTGGCCCAAAAGAGGCAGAGGCAGGAAGACAAAGACGGTAACTCAGACTATGCAGTAAAGAAAAAAGAAAGAAACATGGACTGATGCACCAAGTCACAATCCCTTCTGTCTGTCTGTCCGTCCCCTTCCCACCCCCAGCCTCTCCCAATTCCTCAGACAAGCAAACTTAGGCGCTTCACCCCATTGCAGGAGACCAGTCACTGCCTGAGGCCATTGCTGACCTGCCTTCACAGTCTCACGATGCCTTCTCATCTCTGAATGCAGAGCTCAAATCCAGAAAGGGAGGATAGAAAACCATAAACACCACTACCTATGGGGGACTGGGGCTCAACACAGAACCAGTCACAGCTTTAAGTCAACAGGCAAATCTGCAAACCAGGAAGGGTGGCACAAAACCTTTGTGGGTAACTCAGCCTTGGCCTTGGGAACAGCAGAGAGGGATCAGGACTCAAGGCTCTACTGGGCCTTCAGGTTTATTTGTACTGTAACGGTCAATGCTACCTTCAAGAGTGGAGATGGATGGATTTCACGGCACAAACTCCAGTGTTGACTCCTAACATAGCTCTGAGAACCTTTCAGGTCACTTGTCTCAGAGGATGCCCGAGGAACCAGGGCCTGTAGAGTGTGCAGAGGCCAGGTAATAGGCTTGACTCTTTTTGGTAAGAAGTAGGGAGCCTGTAGCGAAACCAGTGTGGCCACAGGAACCAGCACACTGGGTCTGTTTCTACTTTTGATTCTTACCCCATCCCGGGTTCTGACTGAAGAAGTAAACATCCCAACAATGAGCTCTAAGTATCTACTTCTCGCACTGCAGTCTTACCAGTGACACCAGCACACTTGTCAAGACACTCCTCCTTGCTCTGGTAGTTATTGACATTGCCTTCACAGCCTCCATAAACAAATGGCTGGCAGGACCCATCAGTGATATTGTACCACCACCTGGGGATGGAAGCCCGGCATTTCCCCACTACCTTCGAAACTCCACAAGACTCTGAAACAAAACAGAACCCATGTGGGTTGATGGGGACAATCCCAGGGTCAAAACACACACACGCACATACTCTGTAGGAGGAAGTTCAAGCTGTTCAAGATATTCCAAAAAGGAAGCAAAGTGTTCTGGCCTGCCAGTTCCTCTAGACCTGTTCCCAGAGACAGCCCTGATGCTGTCTTCCTTGTACGGAAAGGAACATCACCTGGTAACAGCGTCCAAAGCACCTGACACAGCTGCAGGTGGCTTCTGCCCTCGACGACGCTTACCAGAGCGCACAGGTGAGGGAGTGGCTCAGCAGAGCACTTGCCAGGCGTGTGCCAGGCCCTGGATTCCAGGCCCTACACACTCTCCCACAAAGACTATCGGTACACACACCAACACTCAAATCCAAGAACTTCAGAGACCAGCTTCCTAACTCTAAAGGGCAACCCAGCTCATGGGCCTGGGTTCCAGAGAGTCCTAAGGTTTACCCCCACTCCAATCAAAGGAAAAAACACCAACCATGGTATTCTAGTTGGACACATTTGCAGTCAGTGAAAGAGGCTGGTCAGGGGGCCGTTGTGGACAAGGGAATCACCTGAACCAGAGGAGTCACTCTGGAGGGCCCGTGTCTTCCTCTGCAGTGGCACACTGTCCTCCCCACCCCAGACTGACGGGCCAATCTGAATGAGCACCCAAATGTCAGCTCTCAAGCTCAACTGTCCCAGAGCTTGGTCACAGGTAGCCCTTGTTACTCTCCAGCTTGCTCATGTCTAGTTTGTTCTACTACTGGAGGTAATCTTGGGAATTGCAAAGGGCAGGATTTGTGCTTCTGTTGTTACGGGCATGGAACCAGAAATTCTCAAAACACCATCTAAACTCACAACACATTTCTACTGTGAGAAACATAAACTTTCCCATATATGCCAGTACATCTCAAGTAAATAACAAAAAAAGGAAAATTGCAGGACCAACGAGATGACTCAGTGGGTAAAAGTGCTTGCTGCATAAGCCTGATGACCCCAGTTCAAAACCTGGACCACCCAACTCCACCCCACCCCACCCCACCCCAAAGGCTGGATGCAGTGGCATACTGGATCACTCTCAGCCCTCCTCTAGCACTGGCTTATTTATACATGCTTGCTGCCACACCTGGCTTTCATGTGAGTACCAGGGATGCAACTGCAAGTCCTCATGCTTGTGGCTTGAACCACCTCCCCAGCCAGGCTCATAGCAGACCTGTAATCCTGTTACTTGGAGGATGGACCAGAGGGATGGAAAGTTCAAGGCTAACCTAAGTTACAGTGAGTTCAAGGCCAGCCTGAGGAATTTAATAAGAGCCTATCTTAAAAAAACAAAACAAAACAAAAACCAAAAAGAGCTGGTGACACCTAACTCATCAGTAATGAAATTGCCTGTAAGTGTAAGGCCCAAGGCATCTCAGTAAAAAAGAAAAAAGAACCAGCTGACATACACCTGCAACAGGAACTCTGACAATGTGCCAAAGATTACAGACCACTGGTGGATCAACAATGTCCAGAGCAAACACACACAAAACAGAATCCTTTGGTTTTTATTTGGTTCAACCTACACACAGCCAGACAGACGAGGCAACACTGCTCCCAACAAGACAAGATGAAGAGATCCGGGCTGGTGAGATGGCTCAGTGGGTAAGAGCACCCGACTGCTCTTCGGAAGGTCAGGAGTTCAAATCCCAGCAACCACATGGTGGCTCACAACCATCCGTAACAAGATCTGACTCCCTCTTCTGGAGTGACTGAAGACAGCTACAGTGTACTTACATATAATAAATAAATAAATAAATAAAAAATATAAAATGTTAAAAAAAAAAAAAAAGATGAAGAGATCCCACAGGATCTAGTCAGAATCTCTACTGAAAACAGGAAGGAACCCAGTGCCACAGAAGCCTTGCTGAGCTGAGTCCTGTAGTCGCCAACAGCTACTTTGCCACTGTTGTCTGTGTAGTGTTAGGACAATGTGGTGGTGCAGAGCCATAATCGCACTCCTGGGAGGGAGAAGCAAAGCAGGAAGGTCAGAATTTTAAGACTAATCTCACTGAGCAACACAGTGAATTCCAGGTTAGTCTGGCTAGAGTTGTCTTTAAAACACACACACACACACTTTAACAAAAACAAACAAACCAGAACACTGAGTGAATGGTTCAGCTGCAAGCCAAACACCTCGAGTGTGGTCTCTGGTACCTACACGGTGGAAGACAACTCCATTCCTAAACTTGTCCTCCCTCCTTCCTGTGACCTCAAGTGCTAAGACAAGCTTGAGAGCACACATGCACACAAATACATGTTAAATATAACCACTACCACCGCTACCACCTTCACAATGAAACAAAATCACAAAGTAACACCCTTTACTTCCACACAAGGGCACTGGAGCTTGAAGAGACCTACACTTGCACTGATCTGCTCAGAGTCCAGGTTCTGGGACAAGGGCTCTTCTGAGCAGCCAAGGGGGAATGCTGAACTAACACCTACAGGCAGTGGCAAAACACAAACCAGAGCTGCTTGGAAGCTGGACTCTTTATCCATGAGCTACACGGCAGCCGCAGGTCCTACTGCACATGTACACAGGCCATGACACAATTCGGGAGGACAGGGTCTCAAATGTTGGGATTACAGACACGTCCGACCTAAAGTACAAAATCATTTCTACTGCTTCTAAAACAGGCAAGAAAACAGGGAGGCTGGGCAGACAGGTGGTCACACATTCTATGCAACCCCAGAATTGGGAGGCAGGTACAAGAGGATTAGATCACCTCAAACTGGAACCTAGCCCAGTCTACTCAAACCCAGTTACAGGGTAGCCAGAGGAACAGAGCAAGACTGTCTGTCTTGCTTTTATGTCTCCTACCTCTCTCCCCATGAAAACTGAAGGGAACACACCCTAATTTGGCAGGCATTGCTATAAAACTGCAGACCAATGTCTGGGAATGTTGTCAAGAAGAAACAGGTTTCTCTGGTTCTCGGGTCACTAGTTCTAACCAAGACAATCTGCCAATGGTTCAATGACTTCACCCTGCTTTGACAAATGGAAAGACTTGTTGACTCTCTCCCTCCCCCTTCCCTCTCTCCAGGTGCTGAAGACAGCATACCATAACAGGGACTGCCCGAGGCAGGCCAGGATGGAGTCATCTCAGAAGCCCAAAGCAGCACCTCGTGAAAAAGGGCGGCAGACACATCTCTCCAGGTGACCCACCATCAGAAATAAGGGACTGTCCGCAGTAGGGGCATAGACCAGGATGGGGACATCTAAGTAGCCCGAGGCAGCTCTTTGTAAAGAACAGTTGTTCCCATTTCTCCTAACCTTAGCCCTGGTCAACAGCTATATAGATTTTATTTGTACGTGACTATTTTTAAGTTGGCCTTTGTGTACATAATTATTAATAGAATAATATATCTGACTTTCCTATTCCCTTCTCCTTCTGCTCTGGTGAACTCTGTGAAACTAGATGTTCCTTAATATAATGATTTTTTTTAAAGATTCTATTTATTTATTTATTTATTTATTTATTTATTATATGTGAGTGCACTGTAGCTGTCTTCAGACACTCTAGAAGAGGGCATCAGATCTCATTACGGATGGTTGTGAGCCACCATGTGGTTGCTGGGACTTGAACTCAGGACCTTCGGAAGAGCAGTCAGTGCTCTTAACCGCGGAGCCATCTCACCAGCCCTGATATAATGATTCTTAAACAATTAAAAATTGAGGAATAGGGGGCTGGAAAGATGGCTCAGCGGTTAAGAGCAATGACTGCTCTTCCAGAAGTCCTGAGTTCAATCCCCAGCAACCACATGGTGGCTCACAACCATCCGTAATGGGGTTTGATGTTCTCTACTGGTGTGTCTGAAGAGAGCAATGGTGGTGTACTCGTATGCATAAAATAAATAAATCTTTTAAAAAACTTGAGGCATAGGGGTGCTGCACAGTCCTAATGCCCAGGTGCATGCTGTGCGCTCTCATCCTGGAAACAATGTAATAACTACACAATGGTAGTTTCAAATTAACATTTGACTTGCAAAGAAAGTTTAAAGAAATTATGCTCAGAAATATTAGAAAATGAAACAGAGCCAACATTGGGACCCTGAGAAAGGAAAAAGTTATTGAAGTTATGAAGTAAATTTTACACAACATTTGAGAGTGGTTCCTGGATAAACAAGTATAGAATGCATAAAATTATCTATCAGTAAAATGAAGTCAAAACACTGGGACTCTTAGGAGAGAGAGCCATCCTGTGCAATATACAGAAGCTAGAGAGCTAGCAGAACTGCTGAGGGAAGGGTTAACCTGATTCCTCTGGCTGCTGCCTGGCAGTTTTGCACACGTCTTTATCATAAGAGTTTCACAGGAAAATGCACGTAGCTGACTTCAGAGCTCTGAAGTATAAGTCAAAAGTTTTTTTACCTGCTTTTGGAGTAAAAATAAAAGACTGGGGCAAGTTAAAGGCAAGAGAGTGAGGTGTGCATGGGGTAAGTATAAAGTGTGTGGAGGGTGAGTGAGTGAGTGAAGGGACTATGACGAGTGTGAGTGAGTATGTGAGCGTGGGAAAGGGAACGAATGAACCAGAGAGCACAGCCCCTGGCCCAGAGAGAGCAAAAGTACAGCTTCAGCTACAAGACAGAGAGAGAGAAGCTTAAAAAATTGCCTCAGTTTGTACCCAAAAAGTTGTCTGCCTGTGTTTATTATGCACCTTCCAGATAGATATCCCTGCTTCCAGTTGAGAACTCCAAGCCTGTGTCAAGGCTGGACCCTGACAGACAGGGTCTCTCTCTCTCTGTGGACTAGGCTAGTACTGATCTCTCAGCCTCCTAAGAGCTGTCACCTTAACAAGGTCTTCACAGAAAGCTCAGGCTCCTAAGCATTACCAATCTGATTAAGAAGACAGACCAGATTATTTTTCACAGCTGTGAGTACTTATAACAAAAGCAGTTTAGGGATATTTCAAACTGCTGAAAGGCAGAGGAAATACAGTGTCTCACTTCTTAGCCCTATCCCGGGTTCTGAAGGGTGAGCCAGGCCTCCATGTGCCTCTCTACCTTGCTCATCTTCCATCTGCTCTCTCCACTGAATTCACAACCACGTGGATCCTGATGTTTTCTTTTTTGATAAAACAGGGTTTTATGCAGTCACAGTTGGTCTTGAACTTGCTATGCAGCTATGGATAGCTTTGAAGGAATGATCCTCCTGCCTCCCAGTTTTTTCTTTTCTGAGGCAGGGTCTTACATTGCAGCCCAAACGGGCTTTGACCTTAGGTCTCGGCCTCCCAAGTGCTGAGATTACAAGTGTGCACCTCACATACCCAGCTTCTTTCGTATGTTTTATACCCATCTGCTTTACTCTTGCAAGATGACGCATGCAGGTAATGAAACTCAGGGTTCAGTGTAGGGCAAAAGCCCTACTACTCAGCTACACCCCAACTCCCAAATTTACTTTTAAAACACAATTTCTTAGGGTTCTGCTTGACCCCTATTTGATAGTTGCTACACAGTCAAACTTTGGCTCAAAACAAAAGAAATTGGGCTAGAGAGATGGCTCAGCAGTTAAGAGCACTGACTGCTCTTCCAGAGGTCCTGAGTTCAATTCTTAGCAACCACATGGTGGCTCACAACCATCTGTAATGGGATCCAATTCACTCTTCTGGTGTGTCTGAAGACAGCTACAGTGTACTCGTATAAATAAAAATAAATATTAAAAAAATTTTTTTTCAAAACAAACTTGCAGTCTTGTCTCAGTCAATGACTGCATGATCACATCCCACTCACTACTGAACCCGAAGGGCTCTTTAAATTGCAGCTCACCATCTGCTAGCTGTACACACAAAGATCAAAAACATGTCTTGTTATGGTCCAGTGGAAACCTGACTTGCAGGATAGTGTGAGGTCATGAAAAGCAATCTTATACATATGATCTTTAATGTTTGTTAAGTTGCCACGATTATAATCGTAGCACTTAGGAGAGAGCAGGCCAATATAGCCTACACACTGAGAGCCTTTCTCAAAACAAATGATCAGAACAACAAAATAATTTGGTTACAAAGGTAAAAACAGTATTTACATAGCACACTCCAGTTTGTTTGTGTGCGACTGAGTCTTACCAAGTAGCCCATGTGCAGATCAGGCAGGCCTTGAGCTCAGAGATGTGCCTGCTTCTGCCTCACCACTGCTGGGATTAAAGGTGTGCACCACCATAGCTAGTTTAATATTGAAAACTGAAAGTGCTTCATTTCTTCCTCCAAATAACAGAACGTCTTGTATTCTCACCACACTTCAATGACACTGCACAGGCCTCCTCAGTTGGCCTTTTCTAATCTAAACCACATCTAAGACTTAACCGTGTCTCCTACAGTGTCCAGCACTTGATATGAGGTGGCCATGGTGGCACATACCTCCAGTCCCAGCAATCTTGAGGCTGATAGTGAGACTGTATCTAAAAAAAAAATGAAAGAAAAACAACACCTCACTCCTATAGGATTTCACACAGAGGTAGCTCCACCTTACTGGTTTCCATGAAACCTTTGCAAGCTCTAATGTATGGCCACAGCCTCTAATGGCAGCACCAACATGGCCATCACTCCCACGGTCACTACTTTATTGCTTGGGTACATTTCCCCTGCAGTTCTGTTACTGTAAGTAAGCTGCCACATAAGCTATCACTCACTCTGCTATGTGCATTAGCCAAGTGGCCAAGAACAGTGTGGGCAACTCAGCAGCAGCGCCAGGTAGCTCCCACAGCCACCTCCCCGACGTGGGGCGAGCAGCTGGTTACCACCATTTTACCCACAGCACTCTCAGGGGTCAGTCCTGGAGGCTCTCACATGAACCCCACCGCAGAACCACAGACTACTGAGTGAAACTGGTAATGAAATCTGGGCATATGGAAAACTAAAACTGCCTTTGCCAAGACTTTGTAGGTCACATGGTCTCTGGCAGTTGCTATCATGACAATAAAAAGGTGTCACAGACCGTGTGAGGAGACAGCTGCACTACAGCAAATGCTTATGTGTAGTAAAACCAAATTTCATATAATTCCCAAATCACAACACAGTGTTCCCTGGATTCTGTTCAACTATTCAAAATTAAACTGCGGGATGTAGTGGAACATACATAACTTAGGGGTGGAGGCAGGCATTGTTACAAAGTGCAATCTGGGGCTGTGAATGTGGTATAGCGGGTAAAGGCATTTGCCCTGAAAGGCTGAAGACCTGGGTTTGATCCCTACACCCCACAGCGGAAGGAGAGGACTCTTCCGAGTGCATGATGGTACGCTGGTGCCTGCCCCCACTCACAGACATCATGTCAAAACACAATAATGAATTAAAAACTTTCACTCTCTTCTCTGAGGTGTTTAGAAAACATCATTCACCACCATGACATACCACCTGCGAAGTAAGAACCCATAACCCAGACTTTTGAAGATTTGCATAACACACATTCCTCATCAGTTTATCCTCTGCCAAAAAGTCTAGGCAGTGTACAAAGCAACTGTGCTCTTCTCATTCAAGCTGCTTAGAACGCTTAAGGGTAAGGCCAAAGGCAATCAGGTTATAGCTACAAAGATCTTCAGACAGTGTGAGGTCCACAAGCTGTCACACTAGCAAATGAAAAAAACAGATCCAAACTGGCCACGGTGGTGCACGGCTTTAACCCAGCCCACAGAAGCAAAGGCAGGCAGATGGCTCTCCAGTTCCAACCCAGCCACAGTAGTGTGTGGAGAAGGAAGAGGATGGGGAAGGAACGCAGAAGGGAGATGAGACAAGGAAAAGGCAATTGCTCAGAGCTGGGAACTGTTGTAACACCCACACAAGGCTAGAGGCTCAGATTTATAGGCGCTGAAGTCTAACCAACACATCTGTTTGTGCTGGCAAGCAAAACAACCAGAGACATCCAGATAAGGGAATACTTCAAGCTGTTAAAAATAGACATGTATGTACCAGGGGAGGATAAAATAAAAACTGTCCAAGACAGAGGATGGAGGAGAGTGGTTTGTCTTGTTAAAGTTTTACAAATGCAGTCCTGGAACTTGCTGTGGGGATCTGACTGACAGAAAACACTCAGAGATCGCCTGCCTCTGCCTTTTGATACCGCTGGGATCAGGGATGCTTTTTTTGTTTTTTTTTGGTTTTTTTTTTTTTTTGGTTTTTCGAGACAGGGTTTCTCTGTATAGCCCTGGCTGTCCTGGAACTCACTCTGTAGAACAGGCTGGCCTCGAACTCAGAAATCTGACTGCCTCTGCCTCCCGAGTGCTGGGATTAAAGGCGTGAGCCACCACGCCTGGCTAGAGATGCTTTTAAAGACTGTGCCAAGATGGAGGGGAGTGTGGATTACCCCCATTCAGGATAAACTTGGCCCACCAAGTGGGGATGTATGTTTGCCCTCCACACATCTGCAATTAGGCAGAAGCCCTTAGACTTACATGGATAGGAAAATGAATAATAATTCATACGGTTTATAATAAGCTCTTCGAATTTGTAAGGTACAAAGGAAACAACCAAAGGGAGTGTACAGTAGCAATCACTTAGCAGAAGTACCTAACAGACTGCAGAGCACCCAGGAATGAAGCTGTGCATCCTCTGAGTAGCTAGTTTCCTCGCAGTGACTCTGGCCTCTTTCTGTTTATTTCCTCACTCATAGGAACAGTAACACAACACACATGCAGGGGGTTGGGGGATGAGCAGAGGCTGTCGAGATGGTTCAGTGGGTAAGGGCTCTTACCACCAAGCCTGACACCTGGAATCTAATCCCAGGACCCAGTTATTGGAAGGAGGAAATTGACTCCTAAGGCTTTGCTCTGTCATAAATTCACATGTGAGCACATGTACACCCACACCCACAAATAAAAATGTAATAGAAAAGCTTAACAGGGGCTACAAAGATAGCTCCATGGTTTACACCACTGGCTACTCTTTCACAGGACCCAGGTTTGATTCTTAGTACCCACATGGTGGCTCACAACCATCTGTGACTCCAGTTCCAGGGGCTCGAACACCAACTGCCTGCCTCCAGGGCAACAGACTCGCATGCAGGCAAAACACCCACACCATAAGCTATATACAAATTTTAAAAGTTTAAGTCTAATGGAATAAACTTTTAAAATATTTCCAATATTGAACAGAGGTAATGGCTTTACCACTGGGGCACGCGGCAGCTCTTTGTAGTGTTTGAGGGAGGGCCTCATGAAGTTGTGGAGGCTGGCCTTCAAGTTCCTCTACAGCCAAGGCCTTAATGCTTTGATTCCCCTGCCTCTGCATCCCTGGTAGTTAGGGTTACAGCCCTGTACCACTAAGCCTGGACGAAAAGCCTCACATTCTTTGGTACAGCAAGCCCACCTTCTCTGATTTAAGCCTGGCTAAAACAAGCAAATATCAGCCAGACAGGAGCCGTCTGCGCATTGATAGAGGCTGAGGAAGACAATCACTGCACCTTACCAGCTCAACGCCAGCAAGGGCAACACAGCAGAGTGTGAACTCAAAACATAAAGCCCACAGTTTTCAGGAGCTTTGAGAATAAAGCAAAGACCTGACTATGAAATTGTTGTGACCTTTTGTGTTCCTAAGGACATTATAAATATAGCTAGGCCCAAGTGGAGACAAAGGCCCGTCTGATTTATACCTGTTTGGATCAAGTAAGTATGGAAGTGTTTCTTGGCAAGTTTATTTACAAGCACTGGTCTAGGACCTTCCTTCAGACTCAGCTTCCAGCTCTGGAATAAATACATCGTTAATATTTTATTCCTTGGTTGGAAACCAGGACTCATGTAATACAGGCTAGCCTCAAACTCCACTGCTATGTAGCAGAGGATACCCTTCAAATCTTTCTTAGTCCCCCACCCCCACTGCCCAGAGTGCTGGAATCCCAGGCCAGAACAACCACAGCTGGTTTGCAAGTGTCAAGGATGAAACCCAGGGCTTTAAGCATTCAGGGCAAGCACTGTACACAACTGAGCCACGGCCACTCACAGCACCACCATCAAACTGAGGCTATCCTGGCAAAGTAGAAAGTCAGCCTTCTCTGCAGAGACCCGAGATGCTCTGCTCCCATTCCCTGCCCATTCACTGCTGCAAAGCAAAGCAAAGCAAAGCAAGGTTCTCCCAATATGCTAAGTACTGAGAACTTAGATGCTGTGAAGATAAGTTATAAATGTTTAAAATAGCCGGGGGTAAGTTGGGAGGGGATGCAGCCCAGTGATTCCAATACTCTGAGGCCAAGCCAGGACTACTGCTATTTGGAGAAAAAAAAAAAAAAGGTTTCACTGAAACTTAAGTAGGTGATAGACAGGGAAAGATAAAGAAATCAGCCTCGAGGCTAACAGGACAGAACTGTAAGAGCCTCCACTGTCCTTGACAACAGCAAGGACTCTAGGGGCTTGAGCCCTGTCTACACCATGACACTTTGGTACAGGGATACAGAGGAGTCATTTGGAGGCAGACAGTGAGGGAACTAGGGAAGGAAGAAACCTGGACTCCAGCTAGTGCCTGGACATCTGGTGTGTTTTGCCTTAAAACAAAACAAAACAAAAAAACCCAAGAGAACATTTTCTGTTGTGGTGGTTTGACACAGGGTCTCATGTAGCTGAGGAGGGCCTCAAATTCCTGACCCTTCTGCCTTAGCTTCCGGAAAGGGGATTTCAGACCTATATCACCACAGATACTGGACAAGAAGACAGTCAGGGTTGTGTTTTAAAAACATCTGGGCAGAGGTGGTGCATGTCTTTGATTCCCAACACCCAGGAGGCAGGGACAGGTAGATCTCTTGAGTTGGAAGTTAGATTGTAGAGTGAGTTCCAGGACAGTTAGGGCTACTCAGAGAAACCCTGACTCCGAACAAGAGACAACATTCCTGCTCTTGAGACTCATTTTATCAAGCTAGTCTGGTAGTCCATGGAATAGAGGATAGCCTCCACCACGCCTGGCCTTGTGCGGTTTTGGTTTTGTTTTTGAGAAGGGTCTCACCATGCTGCCCAGGGCTTGTCTCAAACTTTTGGGCCCAGGTGACCCTCTTGTCTCCCAAAATAGTATTTTAATTCTGAAGTTCAAAAGTTGCCATATACTTTATATTGTATCCTCTCCTCACTGTGTAGTCTTGGCTGGCCTGGAACTCACTTTGCAGAGCAAGCAGGCTGCCAGCTCTGAGGGTCACTTGTCCCTGCCTCCTAAGTGCTACGAGTAAAGACATGTAAAGAAAGGCATACCCCGCTCTTTGCCTTACAGTGGTTGACAAAGCACTTAGTTTGTGGTTAGCTAGATAGCTGACATATCTCATTGCTTACTTCCAGTACAAAGCCTACTAACTACCCAATGCCCCTAGGCACTGGTGTCTGGAATGTATCATTATTAGGAGTAACTCAATATTTATGGGTATTTATGAGCAAAGAACATTTATAATGACAAATCCAACCTAAATTACAAGGGTCATAAAATTCTGACCTTTTAGGTATAAAATATTTAGATGTAAAAGTTACATTTCCTAAGCTATCGGCTGAAGACAAACAACGGCTCATACGCACTGTTACTACGGATTCACCACTATAACATGAACCTGCCCTACTGTGATAGCTTGCTAGAGAAGAAGCCATTTCTAAGACCTCCTTTCCTCCCTGTGGCACAAGCGTGAGTTCACTGTGTGCATCATGCTTGTGTGTAGCAGTCAGGTCTCACATACGTGTGTTCAATTTTTCTTTTTTTTTTTGCAGGCTATCTATCCCTGACAGGCTGGCCTGGAGTTTAAGAGATCCATATGCCTCTGCCTCCTAGTGTTGAAATTAAAAGCACAGACCACCATGCCAAACCCCTCCACCTTATATTTTGAGACAGGGGCTCTCACTGAATCGACAGTTTTTACCAACTCACCTAGTCTGGCTGCCTCCCCTGTAACACCTGGCTTCTGACATGTGTGCTGGGGAGGTCTCATGCTTGTGCAACAGGTCTTTACTGACTCAGCTGGCTCCCTAGCCTATTTGTTCAGGGTTCTATTTGGAAACCTAAACTGATGCCTAGCACTTAGTAGGTACTTGTAAGTATATGTTAGCTAAATTAATAAGCATTTCAAACAGCATTGCCCAAAAGCGGGACAACTCCCTCTTCAATGTGCCCAGCTGATACCAAGTTCAGATGCACCTCAGTGCCTAGCTGCTATGCTGACCACCAGGGTCACACTAACCACGCAAGGAAGGAAAAGAGCCGAGAACTAATGGCGTGCTCAGTGGAGATTGGTGAAAAGTATGCCTTGCGGTTTAGGTGTTGGGGAAGCTGTAATTAACCCAAGATGCTTGAAAGTCAGTGGAGGCTCAGGAATGAGCGTAGCTGGGCTCAGCTCCAATGGAAATTCCCAAGAACTACAAAGGAAGCCAGATTAAGGAACCATTAACTCTGATGCCCCAGGCACAGCTAACAGTTACTGCAGCAGGAACCTAACAACTCATGACTCAAAGGGATTTCCAACTTGAGAAAATTGTTACCTTACCTTGTAATAATGATCAAAATTACATTATTTCAGCTAAGGTAGTTGGCACAAGCCTGTAATGGCAGCTGTTTAGGAGGTTGAAGTAGAAGATCCCAAGGGCAAAGCCTACCTGAGCTACAGAAGGAGTTCAAGGCCAACCCAGGCAACTGTGAATCCACCTCAAAATAGAAAAGTAGTCAGGTAGGCATGATGCCTACCTACAACAGGAGTTCAAGGTCACTCTTGGCTATGTATGTGAGGCCAGTCTAGGCTATATACAAGACACTGCTTCAAGATAACAAATTTAAGAAGTACACAAAAAGCCAGGCGGTGGTGGCGCACACCTTTAATCCCAGCACTTGGGAGGCAGAGGCAGGCGGATTTCTGATTTCGAGGCCAGTCTGGTCTACAGAGTGAGTTCCAGGACAGCCAGGACTACATAGAGAAACCCTGTCTCGAAAACAACAACAAAAAGTACACAAAATGCTTACCTCGCATGTGTGAGACCTTAAGTTAAATCCCTAGCTGTAAAACAAAACAAAACAAACAAAAATACACACACACGAAAAAAACAAAGAAAATTCAGGGCCCTTTAAATACCAGGGAGCTGAGCATTTGGTGAAGCAGCTTTCCCATTTAAGGAAGTAAAATGCTGGAGATCCGGCCATCACCCAAGACATACAGGCAGGCAGGCAGGCAGACAGGCAGGCGTGTGATGGGAATATGTAATCAGAGACTTGGGAAGTGTATCCTGTTTCACAAAGGTTCTTGGCTTTGGCCCATGGGTGCTGTGTGTGAAAACAGGCCTGTATTCTGCTCAGGTTCTATCAGACGCTCACACTGTCAGTTAATGCCCCCAAATTAAACACCTTAACATTACAAATCCCCAACTTTGGAAATCATACATTAGTGTAGGTTACGTCAGCCTTCTGGGGTGAGTCTCCATGGATCAGCGTTCCCCTGGTTACCTGCCTTCCCACATATAACCAGTGGCACACCCTTCCCACTGCCCTCAGCTACCAACCCTGGCAATGTCGGCACACCCTTCCCACTGCCCTCAGCTACCAACCCTGGCAATGTCAGATCACAGAACCGCAATCACACCCATGCACAGCCCTCAACAGCCTGCTCTGTCTCTACTTCCACCCAACTCTCACACCCTTTCATTTCTTCAATCTCCTTTCTGAACCTTAAAAAAAAAAAAATTAAGCCAAGATGGAGGTGCACACCTTTAATCCCAGCACTTGGAAGGCAGGGGTGGGTAGATCTGGGTCTGATGCCATCCTGATCTACAGAGTTCCAAGACAGCCAGGGCTACACAGAGAAACCCTGATTCAAAAACAAAACACAAAAACCAGAAAGAATAAATTTAGTAAAAAAAAAAAAATTAAGATTTTATGTCTCAGGATTTTGCCTGTGTGCATGTATCAAAACCATGTACACACCTGACCCTGAGAAAAAGAAGAGGGCACGGAACCAAGGATATGAATGGTTATGAGCCATAATGTGCTTAGTGGGAACTGATCCTGGATCCTCTGCAACAACCCCGAGCCATCTCTCCAGTCCCTATGAGCCTTCAAGATACCTTTCTCTAACAAGAACCTAGACCCGTGTTGGGATTGGTTCTAAGACTTTGTCTTATTTTGGCTACCAAAAGGTCCGCTAGCACCTAAGAATCCAGGAAAGTGACCCAAGAGGGTGGAGCTGAGGTAGCAAAGATGAAATATAGATTTTTAAAGATATTAACTCAGGAATATCGGAGGTGGGTGTTTGTTAGCCTCAGGGAGGATTAGAAATATGCACCCAGGCTAGAGAGATGGCTCAGCGGTTAAGAGCACTGACTGCTCTTCCCGAGGTCCTGAGTTCAAATCCCAGAAATCACATGGTGACTCACAACCATCTGTGATGAGATCTGATGCTTTCTTCTGGTGTGCCTGAACATAGCTACAGTGTACTTATATATAATAAATCTTTAAAAAAAAATATATATATATGTGTGTGTGTGTGTGTGTGTGTGTGTGTGTGTATAAATTTTGCTAGGCAGTGGTGGCACACGCCTTTAATCCCAGAACTTGGGAGACAGAGGCAGGCAGATTTCAGAGTTCGAGGTCAGCCTGGTCTAGAGTTCCAGGACAGCCAGGGCTACACTGAAAAACCCTGGGGGGGGGGGGGGGGGCATCCATCTAGCTAGTCATCAAAATTTGTGTGTGTTTATATGTGTGTGTGTGTCTCTTTCACTCTCGAATCTCAGGGGGCTCTGGCGGGTAGCTGGGAGAGTGACCCACAGGGAGCCAAAGTGGTTTAACTAACTCACCATTACATCCCTGCTTCTAGACCCCTCTCCCTTCAACTTCCCCAAACCTCAAGGCAAAAAGATGTCATCAAGAGTAGAAGGTTCGGCCGGGCGTGGTGGCGCACGCCTTTAATCCCAGCACTCGGGAGGCAGAGGCAGGCGGATTTCTGAGTTCGAGGCCAGCCTGGTCTACAGAGTGAGTTCCAGGACAGCCAGGGCTATACAGAGAAACCCTGTCTCGAAAAAAACAAAAAAAAAAAAAAAAGAGTAGAAGGTTCGGTCTGGTGAGATGGCTCAGTGGATAAGAGCACCCGACTGCTCTTCCGAAGGTCCAGAGTTCAAATCCCAGCAACCGCATGGTGGCTCACAACCATCCGTAACGAGATCTGGCGCCCTCTTCTGGAGTGTCTGAAGACAGCTACAGTGTACTTATATATAATAAATAAATAAATCTTTAAAAAAAAAAAAAAAAAAGAGTAGAAGGTTCGGCCGGGCATGGTGGAGCATGCCTTTAATCCCAGCACTCGGGAGGCAGAGGCAGGCGGATTTCTGAGTTCGAGGCCAGCCTGGTCTACAGAGTGAGTTCCAGGACAGCCAGGGCTACACAGAGAAACCCTGTCTCGAAAAACCAAAAAAAAAAAAAAAAAAAAAAGAGCAGAAGGTTCACTGCCTACCATCTGTCATCTGCTCCTCTCCACAGTCCTTACCTAGGGTTCACCACCTAGGCTGCATTTACTTGTGGGGATTTCCATTCAGACAAAGGAGCCTTGTTCTGTCTGCCCTACAATGACCTTGTCTTCCACATCACCTCAGTCTTACATGAACATTTAGATTTCTTCAGGAACCCAGTGTCCTCACCTAGGTTCAGGGTCCACTTTATCTAATTTTCTAGGTCTTTCCTTCCAGAACCTCAACTGTAACAATCTGCTGACCATACCTGCCACCTTCCCACTGCCCCTCAGCTACTGGTGAAGATAAGATTCTATGAGCAGCCTTTTATAATCACTCCTGTCCAAGTTCCTCCACTTCCTTTGGTAGCACTATACAGCTTGAACGTGCCAGAGACATGCCTTTGTTTGCTGAGAAAAACCAAACACCCATCTACGCTGAAAAAAAACAAACCCAAAACCTATCAAAACTGGTGCCTCTGACAAAGCTGGTGAAGCTTTCAAACAAACAGCCCTTTGATATACGTGAGGGCAGCAGCAGTTCACCGGCCCGAAGGCCGGCATACTTCAAAAAGGTCAGTAGGTCTAGTCTGTTCAGAAGGACACGGCCTAACCAATCACTTTGTGTGACCTTCCAAAGGCCTATGATGTCACCACCACATCAGGCCCGTTCTAGACTCAGACAAGGCAAGAGCTTAGAAAAGTCATAACCACAGTCACACGCCAGGTAACTATAGACACAAGGCAACCTGGAGTCTGGCTCTACTACAGCAATGGTCAACCTCTGCACGTCTGCCTCTGGCTCTCCAGAGCTGAGCCTCTCCCACCGGCCTGTGGCATTCTCCGTAATTCTTGTGTTGCCCTAGTCTTAGACACAGGAATAGACCATTCCTCAGAAGCTACCACACTCCCTGCTTAATCTTTCACCAAATAGCTTGCCCACTAAGGACTTGGGCCTCGTGGCCGTGTCCACTTCTCCCCTTCCTGACTTCTGTTCCAGCCCTGGGGGGGAGGGGGGTCTTTTCCTTGATCACAATTTTACTCTAGACCCTCCCACTACTTGGGACACTGGTCCCAAGGTCTTAGTATGGCTGCCACCTACTCATTCTTCTTGTTAGGATAGGTGCCACCCTCCTTAGAGTACTTCCTGAGTTAAGTACCCTTCACCATTTTCTATCACTGTTCTTATCCCGCTGTCTTGTTGTCACCGCTTCGTCATTTAATCTTTGGCGAGAACTCTGCACGTTAAGTGCTCGCTCCCACTGGAATCCACGCTCTGCGAATGCAGGAACCTGTCTAGTCTTGAGTCAGCCACGACCACCATCCTTACCGACCCTCAGCGGGGACTCAATTAAGTTTGCTCAATCAAAGAATTCTTTCAAAAGAGATCTTTTCAAAGCTGGCTGGTGGTGGTCTGAAGCAGTTAAAAGTTGTAACAGCTCTTGAAGACGCAAACCCCAGCTGCTGGGTGCCAATCCAACACTCGGAGACCAGACGTTCCTGCATTGGCAGGCACCTTGGCAAAGCTCCTCCCTTCCACCACCGCTGCTTCTCTTCTTCCTCGGGACATCATGGAGGGCTGTTGCCATATGTGATATCAACAGGTGTCCGAAGTGCGTTTTCCCTGTACCCAAAGCGGCCAACAGGTCTCCCGAACAAATTTCCACCTCTGAGGCTTGAATGCGCCCCCACCCCCACCCCGCGTCCCCGTCCCCACCCCGGGCTTTCTTTGGCCAAGCAATTTCCGCTTCGTTGAGCTCCTCACCCACTTCCAGCGCCACGCCTTCCTGGGTCAATACACCTCATCTCCCTCCCTTCCTCCTTCCTTCTGGAAGGGACACTTTGCTAACCAGTACGCCCCCGCGCTCGCCGGGCTCCTACCCTTCCTAGCCCGCCACCTGCAGGTCTGGCTCCACCGCCCGTCCTCCCCACCCGCAAGGCGCCCGCGATCCCTCTGCGCACCGAGTACCCCACCTTCGCTGCGGCCTCCTCTATCCCCTACTCCCGGATCCCCCGCCTGGCCCTCACCGTGGACGTCTAGTTCTCTGCTGGCTGCCTGGGCCCCGGAGAGAAGCAGCGAAGCTACCAAGGCGAGGAGCGCCCGGCCCCGCCGCAGCTCGCACAGCTGCGCCATGACCTGCTGCTGCCCGCGCCGCGCCTCGCCGCGCGCCAGGCCTCGAGCCGCCGGCCGTTGGGGGGTGGGGGTGGGGTCTCGCGAGCAGGTGCCGCAAAGCCCACGGCCGCGCACGCGCACTGCAGGTCCGCGGGCTCAGGTGCGGCTTCGCCCCGGAGTAGGACTTCGAGGCGCCCGGGTCCCCGGAAGCCCCTTTTCCTGGCTTTTGGCGCGTGCGACGCCTTAGTTGCCGCCCAACACGGTCCCTGGACGCGCGCGGCAACACTGCGACTCTTCCCCAGACTGTTGAGAGCCTCCACCCGTTCGAGGAGTGCTACGGCGAATGGCGGACGCAGGGACACAAGAGAAGGTGGCACCCAGGCTGGGGGGTGGGGCGCACCTGGCGGGGCGGGGCAGACACGGCGCAGGCGCGGAGGGCCCGCACCTGGCTCTGCGGCCAGCACCTGGCACCGCCCCCGGCCCTTGGGAGGAGGCGTGGCTGGCATTGACCCCGCCCCAGCCGGACCTTGCGGGAGGCGTGGGTCTGTTGGCCACGACGTCCTTGCGCCTTCGTGTTTGCGCTGCGACTATGGCGAGAGAAACTTTTCGGAAACCTGTGGCTGTCTGCCCGCTTTGCTTTAGCGTTCCATTAGGTGTGAGAAATGTATCCTGCCTAAATTCCTCGTTCTCTGTGCCATAACCAAATGTCCCGGATTGAGCAGTGGCCAGGCCAGCTTGGCCTGTGTGTCGTCAAACAGGATCAGCCCGTAGTAGTGGTGCGGAAGCAGAGGGAAGAGTGATCAGGAATGTGATGGTGAAATCCTACAGTTGAGTGAGCAAGGGTTGGGACAGTGAAAATCAGGGCATGATCAGAGCCCTGTTTCCTATTCAGTGCGACTGCCAGCTAGGCAGGGCACTGTCTGGAAAGAGGTGACAAGTCCTTAAAACTGCAGGTTTCTCTGGACCCCGTACAGGAAGACAAATACAAATATAAAGAGGTGTTAGGGTGACGATCAGAAGCTTGCATAGGATGAACAGACCTGAAAGAGGGAGCGACACGGGGACTGGACTAGGTACAACACCCAAAGGAGTCTTACAAACCACTACCACAGAACCAGGGTGGGCTTCTGGAAAGAGGCTCCATTTAAACTGGATGACTGGAGGAGGGCGTTAACAGAATTAAGATGATCTCGTTATCATTGAAAATACTGCTCTTGGGCTGGCAAAGTGGCTAAGTAAATACACCTGCCACCAAACCTGATGACCAGATCCGCACCTGCTCGCGAGATCACCCCCACCCCCCAACGGCTGGAGGCCTGGCGCGGGGCGCAGCTGTGTGAGCCGCGGCGGGGCCGGGCGCTCCTCGCCTTCTTAGCTTCGCTGCTTCTCTCCTGGGCCCAGGCGGCCAGGAGATTCCCGGTGCAAACATGGTGGAAGAAGAGAACTGGCTTCCTGAAGTTCTCTGACCTCCACACTGTAGCCATGGCACCTGCCAGACCAGGTACACAGACACACACACAGACACACAGACACACACACACACACACACACACAAATAAATGTGTTTAAGAAAAATAAAATAGCTGGGCAGTGGTGGCGCACGCCTTTAATCCCAGCACTCGGGAGGCAGAGGCAGGCGGATTTCTGAGTTCCAGGACAGCCAGGGCTATACAGAGAAACCCTGTCTCGAAAAAAAACCAAAAAAAAAAAAAAAAAAGGCAAGAAACTCTGATACCCTTAATTCAAATTTAACATCAACGATTTTTTTCTGTCTTTTCATTTTTTCTTTTAGTCACACATACTTTTTGTTTTGTTTTTGGTTTTGTTTTTTGATGACCCAGCACTTTAATCCCAGCACTTGGGAGGCAGAGGCAGGCGGATTTCTGAGTTTGAGGCCAGCCTGGTCTACAGAGTGTGTTCCAGGATAGCCAGGGCTACCCAGAGAAACCCTGTCTCGAAAAATCCAAAAGAAAAAAAGAAAAGAAAAGAAAAATAAAATAGGGCTGGAGAGATGGCTCAGCGGTTAAGAGCACTGACTGCTCTTCTGAAGGTCCTGAGTTCAAATCCCAGCAACCACATGGTGGCTCACAACCATCTATAATAAGATCTGTCACCCTCTTCTGGTGTCTAAAGACAACTACAGTATACTTACATACAATAATAAATCCAAAAAAAAAAAAAAAAGCACTGACTGCTCTTCCGAAGGTCCTGAGTTCAAATCCCAGCAACCACATGGTTGCTCACAACCATCCATAAGGAGATCTGACCCCCTCTTCTGGAGTATCTGAAGACAGCTATAGTGTACTTAACATATAATAAATAAATCTTTTTTTGAAAAAAGAAAATAGCGTCCTTATTACGGTAAACAAAGTAGGCCTGGTTGCACGAGCCTGTACTCCCAGCACTCTGGATGTGGAAACAGAACTGGGATAGCTCACAGCCAAGCCCAATAACAAGAAGCAACCTCAAGAACAAAAAGCAAAAAGAAAACCACCGGGTGTGGGGTGTAATTCACTTGCTAGAGCGCTCACCTAGCAGGCAGGAAGCCCTGAGTTTGATTCTCAGCATCACACAGACCAACCTTGGCATCACAGAGCCAACCTTCTTGGCAGATGCCTGTAACCCCAGCACTCAGGAGCTGAAAGCCAGAGGACCCGAAGCAAGAGTTCAAGTTTATAGTCAGCATAGCAAACTCAGACCAGCCCGGGATTCATGAGACCCTGCTAAGCAACAGAAAAAAGACTTTACAAAACAAAACAAACACCAAACCTAAACTCTGGAGGGTGGATTGGGGGCTGGAATGGAGTAAGTCAAGAGTGTGGGAACTGGCCGTGGAGAAAGGGCCATGAGAAGCAAGCCTCGGTAACTGAAGGCTTAAGAGATGAGGAACAAAAACTGCATGAGGAGCAGCGGACAGGTCTCTCTCTCTCTCTCTTCAGATTATTTTATGTGCCTGAGTGTTTTGCTTAAATGTGCATCTGACTACCACATATGTGTGTGCCTGGTGCCCACAGAGACCAGAAGAGGCAGTAAATTCCCTGTAACTAGAGTTGTAACTCCAGTTGTGAGCCACCCTGCAGATGCTAGGAACCAAACCCCAGTCCTCTGCAAGAGGTACTCCTTGTTTTGTGACTGGGTCTCTCAGTGTAACCCTGGCTCTCCTAGAACTCTATATGTAGACCAGGCTGCCCTCAGACTTAACAGAGATCTACCTGCCTCTGCCTCCAGGGCTTAAAGGCATGCACTACCATAGCCAGCCCATAGATAATCTTAGGATTAAATACCTGGGTATTGTGGAAGCCAAGACCACTGTCACCATTGTGCTGCAGAAAAAACATGAGTTATCAATACAGTGTTTGCCTTAAGCAACTAAGGTAGCTTTATGCCTGCTATTTTCTTTATCTTGCCCAGAACTCTGATCCCCACCCTTCCGGCTTCCTTCCAGCTCCTACTCTGTGCCTATAAACAACCCCAAGTGGCTGGAGATCCTGGTTGGGGAGAAAACACCATTCATTCATTCATTCATTGAAGCACATATTCACTCAACACACATTTTGAGTCAGGTCCTGCTATAAATGCGAGAAGGTACTGAAAGATCCTGACAGAATGTAAAAGGACACAGAAGCCCTGAAATTGGCAAGATAGACATCAGTGTTAGCAGAACTAGCTTCACTGATTTAGAAAAATAGAGGTGCACAATGCTCTGGCCACTCCTTGAACCCGTGTGTCTGCCAATGTTTTGACCATTCCTTGACCCATGTGTGTGCCCACTGATGAAGCCCATTGCCAGGTGTTTGTGATATTGGTTGCTGAGAAAGAGTCAGAAAATCTCCCCAGCAACCACAGCCCAGCCAATCCTGAGTTGTTAAACCTGCATCAGACTCTTTCCTTGTACCCCTCCCATACCCATTTCTTGAGAATAGACATTGTTTAGATATGGAAATCCCCTACTCTCCCCCTTCTCCTTTCCCCTCCAAGGGCCTATAAAAACTGGGACCTCTTTCTCCTCGTGGTCCACTCCACTACCCCTGTGTGGGATATGAGTCGTCCCCAGAGCTCGGGCTTTCCCCGAATAAAGCCTCATGTGGTTTGCAACAAGCTCAGTTTATCGTGAGTTCTTGGGTGTCCTCTATTGTCCTGAGACCTGAGCGAGGGGCTCCTCTCGGAGTCTTTCAGTACAAGCGTAAACAGATCCAGGCGCTGTTAGAAATCACCATGCAGTGACAGCCAGTAGACGTTTGATGCTTGCCATGACTCTTGCTTTGGAATACCCCTCAGTATCCACGGAGGTGGGCTCAGGCCTCTAACTCCTGTGAATAGGAAGGCTGAGGGAGAAAGATCATGATGAGTGTCAGGTCAGCCTGGGCTACATAATGAGGTCTCAAAAAGAGACAAGACTGGGCATGGTAGTGTCCTTTTTTCTAACCCCAGCACTCAGGACACAGATGTGCGGAAATCTCTGTGAGTTTGAGACCAACTGTTCTACACAGCAAGTGCCAGGTCAGCCTGGACTACTACTAAGACCCTGCCTCAAGAGGTGGTCAGGGAAGAGGAGGAACAAGAGTTGGACAGCTGGCTGGCTCAGTTGGTAAAGTGCTTGTCATTCCAGCTCAGGGACCTGAGTTGGAACCCCAGCACCTATGTAAAACACTGGGCAGCATAGCAGATGACTGTAATCCAAGTGCTAGGGAGGCAGAGGCTGAGGGTGCCTAGGGTTTGCTGGCAAGTAAGCCCAGCCAAATTGACAGTTTCCAGGTTCAAAAATAAAATGGAGAGGCTGGAGAAACGGCTCAGCGGTTAAGAGTACTGACTGTACTTCCAGGTCCTGAGTTCAACTCCCAGCAACCACAAAGTGTCTCACAACCATCGGTAATGGGCTCTGATGCCCTCTTCTGGAGTGTCTGAAGAGAGTAATAGTGTACTCACATATATAAACATGTAGATAAATAAATAAGATGGAGAGCCACCTGATGGAGAGCTCTGGTCTCTCAGTGTAAGCCTACACGTTCACACTCAGCTGAAATGAAACAAACTGGGATTTCCTTGTTAGAATTATAGAGAACTTGCCTAGCAGCTGTTTATTCTGGCTGCTTTGGTTTCAAGAGCAGCTCATCATCATCTCAGTGAAAACCTGCCGATTTGGAAAGGTTAGCTGTCATCTTTGGAAAAGCACGGGTTTGTAGAGACATAATATGAATAGCAAGGGCTATTCTAGGGCTGAACCCAGGCCTCCCAGGGCTGTGTTGTGTGTGAGAGAGGCAAGCACCCTCACAGATGTGTGTATATTCTCTCTCTCTCTCTTTCTTTCTTTCTCTCTCTCTCTCTGTCTTTTTAACTTTAATTTTGTCAGGCACACTGGCACATACCTTTAGTCCCAGCAGATCTCTGAGAGCCCTGATTTACCTATTTCCACCTTATTCCTTGTAGAATAGATCTCTCATTAAACCTGGATCTGGGGGCTGGTGAGATGGCTCAGTGGGTAAGAGCACCCGACTGCTCTTCCGAAGGTCTGGAGTTCAAATCCCAGCAACCACATGGTGGCTCACAACCATCCCTAACGAGATCTGACTCCCTCTTCTGGAGTGTCTGAAAACAGCTACAGTGTACTTACATATAATCAATAAATAAATCTTAAAAAAAAACAAAAACAAAAAAACAAACCTGGATCTGGGTTGGCAGTCTCCTGTGTCTCCCACCCAGATCTGAACTGGTCTATATATCCAGTCTCAGTCAGGCTCAATAACTTTTGCACACCCTGTCTTAAGATAATAATAATGATAATGATG
Source organism: Mus caroli (assembly GCF_978045245.1). Taxonomy (NCBI): domain Eukaryota; kingdom Metazoa; phylum Chordata; class Mammalia; order Rodentia; family Muridae; genus Mus; species Mus caroli. The sequence continues at coordinate 115,887,188 of NW_028227263.1, read as the reverse complement.
ACGATGATGATAATAGATAGCAGCGGGAGGAGGAGGTAGGGAGAAGGGTGGAGATGTGGCTCTGAGGTGGAGCCGAATAAAGCATCCCCTTGGATGGAAGGATCCTCTAGCACTGATTTGTTTGGAATTGTGCAGTGTGTCCTAAGAATGACTTTTTAGGGCTGGTGAGATGGCTCAGTGGGTAAGAGCACCTGACTGCTCTTCCGAAGGTCCAGAGTTCAAATCCCAGCAACCACATGGTGGCTCACAACCACCCGAAATGAGATCTGACGCCCTCTTCTGGTGTGCCTGAAGACAGCTACAGTGTACTTACAAATAATAAATAAATAAATAAATCTTAAAAAAAAAAAAAAGAATGACTTTTTAGAGAGGAGGAAGGTTCAGATAGGATCTTTCTATGTAGCCAACAATGGCTCCTTGTGCTTATGTATTTGTGTGCCCAGTCATGTACTTGTAGGTAGAGGCCAGAAATCAATATCTGCTGTTTGCTTCAATCCACTTCCACTTTATATTTTGAGACAGGGTCTGTCACTAAACCTCCAGTTTGCTGATTCTGGTAGACCAGTTGGCTGGAGAACCCTAGGGGTCTCCTTGTGCCTAATTTTCTAGAACTATTACTACAGACAGGCACCTCCATACGCAGCTCTTTTTTTTTTTTATGTGTATAAGCATTTGCCTGAATGTATATAACATCTGGGTGCCTGGTGCCCTTATAGATCAGAAGAGGACATTTGATCCCCTGAAATGGGTATTACAGGTGGTTGTAAGCAACCATGTGGGCTCTGGAAGCAGGACCTGGGTTCTCCGCAAGAGCAACCAGTGTTCTTTTTCTTTTTTCTTTTCTTTCCTTTTCTTTTTTCTTTCTTTTTTCTTTTTTATTTTTTGTTTTGTTTTGTTTTTGTTTTTTTGGTTTTTCGAGACAGGGTTTCTCTGTGTACCCCTGGCTGTCCTGGAACTCACTCTGTAGACCAGGCTGGCCTCGAACTCAGAAATCCACCTGCCTCTGCCTCCCAAGTGCTGGGATTAAAGGCGTGCGCCACCACACCCGACTGCAGCCAGTGTTCTTAACCTCTGAGCCACCTCTTCTGCCTGTGCCAGGCTAACACATGGGCTCGGATCCTAACTTAGCTCCTCATGCCTGCAGGCCAAGCACTGTCTGCCTGCACCAGTTCTTCTGTCCAGTGTGTCCCGCTTTTGCCTGCGCCCAAGGTGCATAACTCCTACTGGCCTTTACTACAGTGCTGGTTGAGAAGCAGACAAAAAAAGCAAATGGTTAAATCATACACACACACACACAGCTTGGTAAAGTGCTGTTGTGTGGCGCTGAGCTCAGGCACAGACTGCCTGCTCACCACCAGTGGGGCTTGAGCTCACCCAGACCCTCAGCAATAAAGGAAGTGTGGTTCTTGCTGCTTCTGGCCTGAGAAAGACAACTTGCAAAGCCAGGATCTTCCCTTGACACCCTTGGTCACATTACCGTCCACTTCTTGTCATGTAATAAACTGGAGACAGCGCACCTACTGCCACTGCCACAGCGGCAGCGTGAGCACTAGGGGGACTTGGTTCTGCGCTGCCTAGTACAGTGCCTGTGTCTAGTACAGTGCCTGACATAGCACATGCTCGTGCATGCCCAAGTGCTGTGTGTATTCTTCAGGAGCCCTTGGAGGCCAGAAGAGGGCATCAGATTCCCTGAAACAGGAGTTACAAGTGGTTGTGAGCCATCGTGTGTGTGTGTGTGTGTGTGTGTGTGTGTGTGTGTACATGTGTGTACATGTGTGTATGTGCTGGAAACTGAATCCGGTTCCTCTACAAGAGCAGCTGATGCTCTTAACTGCTGAGCCATCTCTCCAGGTACCCCTGCCTCCCATATTTGAGGTAATTCTCAGCATGTAGTCCAAGTTTACCTCGAATTTTCATCTATCTACCTCGGCCTCTCTTGTACTGTCTTTACCACCCTTCCTCAATAGCTGAGATTCATGTGCTGGGTCTGTCTGTCTATCTGTCTGTCTATCTATCTATCTATCTATCTATCTATCTATCTGGGCAGGGTCCACAGCTCAGCTTGTCCTGAACTCTGAAACTCACTCTGTAACCTACCCTCACCTTGAATTCCTGAATCTCCCGGCCTCCACCTCCTAAGCACCCGAGTCACATGCTGTTGACACACTCAGTAAACAATGTGTACTGGAAGTGTTGGTATTCTGTCTGGACTCCACCCCCACAGTTACCCGGCAGCAGCCAGGTAGGCCTGGCCCACTATAAAAGGGGATGCTTGGCCCCTCCTCCCTTTCTTTCTCACCTACTCTTGCCTCTCTTCCCTCTTGCCTCCTTGTTCCCCCTCTCCCCCCATTCCCTTACCCTCCCTCTCTCTACCTGGCCATGTCCAGCCTCTACTTCTCTACTCTCTCCTTCTCTCTGCCTTTCTCTGCCTCTTAACTCTCCTCCCCATGCCCTGAATAAACTCTATTCCATGTTATACTGTCAGTGTGGCTGGTCTCTCAGGGGGGAGGGAAGCCTTCCTCACACCCTTCCTCACACCCCGCCAGAACATATTCTTATACAGCTTTATCTCTTTTCATGATCACAACAGGAACAAGTGGGTAAACGGATAGATAGGTGGATGGAAAAGTGCGTGAATGAGCGGGGTAAACTAAATGATGATTCAAGCGCTTGCTTAGCACTCCTGGGGTCCGTTTCCGATCTCCTTCTGGGAGCGGGAGTGAGAAAGAAAAAGTTGAGTGTGGTGGCTCTGGTCTGGAATCGCATCACTTAGAAGGTGGGGGCAGGAGGTTTAGGAGTTTAAGGCCAGACTAGTAGGCCCCTCTTAAAAAGAGAAACTTCAGGGGGATTCCCCCTCCCGTACAGCTAGGCCCGGCGCCCTTGCAACACCCTTCGCTGCCGCCAGAGGGAGCACAGGACGGACCCTAGAGCGTGTCCTGGGACCCCGCCCGGAGATGCCTGCCCTGGGGCACTCTAGGATGGGCACCCCGCCCCCACCCATCTGCACCCCCGAAGGACCCCGGGCTTGAAGGCTTCACATTATCCTGCTTGCCTCTGCAGGAAGGGAAACTGAGGCCCGGCGACCGGGGAGGGGCGGGTCCCAGAGCACGAGCCCCCGCCCCCGGTGGCCCCGCCCCGGCCAGTAAGAGCCCCGAGCGCGAGGCAGGGCGCAAAGTGGGGACAGCGGGCGACGGTGCGATGGCAGCGCAGCGGCTGGGCAAGCGCGTGCTGAGCAAGCTGCAGTCCCCGTCGCGGGCCCGCGGCCCGGGGGGCAGCCCCAGCGGGCTGCAGAAGCGGCACGCGAGAGTCACGGTCAAGTACGACCGGCGGGAGCTGCAGCGGCGGCTGGACGTGGAGAAGTGGATCGACGGATGCTTGGAGGAGCTGTACCGCGGCAGGGTGAGACTCAGAGGGGCCGGGGCTGAGGGACGAAGGTAGCCTGAGACCCTGCAACCCTGCGACCTCGGTGACCCTAGTACTTGCTCGCTGGTGCACCGACTGAGGCCTTTGCTAGGATTCATGGTCCGAGGCGCTGGTCTCCGTGCTTAGAGGCATCCAGCTCGTGGGCACTCAGACATGCACCTAGGATCCCCAGACATGTGTGCGTCCAATCAACCCAGACAACTGGGAAGGGCTGGGGATGAGATGAGAGGAGGGGTGGGGGCAGAGCCAACATATTGAGAGAACGGATAGGGACAGGGGATGTCCTTAAGCCAAACATAGACATGGGTGACAAGGGAGATAGGACAGCAGAGACTCTCAGCAGAGGAAGCAACAATTTTCACAGATGACGGAAGTCACAGCCACTCAGACATAGCACCAAAGTGAGCCACACACAAACTCACAGGAACACAAGTGGATTAAGTTAAGGGGCAGCATGGCCTGCCATGGGCACACTAACATGCACGCACAACACAACCCCCCTGGGCGCCAAGTGAAGAGATACAGCTGGGCACAGATACACATCAGTTCCAGCTGGGATGCTCCAAGCTCCAATAGCTATCCGGGGACACAGAGTGACTCAAGTTACATGGGCCATTATCTGCTGCCAAAAAAGAAAAGTATGGCTGTCTACAAACGGAAGGGCAGATGTCACAGTTTTGTGTGTGTGCGTGCACACACACACACGTGTCTGTGGAAATTACACACGGAACTGGTAAAAGTGTCCCAGGAATACAGAACACTAGAAACCAAGGTAGGCAGGGTCGCTAATGTTTGTGACCTCAGCACTTGGGAGGTGAAGGCTGGAGGGTTAGGGGTTCAAGGACGACCTTGGATAAGGAGACCCTGTCTGAAAAATCTAAAACAAACCTGGCATCGTGCACCTCACACCTTTTAGACCCAGCACTGGGGAGGCAGAGGTAGACAGATCTCTGTGAGTTCGAGGCCAGCCAGTTCTACAGAGTGGGTTCCAAGTCATCCAGGGATACATAGAAAGACCCTATCTTTAAAAAAAAAAGATAAATAAAGATAGTCCCTACAGCTTGCCACGTATGACCTGGGATAGCCACACGAGAGAGGCAGCCACACTGGCTACACTCTCTCAGGGCGAGTAGGCCCCTCAGTCTCGGGCCCAGCACACTTAGATGCCAGAGATCCTTCTCCCACACAGGACAGCACCCTCATTGCCCAGCTGGGAAGCAGAACTGGGAAAGTAGAAGCTTAGGTCCGGGGGCCTCTGGCCCAGGACAGCTGGATCTTGTCCACAACGTGATCAGACATCCTTTGTATCACCACCACCATGAGGCCTTAGCCTCCCCTCAGAGATGAATCCTGTTAGCCAGCCATGGTGGGCCTAGGTGGTCACTTCTCTGACTGAGCAGCCCGTGATGTGGCCCAGGGAGGTCTGGCTGGCCATAAGCCCAAAAGCCCTTCTTGTCCCCAGGGGAAGGGGCCCGCCCCAGCAGGCTCCCCTCCCCCACACCACTGCTAAGACTTTCCCTTGAAAGGGCAGAAGCCAATCCCTCCCCAAATCCTAGAATCTGGCATTCCCAGACTCGACTGGGCCTGCTTTGCTGAGTAGGGACTGCAGCCAAGGGGAGAGCCCCGTGCCAGCCCCAAGGCCCCCGGGGCTGAGCCAAGGGTGCAAGCATCGATCGATCGGGCTGGTACCAAGGCCTGGGCCTCCTTCCACCCATCTGTCACTCCCCTCACCCCCACACCCCTATCCAGATGTCTGACTCAGTGGTGCTGTCCCTGCCTGCCACATTATCTATCTCTGCAGGCCCGGCCAGCTGGGCCTGGGGTTGGTGAAGTGCCTCCAGAGCCCTTGACAAAAGGCTGTGGAGTGGGTACAGGCAGACATGGACTCTGACCAGTCCACTCTCCCTGGCCGTAGGAGTCAGACATGCCGGACGAGGTCAACATCGATGAGCTACTGGAATTGGACAGTGAAGAGGAAAGATACCAGAAACTCCAGGTAGGTGGAGAGAAAGGAGAGAGTCGCCCCTCCCCCAGTCCAACAAATCACAGAGCCCTAAACAGGACAAGCCAAGTTGACATGTTTATTAAACACTTGCTAAGCCAGACACTAAATCCTCCACAAAACGCTATAAAACATTTACCACCGAAAGGAAAATGAGACTCAGCGAGGCTGAAGTGTTTGCTCAGGGTCACACAGCTGGTCCAAAGCTAGGAGCCAAACCCAGGCTGCCCCTGTCCTGTCCTTCCCCGCTGACCTGACCACAGAGGCTTGGCCTTCTGGAGCTGGCCACTCTGAGCTCCTGCTTGAAGCCACTTGGGCGCTCCACCCTGGGATCAAGAAGTCTTGTTCCCTTGGGAAAGGGAAGGGCCTCTGAGGGAATAGGTGTCATTTATTTACTGGTTTTTGTTTGTTTGTTTGTCTTGGCTTTTGTTTTGTTTTGCTTTCCCCCATCCCCCAGGGACTTCTGGAGGCTTGTGCAAATCCCACAGAGGTGAGTTTCTGTCTTTCCCAGAGGGAGTGGACCCCTCACCTCACTGGGGGAGGGGAGGGGGAAGGGAGGGGGGAGGGGAAGGCTGGCCATAGCCAGGATGGATGGGGACAGTCCTGCTCTTTGTCATCCTTGTCTCCTCCTCCTTCTCCTCCTCCTCCTCCTCTTCCTCCTCCCCCTCCCTCTTTCCCATCTGTCACTGGGATCCACAGGCTGCTGCCTCAGAGCCCATCCCCCACGGGGCTCCTGTTTCCGCCCATATGGTGCCGGTCCCTTGCTGGCTGTCTGGGGGTTGGGTAGGGGGGCTCACCCTCTCTCTCCACCTCTCTCCCCGTGACTGTCCATACCGTCCTGGGGTTCCCTGTATACCTCTGGAGGGCCCCCATCCTGCAGGTCCTGGAGCTGGGCAACACAACCACTCCCACTTCCTTCCCTGCTTTAAAAGGGAAAATATTCACGGTTCTCCCCTTAGCTCCTAGATGCCAGAGGGACAAACGTCACCGCCTGTCAGTCGGCCTGGAGCTGGCTCAGACCTGGTCTCTGGGGACTGTTTCTCAGCCTGAGAAACGTCTCCCTCTTCCCTCTGAGCCTGTGTCTCTCTCAGATCAGGGTCTTTGTCTCTCTCCAACTCTTTTATTTGACTTCATGTTAAGTGGATAAGTGTTTTGTCTGCATGTATGCCTGTGCACCACACATGCCTGGTGCCCATGAGGGCAAGAAGAGGGCTCAGATCCACTGGAGCTGGCGTTACAGACAGTTGTGAGCTGCCATGTGGTTGCTGGGAACCGAACTGGTTTCCTCTGGAAGAGCAGCCACTGCTCTTAACCACAGAGCTGCCTTTTTGCACCCCTCCCCCTTTTTCTTGAGATAGGTACTCAGTGTGTAAATTCATAGCAATCCTCCTGCCTCCAGTAGAACTACTGACCCAAGGAGTAATTTCAGCTTCCTCCAATCTTTCTACCTCCTCTGCCCTTTTCTCTTGCCTATCTTAGGCTCCATCCCCACCCTGTTTGGCCCCAGATCCCACTTCGAATAAGCTGTTGCCCAAAGAGACACAGGCATTGGGGTGGGAGGCCTCTCTCCTGCTCTGTTCTCAGAATCCCACTCTGTCTGTAGGACTTCGTCCAGGAGCTACTGGCCAAGCTTCGGGGCCTGCACAAACAGCCGGGCTTCCCGCATCCCAGCCCCTCAGATGACCCCAGCCTGAGCCCCCGCCAGGACCGGGCCCACACTGCCCCACCCTGACTGCACCCGCCTCCGAGCTCCACCCCCAAAGCCCAGATTGTTTCTAAGTTGTATTTAATGGTTCTGTAACTGCCTCTGGTGTCTGGATTTTCCTCTCCCCATTACCCTGGCCTTCTGCAGCCCCTTGTCCTTGGTCCCCCAAGCCACAGCTGGCCCTGACAGACGGAGAAACATTCCTCCTGGCTACAGAGCCTGAGAACATACCCTACTGACCCTGAGGCGTCCCGGAGACTCGCATCCTGTCCCCACCTCCCCCATATGGACCCAGTCCCAGCTCCTAGGGAAGGCCAGGGCCAGATCCCCTGGCCTTCAGGGTCACGGGGGATGTGCACGGCCCACTGTGACCCTCTGTCATCTTCCCATAGGGCATCACACAGCGATGGGGCCATTAGTCCGCTCTATGGAGAGTGTGCTCGGTGTAACTGTGGGAGCTGAGGCCACAGAACAGCGGTACATAGCATTAAAGTGGGAGAGAAGAGCCCAGAAGTGCACAATGGGCTTAGGTACTAGGGATGGGAGGAGCTACTGCCCCTACTCCAGGGGAGGGCAAGCAGAACAATAGGACAATAGAGCGCTTGCTAGAAACCACCAGCAAGAGAATAGGGGTGTGGCTCAGCCGCAGAGCACCTACTTAGCATAATCAAAACCCTGGTTCCATCCTCAGCAGGGAAAACTATCTGGGAGGGCTTCCTGGAAGAAGCAGCCTCGAGACCAGAACTTACAGAGGTTGCTTCAACCATTCTGCAGTGTGAACTTGGAAGCAGAGAGTTTGGTACCAGGGTTCTGTTGGGGATAATACCAACTATTGATCAGGATGAACAGTGTCCCCAGAGCCAGGCAGGGACATCAACCGATCAAGGATTGCTGATGCCGTGCCTACCGTACCTCTCAGAAGTGGAGAGTGACTACCTAACATAGCCTCCCTGTGACTGACGCTCTGACCTCAAAGTTCTGGTGTCCAGGAAAACAGCCCACCCATCTTCGTGAGACTGCCCACCCCATGTGCTGCCCACTGCCCTCTTGGACAAGGGCTCCATCCTGGGGATCTGAGCCAAAGATCAGTAAGGGAAGATAGCTAACATCTGGCTCGCCAACCCTGTTGGGGGCCTAGCTGTCTCCACGCAGCCGATGGGCTTCGCGGCTGCCGCTGCCTCCCTCAGAAGATTGAGTGGGGGATGGTGGGTGTCGATCGGTCCCCATTACCTGGCCTCTTGTCCCGGAACCCTGCATGAGCCACAGGACCCTCCACTTCCCTTTCACAGAACCTGTTTTTGGTTCCTCATGGTTGTGGAGGTGACAAACCCCAGTTCAAGCCCCGGATGTTCACTGTGTCAGATCTGCAGTTGTCTATAGAATACATCGCAGATGAAGAATCAGAGGCCCAGGTCACCAGTGCCATTTGCTAAAAAGCTGGGACATGGTGGCCCTGGGGCTTCACCACGGTACCCCCGTCACTGGGTTGTTTTTAGTTTCAGAAGGAGATTGGCTAAATCTCTCTTTTTTTTTTTTTTTAAAGAGTTATTTTGTGTATATGAGTACACTGTCACAGTCTTCAGGCATCCCAGAAGAGGGCACCAGATCCCATTACAGATGGTTGTGAGCCACCATGTGGTTGCTGGGAATTGAACTCAGGTCCTCTGGACGAGTGGTCAGTGCTCTTAACCGCTGAGCCATCTCTCCAGCCCCTGTCTAATTCTTACTAAGGTATTGGTGACTGCTAACAGTTCTGGGAGATGATCCCATGAAAAGGCAGTGCAATTATATCCGTGTTAGGTCACAGCAAAAGCACCAGGAAGCTGTGTGCCTCTGTGGTTAAAAGCCCAAACTGAGAGCCAGGCAGTGGTGGCGCACCCCTTTGATCCCAGCACTCAGGAGGCAGAGGCAAGCAGATCTCTGAGTTCAAGACCAGCCTGGTCTACATAGCGAGCTCCAGGGCTACACAGAGAAACACTATGTACAAAAAACTAAGCAGAGGGTAGTGTTCTGCAGCCCTGGCATTTGGGGCAGAGGCAGGAAGATTGAGTTCCAGGATGGGTTCCATAGCCTGGTCCTTTCTCAAAATAAAAACAAAATAGAGACAGCTGCTGAAGGCACTGGCTGCTAGTCCTGAGACTCAAGACTCATTCAGTCTCTGGGACCCACATGATGGAAGATGAGAACCAGCCCCAGAGCCGGGCGTGGTGGCGCACGCCTTTAATCCCAGCACTCGGGAGGCAGAGGCAGGCGGATTTCTGAGTTCGAGGCCAGCCTGGTCTACAAAGTGAGTGCCAGGACAGCCAGGGCTACACAGAGAAACCCTGTCTCGAAAAACCAAAAAAAAAAAAAAAAGAGAACCAGCCCCAAAGGCTGCTCCTCAGACCCCTTCACATGTGCACTTCATGCAGGAATGAGAGGGCAGCCTGGTCTACGCAGGGAGTGTGAGGCAAGCTATGGCTATGTAGTAAGACAGTCTCTCAGAAAAGGCTGTATACCTTTTTTTTTTTTTTTTTTTTTTTTCTCGAGACAGGGTTTTTCTGTGTAGCCTTGGCTGTCCTGGAACTCACTCTGTAGACCAGGCTTGGGCTAGAACTCAGAAATCCGCCTGCCTCTGACTCCTGAGTGCTGGGATTAAAGGTGTGTGCCACCATGCCTGGTGGCTGTGCACCTTTAATCCCAGCATTTGAGTGAGCAGAGGCAGGAGGATTTCTGAGTTCGAGGCCAGCCTGGTCTACAGAGTGAGTTCCAGGACAGCCAAGGCTACACAGAGAAACCCTGTCTCAAAAATGCCCCCCCACGACCCAAGGAGGAGAGGCATTGGAGAGATAGCTCAGAAGCTAAGAGCAGAGGGCCCAGTTTCAATTCCCAGCACCCGCATGGCAGCCCACAACTCCACTGTTCTCTGGCCTCTGTGAGTACCGGTGTGTCTGCCACACACGCAGGCAAACTCCCCTTGCACCGTGTCTTGAGAAGCCCCGTAGCCTCGCTGAGCTTACATGCCTGAGCTTGGGAATGAAGATGGATAGCGCTGCCTGCTTCCGAGGGCGAGGAGGTTTCTGGAAGAAACAAGGTGTGGACACAGGATGAACGCTGTCACGGTGGGAAGGGGCCAAGCGCCCCACCCATGAGAAGCTCTGCATCTCATGCCGGTGGTGTGCTGACCCCAAGGGTTGTCACTCTTTCTCATTGTGGCACATGCCTTCCTGGGGACTCTGCGTGTCTCCCCCCCCCAACCCCCGCCCCCTTCCCCGTTTGCTTCCCACAGGGCAGACAAATGATGAGATTTCTCAGAGTCCTCTTCCAGTCTCCGCCCACCCTGTTCCCTGTTCCCCTTTCCTCCAAAATCGTCTCACCCCCACTTAGATAAAAATCAATTTCCCCAGCTGTTGAGTTGGCCCAGTGGCACCTGTCACTGAGTGTGACAAACAGTTCCATCCTCAGGCTGCACACGGTGGGAGGAGAAAGTTCCTCTTCACATCGCCCTCTGATCTCCACGTGTGCCCTTTCCCGAATAGGGTTTTTTCAAAAAGTCAAGTTTTGGTAATTTTCCCATTAATAAGTCTTTCATTCTTTCTTTGTTTTGTTCTCAGTCTGGGGATCTGTCTTTTGTTTTTTGTTTTTTTGTTTTTTTTTGTTTTTTTTTGAGACAGGTTTCTCTGTATAGCCTTGGCTGTCCTGGAACTCACTTTGTAGACCAGGCTGGTCTCGAACTCAGAAATCCGCCTGCCTCTGCCTCCCAAGTGCTGGGATTAAAGGCGTGCGCCACCACGCCGGGCTCTAGCAGCCAGGATTCTTAATGTCCGAACCACCTCTCTAGCCCCCAAATAAATATTTTAAAAATATTTTTTAAAATGTATTTATTATATGTAAGTACACTGTAGCTGTCTTAGGACACCCCAGAAGAGGGCATCAGATTTCTTATGGATGATTGTGAGCCACCATGTGGTTGTTGGGATTTGAACTCTGTAAACTCGGGATCTTCGGAAGAGCAGTCGGCGCTCTTAATCACTGAGCCATCTCGCCAGCCCTAAAACTATTTTTAAAGTAATTTATTTTCTCTCTCACTCTGCTCTGGTCACATTTCTCTCTACTGGCGGCATCCACGCCTCCTGGCTTCTTTCTCACAGGCCCCGCCTCCGCGTTTTTCTGAGTCCCAAATCCTCCCGGCGGCACTGCCATGGAACACCTGTCGTTAAAGTTAACCTGATTAATTTCTTCCACAGAATTTAGGGTAGCTCCAAAGGACGTGTGAGTTTAATTGAGGTTCATTGTGTCCCTGACTCCAACAGCGCCGGTCCCTTAGAAATTGCTTGCTACCAGTGCCTCCTAGTGGTCATATTTACTAACTGCAGCCTATGCATGTGAGGTCTCCCTGTGCCTCCAGGCGGCTATTTGAGCCTTCCCCTCCCACTCTCCCTCCTACTCCCTCACCCTCCCTCCCTCCCTCCCTCCCTCCCTCCCTCCCTCCCTCCCTCCCTCCCTCCCTCCCTCCCTCCCTCCCTTCCTTCCTCCCTCCCTCCCTCCCTCCCTTCCTTTCCTCCCTCCCTCCCTCCCTCCCTCCCTCCCTCCCTCCCTTCCTTCCTTTCCTCCCTCCCTCCCTCCCTCCCCATTCATCAGACCTTCTTTTTTCTTGTCTCGGTGCCATGTTGCCCAGGCTTACTTAAAATTTCCTATTTTGCAGAGGATGGCCCTGAACTTCTGATTCTCCTGTATCCACCTCTCGAGATGCCGAGTGCTGACGTGCAGCACCCTGCTTATCTGCATGGGTTAGTTTTAAAACTATATTCCAAAGCAGATGTGGGCCGATCCCAGAACTCTGGAAGCTGAGACAGGAACTCAAGTTCAAAGCCGGCCTGAGATATAGCAAGAGACAGAAAAACAAATTCTAGAGATGTCCCAGTCCTGGGCTTGGCCTTTGTTTTCACTCTGTTTCCTAAGTTTCGTGTAAAGGCCGGCTGGTTCTGCTTTCTATTGCTTTGGGTCTGAGGTGAGACAGGGCATCTTGTAGGAGGTACATGACCCAGACAAGGCTACTCTCTTCCCCTCCCCGGTGTCCCTGAAGCAATGCAAGATGGGAAGAGACCAAGGCTAAGATGTCCTTTGAAGGCCTGTCTTCAGTGATCTAGTAACCTGCTTCCTCTGTCCAGGCTGGCCTCCCGATAGCCCACCCCGCTATTAAGTTCCCAGTGGATTAATCCGCTGAAGAATTTCATATCCATGCTGAAACTGCAGGCTGTGTTAGAACTCGCTGTGCAGTCTAGGCTGTTCTGAAACTTGCTGTGTAGACCAGGTTGGCTCTGAACTTGAAGTGATCCTCCTGCCTTAACCTATTTTTGTTTGTTTGTTTGTTTGTTTGTTTGTTCGAGCCAGGGTTTCTCTGTGTAGCCCTGGCTGTCCTGGAACTCACTCTGTAGACCAGGCTGGCCTCGAACTCAGAAATCTGCCTGCCTCTGCCTCCCAAGTGCTGGAATTAAAGGCGTGTGCCACCACTGCCTGGCTTTTTTTTTTTTTTTCCTTAACCTATTTTTAAAAACATAATATTTTGTATTGATTATTTGGAAATTTCCCATATGGACCTCACCAAACTCACTTATTTCCAGTCTGCCCAGGTTCACCCCAGCCACCCTGGTGACCTCCCCTATAACAGAAGATGAGGAGAAGGAACAGGAAGATGAGGAAGAGGAGGAGGAGGAGGAAGAAGAGGAGGAGGAGGAAGAAGAGGAGGAGGAAGAGGAAGAAGAGAAGGAGGAGAAAGAGGAGGAGGAGGAAGAAGAAGACGACGATGACAAAGAAACGTGAAGTCCACTTTCTGCTGCCCATATGCTCCCTGAAGCATGTTCAAACTCAGTGGCCAGCCAGACCTTTAAAGATAACTGAGTCCTTCCCCATGCTCACCCCCACCAGAAGCCATCAATGGTGAAGAGATACACTTAGGCACCCTTAACACAGGTTTGGTTTGGATTGTTTTTCAGAACAGGGTTTCTCTGTGTAGTCTTGGCTGTCCTGCAACTCATTCTGTAGACCAGGATGACCTGGAACTCACAGAAATCCACCTGCCTCTGCCTCCCAAGTGCTGGAACTAAAGGCATGCACCACCCCTACCCAGACCCTATCACAGTTTTTAAGCATTCTCTTCAAGGGCTTCCTGTCTAGACTGTTTCTTTTTGGAGGTTGTCACAGAGGCCTTCCATGTCTCTCAGTCTCGACGTGGTCTGCTGCAGCAACATGACTCACAGACAGCAACATGACTTCAGGTAGCAGTATATGGCTGAGCAGTGCATTCGTGGGCAGAGCCTGTGCTAGCTCTGGGCTAGCACACCACCCTGCTGGCTCTGCTCGGCATCCATATGTCCCCCCATTCACTGTAACCTTCCAGCCCTATACCACAGTGGCTTCTCTAGTTCACCTCTCTCCACCACCCACCGAAGTTTCTCCATCTTTCCCACTTCTCCTTCAGATATTTGCTTGTTAAAGTGACATTGCAAACCGCAGTGGTGTGTCACACACACACACATTTGTTTGTCCTCTTCAGACAGCCTAAATTCAAATATTCATTGGAATAAGCCATTGGTCTGGTTCAAGGTTCCTGGTTTCTGAAGCACCATGACCATCCCCGAGACTTTTGGATATCCTGCTGTTGCCTAGACTCGGAGTGGAAGTGCGGTTAGTCAGGGATTCCTGGCATGGGATTGGAACCACGCCTTCCTGCTTTGGATGCTGACGGGCTCCTCCACTGTCTCCCTTCAGGGCCTCCATGCCACAGGTGGTCTCAGGCTCCTCGGAGCTGCTCTGAAGCAGGTACGGGGCACCACAGCCATCTTCAATCACAACCATGCTTCAGGTTTTCATCTTTGATGGCAATCTGGTTCTGCAGGACTGGCTCCTCCATGTGCTCCATCAGCTCATAGATGGGGCAGACATTGGGATGGACCAACTTGAAGTGCTGACTTGGGCTGGGCTGGCGCCAAGATGGTCAGCTTGCCAAAGCCACAGCAGGCCTGGTTTTTGTTGGTTTGTTTGTTTGTTTTTGAAACAGGGTTTCTCTGTGTAGCCCTGGCTGTCCTGGAACTCACTCTGTAGACCAGGCTGGCCTTGAACTCACAGTGATCCACCTACCTCTGCCTCCTGAGTGCTGGGATTAAAGCTTGCTCCACCATTGCCCCGTGGTCTTTGTGCTAGGGTTGCAGGTGTGCACCATCAGGCCTGTCTCTTGTTTACCTTGGGACCTGGTCTCATTATGTATCCCAGGCTGGCATCTACCTTGAAATCCTCTGCCCCAGCATCCTCCACCTCCCTCCATGCTGGAGCTATCCACAGCCAGCTCCTCAGCTCCATGTCTCTGCTACAGTTTGCCAAAAGGAAACACAGTTCTGCCTTCCACTCTTCCAGACACAGGTCTGGGTTTCTGGGGATGCTAGACTGCAGTCACATGGAAAAAAGCTAGGTGGTCTATCACCTATCTGCACCCCAGGATTTCTTCCCCTTTCGTCCACTCAGCCACACTCTGATGTCCCTCTCTGTCCTCTTGTTGGTTACTTCTGTCTCTCCACCTGTTGCCACTCTCCTTTCTAGATCTGTTTGTCTTGTCAGTTTCCACTCCCTCTGCATACCAAGCAGCCCGACTCCCAGGCCTCTCTCTTACCTGCCCATGGCCCCCAGAACATCCCCCGAAGTCATAGCTGGAATCCAACAAGCTGGACACACCAGAGGCTGGACAACATGGCCTCTCTCACATGGACTCCCAGCCCAGGCTGCCCTAGCTCAGGGGATCCCACCTCAATCTCTCCAGTTGTCCAGACACAGGCCCAAGCCATCTTTGTTATTCCAAAGACTTGCTCTCTTCCGTATAAGTGGTGTCCGTTTTGCAGAACAGGCAGGATAACATTACCCCCTAGTTGCATGGAAGCAGCTAGAGCCTGTAGCTATGAATGAACAAATAATTGTGGGGGTGGGGATGGGGGAGGCAGTTTTTTTTGTAGTTTAGTCAAAAACTACAGCAGGGGAAGACACTTAGAAGCTGTAGCTGCTAGTTTTTGCACACTGTCAACATTTGCAGGCTAAGCTTTCCATCCACTTAGCTCAGTCAATCACAGGCAGGTACCATTGCGCCTAGCTGTACACAGGGGCCTATGATGCTTGGGGCCGGGGGAGGTGGGGAGCAGACCTGGTGCCCAGGCCTTGAATAGGGTTGGAGGTTCAGAACTAAGTCTGTGCCTCCCTGGCAGGCCCCAATATTTGGGATGTGGCTCCTCCATCCCAAAACACAAGAACCGGCTCTGCGGGACAAAGACCGAGCCATACTGCCCTCTAGTGGCCAGTCTTTCCAGTTCTGAATGAAGAGAAATGACCAAGGGTTTAACACTTGGGTTGGGGGCAGAGACAGATGGAGTTTGAGGTCAGCGTGGTCTATAAATCTAGTTTCAGGACAATCATATTACACAGAGAAACCCTGCCTCAAAAAAACAAAATATAGATGATGTTGATGACGACGACACTGGTTTCCACTTGAGTGGCAGGATGGTGAGGCGTCATGGATGAAGGAGGTGAGAATACAGGGAATTTGCTCAGTGATCAGGACACTTAGGTCAGCCAGAAACGCAGAAACATATCACCTTCACGCAGTGGGTCAGGAGCTCCTCAGGGAGGTCCCATAGAACTCTGGGATACTCACTCATATTCTGCACCTTCCAGCTTGCTATGCCACCAAAGCAGGCCTTGAATTCCTGATCCTCCTGCCTCAGCCTCTGGAGAGCTAAGATCACCCTGACCAGACCCCTACTAACCTTTCACTTCTCTCTGCCCTGAGGCTACAGCCTGGGACTAGCCACTGGGTGAAGTCCCTAATATAGCAGCCTGAACCTGCCCCCAACTTAGGCTGCCCCAGGTGTGTGACAGCACAGCTGGCCACCTTACTACTTCTGCCTGCTGGATCTGTCGTCAGAAATGCACAGGGGACAGAGGAGTGGAGAACAGGACTAATTTGGGATTTTATCCATTTATTCAGGCACTGAGGACAGAGCTATGAATGAAACCACAAACCTTTGGAGCCAGCATTCTTTCTCCTTCCTTCCTTCCTTCCTTCCTTCCTTCCTTCCTTCCTTCCTTCCTTCCTTCCTTCCTTCCTTCCTTCCTTCCTTCCTTTCCTCCCTCCCTCCCTCCCTCCCTCCCTCCCTCCCTCCCTCCCTCCCTCCCTTCCTTCTTTTCCTCCCTCCCTCCCTCCCTCCCTTCCTTCTTTTCCTCCCTCCCTTCCTTCCTTCCTTCCTTCCTTCCTTCCTTTCCTCCCTCCCTCCCTCCCTCCCTCCCTCCCTCCCTCCCTCCCTCCCTCCCTCCCTTCCTCCCTCCCTCCCTCCCTCCCTCCCTTCCTTCCTTCCTCCCTCCCTCCCTTCCTTCCTTCCTTTCCTCTCTCCCTCCCTCCCTCCCTTCCTTCCTTCCTTCTTTTCCTCCCTCCCTCCCTCCCTTCCTTCCTTCCTTCCTTCCTTCCTTCCTTCCTTCCTTCCTTCCTTCCTTCCTTCCTTCCTCCCTCCCTCCCTTTCTTTCCTTTCCTCCCTCCCTCCCTCCCTCCCTCCCTCCCTCCCTCCCTCCCTCCCTCCCTCCCTCCCTTCCTTCCTTCCTTCCTTCCTTCCTTCCTTCCGTGTGTGTAGCTTCAGCTGTCCTGGAACTCACTCTGTAGACTCAGAGATCTGCCTGCCTCTGCTTCCCAAGTGCTGGGATTAAAGGTGCACGTCATTGCCATCGAGCACCAGTGTTCTAATGAGGGCAGACAGACAATGGACTAAATGATTAGTCCAGGTTTAAAGATTCAGAAGAAAATGTATTATTAGCTCAAGACCAACCTGGTCGACTTAGTGAGAGGCCCTTTGTCAAATAAAAAGAAGCCAGCTAGTCAGATGGCTCAGTGGAGAAGAACATTCCCTAGCAACCTTGTCTCTGGGACTCACACTGTTGGAGAGCGTCCCCTCCCGTGTGTGTGTGTGTGTGTGTGTGTGTGTGTGTGTGTGTGTGTGTGTGGTGTCCCTCTCTCGCTTCCACTCAAGTGCCGCAGACACAGCAGGAGTGCTGACTGAGCACACCACATTCACACCTGCATACAAAAGAAATACATTAAATATTTAAAAAAAAAGTACAACAGGTGAACTGGCAAGCCAATCATGAGCCCTGAGCTTATCCCAGGCCCCACACAGTGGATGGGGACTTTTGTTAGCTGTTCTCTGACCATTTGGGTAATGGGTGTGGCGTGCACTAAGGAAGAAGGGCGTGGAGGATGAACCTTCTCGGAACACGCTGCTTTCTCTGCAGTGATCGATGAGAGCTCATACCACCTACATCCTTGCTCACTCCGAACTTGCCTCTTTTTTCATACACCTTCGGTAACTTTTATTTATTTTTTATTTTTTTTTTTTATTTTTTATTTTTTTTTGGTTTTTCGAGACAGGGTTTCTCTGTGTAGTCGTGGCTGTCCTGGAACTCACTCTGTAGCCCAGGCTGGCCTCGAACTCAGAAATCCGCCTGCCTCTGCCTCCCGAGTGCTGGGATTAAAGGCGTGCGCCACCACGCCCGGCGATATTTTTAATTTTTAATATATATATTTTTTGGTTTTTCAAGACAGGGTTTCTCTGTGTAGCCCTGACTGTCCTGGAACTCACTTTGTAGACCAGGCTGGCCTCAAACTCAGAAATCCACCTGCCTCTGCCTCCCAAGTGCTGGGATTAAAGGCGTGCTCCACCTTTTATTTTTATTTTTAAAAAATTTTTGAGACAGGGTTTCTCTGTGTTCCCTGGCTGTCCTGGAACTCACTCTGTAGACCAGGCTGGCCTCAAACTCAGAAATTCGCCTGTCTCTGCATCCCAAGTGCTGGGATTAAAGCACTTAATTACACCACACCTGGCTGTACCTTTTATTTTTAAGATTTGGTTTTAGACTTATTTCCTCTGCATTAGTGTTTTCCCATCTCGTGCGTGTCTGGTGCTCACAGAGACCAGAAGAGGATGTCAGATCCCTGGAGCTGGAGTTTCAGGAGAATGTGGACAGCCCACTGTGGGTGCTGGGAACCCAACTGGGTCCTTTGGAAGAACAAGAGGCGCTCTTAATTGCTAAACCTTCTCTCCAGCACTAGCATGTGAACTCCTTGAGAAGAGCATCGACTTTGTCATTGCTGTGTCCCCAGTGCCCAAGGAGAGTGCCCACCCATAGTTGCTATGTCAATGGACAAAGACATTGATTCAACCCTTCTGTTCTAGGACAGCTTTACAAGTTAGAGCCACTCAGACAAGTAGGGACAGAAAATATAAATACTCCTTACACCCTGTGGGTCATCCACAGCCCTTGGGGTGGTGGTGGTGGTGGTAAGGGATTAGATGGTGGAAGAAGCCCCAGCTGGGACCCAGGCATCCCCAGAGTGGGAAGGAAGGATGCGTTGGTAGGAAGCCCAGTCCCGCCCTGTATCCCCAGCAACCAATGGGTACGCCATACTCCCAACGGCCCCTGGGACGTGTAGTCCCTACAGGGGCGCCCTCGGGCGCCGCCGCGCGCCCCTAGACTCCAGGTCCCGTCGTGCGCCGGGAGGCGCGGGGATTGGCTGAGCCACGCCCCCGGCCCGCCCCGCTTCGCTCGCGCCGCAGCCCCAAGAATGAATGAAATCGTAGCGCGCTGGGCGGCAGAGCGGGCGGCGCAGGCCGGGCTGGGCCCGCGCGCAGCGGCAGCAGCAGCGGCGCCCCGGGCCGGAGGCGGCCCAGCCGAGCGGGCCATGGCCACCGCCATTCAGAACCCGCTCAAGTCGTGAGTGTCCCTTCCCCAAGTCCGAAACCCCTCCCTCAGGAGCGGGTCCTCCCCACCGCACTCCCCCGGGCCGGGTTGGGGGACGCAGCGCGTGGATGGTATAAATGGTACTTGAGGACCCCCTTGCGTCTCACTCCCCTGCTGACCCTCCACCCCCTATTGCCCCTGGGGTTAGGTACCGGAGCCCTTCTGGATCACCGGGGCACCTCTTCTTTGTCGCTGTCAGTGAAGGAATGTGCCGCGGGCTAGGGGGTGGTGGAGGCCGTGTCCCCACCCAGAGTGGGGGTAGGGGCTTCACTCGCCTACTCCATCTCGGCTCCTCGGAGTCTTTGGGGTGCCCGACTTCCCCGGGTGGGTGGGAGGTACCAACCTTTAAGTACAGACCAGGAGCCTCACGCATCTCTCATCCCATTCCCCCTCATCAAAGCAGCATCCTCTTGTCGGGTCTTTCTCCGGGAACCCCGTGGCTGCAGAGTGGGAGCTAAGGCCATCTCCATTTGAGTCCTTACTGTCTCCTCTCTTTGCTCTCGAGTCTCCCAGACCTAGAAGTCCCGATGTCTCGGTCGGCTTGGACCACGGCATTCCTCCTTCTCCCCGCCCATACCCATCTAACGCGAGCACCTCCCATCCCCTTGGGGACCGGTGCCTCTCGAGCCGGTGCTGGGAGCGCCCTCCCTCTCCGGGAATTCCCTCCCTTTGGGTTTGTGCTCTACTCTCCTCAGAGCGCTGGCTGCCTGCTCGGCCGGGTGACTGGACACCCGGCCGCCGGGGTCCGAGGCTAGCCCCTCCCGGTCCCTCCTAGCTTTTTGCCACCCGATGTCAGCTTCACCTCTTTATATCTCCCTCTCTCTGTCCTTTCTCGGGATCCCGGACTCCCGGGTCCCAGCGCTCTCTACCCCCCACACCCCCACCCCCTTTCCCAGGCGGTGACAGCAGGCTCCGAGTGACAGGAGCGTGGCCGCTCCCGCCCTCTCTCCCTGCAGGAGAGCGGCACTCCCCTCCCCCGCTCCCGGCCCGGCAGAGGAGGCGGAGGGCGAGCGCCCGCGGCGCCGCACAAAGGGGCCGGGGCTACCTCCCCCTTTCCCCACCCCCTGCACTCACGGACTTGACCTTGAGCCTGGAGCTTTGGGATGGCAAGGGGTGTGTGCCCCCAACCCCCATCCACCCACAGAAGGGTTATTTGGACCAAAGCCCCTCCCCAGTTGCTTTTGGTTTCTGGTATGGGGGGTGGGTTAGAGTTAGGGGCCAGGGATTTACAGTGGAGCATGGGGGACTGTCTGCTGCCTGGGTCAGTGTGAAGGGGAGAGTAATGGTAATATGCTATGCTTGCCTCTCATTCAAAGCCACACACACAGAGGTCTGCCTTTTGGAGGGATACCCTGAAATCAGTGAAGATTGGAGTTCCAATATGCGTTGGTGGGTCTGCAGACACGTTGGAGGAAGTGTGTGTGGTGTGCCCTCTGCAGGAGTAGAGGGGGCAGCCAGTCTCTTCAGGGTACCCTCCAAAGGGTCTGTCTATTGGGCTGGAAGTGAGGACACACTTGCTCCTCAGGAGTGCCAGAGCCACAGGTCGTGGTTGCCCACGCCTTTCAAATCTCAGATGCAGGAGAATGTCTGCTGGTCTGGTCTACACAGGAACTCCAGGCCAGGGCTAGAGCCAAATCCCCTTGGGAAGAAGAGTCCATTGGCGCTGGGCTGGTTGCAGTTCTCTCTGCCTGGATTCACACTTGGCTTGAAGCCCGCTCTGGGCCTCAGTGTTACTGCGTGTGGGTTGGGCAGCAGAGCAGTTTGCATTTCCTGATGAGGTCCGCAGCAAGGCTCGAGGAGACTGTTGAATTAGTCGTTATGGACAGCTCGAGCTGGCTGGCCTCAGACACTAAGTCAAGGAGGCTGGCCCGGAGTTTCTGACCTCCCGTTGGCACCTGTGAGGTGCTGGGATTACAAGTGTGTGCCAGCACGCTCTGCTCCATCTTTTAGTCTTGTGGGGTTTTTGTTTGTTTTGTTCTGTTTTCAAGACAGAGTCTTAAAAACTCTCTAGGCACAGGCTGTGGTCGAATGCTAGGGTGACATTCCCGAGCCATAGGACCTCACTAAAAATCCCTTCTCCGTCAAGCACTCTCTCTGCACAGAGCCCGACTCAAAGTATTGATGTAAATAGTGAGTAATTACACACAGGGCACTGGGCTCCTGGACAGGAGCGTTGCTTGGGCAACTGAGAGGACTGGGAGGGCCAAGTTCTGAGGAGAGCGTTCTAGGAAGGGTCTGTGACAGTGATGGGAAAGGAAAGAGAGCCAGGGCCTTTCCTGGTAGTAGCCTGGGCTTCAGAGGTGACAGGACCCGAGTGTAAGGGCTGAGGTAGAGCTGTGAAATCAAGTTGGTGTGCTGGGAATCTGGAGGGTGGCAGAGGATTGTGACAAGGACCCTCTGAGCTCAACACTGGGTCTGGAGACTGGGCGTATCATGGCATGGTCTGGAGATGATACTATGTGAGGGGTACACACCCCTCTTATTTATTCCTGGGCAGGACATAAATCAGACACCCTGCAGTGCCAGGGGACGCCTGAGATGGGTGGGTGGGTGGATGGGGACATTTGTGGAAGGGAGCTAAGTCTAGAGGTGTATTGTGTGTGTGAAGTGCGGGAAATCTTGAGACTTACGAGGATGGGTGGACCGCCCCCTGCTGGACAAGAATTTTTTTTTTTGTATTAACACTTGATATGCTAATTTATGCTGCTACTCTAATCAGAATGCTAAGTTATTCCCCAGAGGTGGGGCTGAGTGTGAGTCGTGTGTGTGTGTGTGTGTGTGTGTGTGTGTGATATTCGGTAGGTCAGCTCATTCTCTGGGGATCTCTTAGGGTTGAGACTGTGGGAGAGAAAAGGAGGCAAGGAGGCTCTCGTAGGGACGGGCGACAGGCACACGAATTCTACATCCAGACAGCAGCCAGAGGCTGAGAACAGGTAAGGTTTCCTCCCAGGGTCTCAAAGCCCTCCTCTAGAAAAGGAGGAGAGTCCGGCTTAGGCTGGAGAGAGCTGTGTTAAGCACATAGTGACTGTTAAGTATTCACTCAACAAATATTTGTTGAACACCTACTAAGGCAGGCTATTTATTCTTCCTAATAACAGTGCAACCACTTTATGCCTTGGTACATATCAGATCCTCTTTGTAGATATCTGCTCGGTGGAATAAATGAATTTATAGGTATCTGCCAGGTACTAATTCCAGCACTTGCTGGTATGGCGTCACACACTAATTTCAGCACTTGGAGAGACAGGAAAATTGGCCAGTTTGGGCTGAACAGCAAGATGCTGTCCCTAAAACAGTCACTTACCCTGTTGCTATTGTAATCTTCAGTCCGTTGAGACAGGCCCAGAACGCTTAGCTTAAGTCATGGGCACGAAGTCCTACAAGCGAGGATTTGAGGCCAGGAAGAATGAAGGCAGTTTTGTAGTCCTTCGTAGGAGTGGACTGGGGTGGCCGCGAGAGTCATCTCTCAGTCACGATGGGTTCTCTACAGTTTGGAGTGCTAGGTGGCGTCTGGCGTGCTGGTGACACCGCTGGGTGGGCACCTGCGAGGTCCCCGCGCGCCTGTGGCCGGTTGTGCGTGAAGGTGGGGTGAATGGAAGTCTGCGAGTGTAGTGTGACTATGTGTAAGCTGCCATGTGCGCGTGTGTGCGTGCATGCGTCTGTGCACGTGGGGCTGGAAGTGCGTGTGAGTGAGCGTGTGTGAACGACTGCGAGATCCTCCATCCCTCCCCCACCCCACCCCCTGGGTCGGAGGACCCGCTAGGGACTACCACTCCCGGCATGGCCTGGGCGGCCCGCCCTGCCATCCTGATTGGCTGAGATCCTCGTGCTCCCGCCCCCTGGGAATGAATGGATGGGCGGCCTCAGCGCCCGCCCGACCGCTGGGAGGACCGACCCGGCAGGGACCTGCTGGGGGCAGGACCCGGGGAGCAAGATGGCCACGGTCATCCCCAGCCCCCTGAGGTGGTGCGGGTGGGCGCGAGGCGGGGGAGTCGGCGCGGGCGGGTCTGTGCGGCCGCGCGCGCGTGTGTGTATGTGTGTGGCCGCTGGGGGTGGGGCTGGTGGGGTGTCAGGGGGCTGTCACCGCGTGCGGGGGTGCGAGTGTATGTGACTGAGGGTGTTTAACAAGAATGATGTCCGACGCGTTGCTCCAGGACTGGGAGAGGGCGTGGGGGAGGGGTCTCCAAGGATTTTTAGGGGAAAGGGGTCATGTCCCCTCCCAGGGATGCCAGGGTTTGAGAGAGGGTAAATGGTTTAGGGAAGCTGGGGCCTGGGCACACTCGAGTCGAATCCACGCTACCTTTGTCTTGGGGTGTGGAGTGTGTTGAGCGACTTATACATTGCTTTTTGTTTTGTAGCTGAATGTGTGGGTATGTATAGGATTTCTTTTATTCTGCACTACCTATCTGAGTATTTGGGTCTCTAAGTGTGTGCACATGTCTGGCGAATCTGCACCATTTATGTTCTGTGTCTTTGGATATGGACATGTGAGGATAGGTCTAAATTTTTGTGTGAACATGAGCAGACCTGACTGTCCCTCTGTTTCCAAGGCGTGTACCTGTGTATTTGGGGATGCATTTTGAATTTGGGGTTTCTGTTTTTCCCGGGGTGTGCATGTGTGTATGTGTACCCTTGTAAATCTCAGTGCTGTCTTTGTATTGTGTGTTTGGCCGGAGTGTCTTTGGATGGATATGTAAGCGCATATGTAAATGTTTATAGGGTCCCTATCTTTTGACAATGTGTGAGTGTTGGGAGGAGTGGTGTGTGGTGTGTTCCATGTAGTGGGTCTTTGTGGATAATCTGTCTCTGGACACATCTGGGTCTCTGGATACATGACATTCATAGGTAGTTCTATGGCTTTTTTTTTTTTTTTTTTTTTTTTGATTTGGAATATTTGCGTTCTGCAAGAGACGCGTGTCTGTGTGACAGAGAGAATTTGTTTGCTACTCCTTTGTGAAGATTGGGATACGTTTCTCTTTGTGTGTGAATCCCGTGTGGCCATGTGCGATTTGTTTGTATTGGGTGTTTGGCTACGTTCGTGTGTGGATGGGTCCCGGTATGTTTTGGTTTGTTTTTATATTGTCTGTGAACACTTCTTAACCCGAGACATAATCAAGTTTTAGGTAGCTGCTTCCCTGCCAGCACCCTGCCCCGCCCCCGGATCCAGAGGGGTGGGAGGAGATGGGGGAGGTGAAGGTGGACCTGGCCGGCTTGCCTTTTGCGGAGCAGTGGGAACGGGCAGCCGCGGGAGGGTGCTGGGCCTCCCTGCACTAGCCCTTGCTGACAGCCGCCCGCCCGCTGCTCGCCCGCCCCCGCAGCCTTGGCGAGGACTTCTACCGGGAGGCCATCGAGCACTGTCGCAGCTACAACGCGCGCCTGTGTGCCGAGCGCAGCCTGCGCCTGCCCTTCCTCGACTCGCAGACCGGCGTGGCCCAGAACAACTGCTACATCTGGATGGAGAAGACCCACCGCGGGCCTGGTACCCGCCGCGAGGCTGGGGTGGGGCGGGGCCTGAGTCCGGGGACCTCACTTTCACAGCCTCTCTCCTCCAGGTTTGGCCCCGGGACAGATCTACACTTACCCCGCCCGCTGTTGGAGGAAGAAACGGAGACTCAACATCCTGGAGGACCCCAGGCTCCGGCCCTGCGAGTACAAGATCGGTGGGTGGAGCTGTGTCCCCTGCGCCTGCTGTGGCCCCAATCAAGGCCTTCAGCCCTCCCTGCTGCCCGGCTGAACTTCATCTTTATTATCCTGAGTGTCCCCCCACCCCCCCAGCAGACTATCTGTCCCCGGATGTCTTGAGTTACTTTCTTTGAGTGACTGAGCTGCCAGCTGTACCTGCTATGTGGGTCATGGCGAGCAGGTGTATGGAGGACATGGTGTCATCTATGTCTAGGTGTATCAAGGCTGATTGCATGTGCTTCCCAGGGAGCTGGGATACACCTGTGTCTGACTGTGTTTCTTTCTGTGGGTGCTGAGGGCTGTCTCACTGTGTATTTGTAAGAGTTAGCAACAGTTCTCCAGCTGTGGGTTGAGGCCATGCACAACATATTTACATTTATGATTTATAACTATAGAAAAATTACAGTTATGAAGTAGCAACGGAATAATTTTCTGGCTGGGGGGGGCACCACAACATGAGGAACTATATTAAATTTAGGGTCACACTTTTAGGAAGGTTGAGAGCCACTCAGGGCTGGCGTCTACTTGTGACTTATCTGTTGCTGAGTGCTTTAGAGTGCCTGCTCCTTTCTAGGTGTTTCCAAGAGAGAAAATGTGTGTGTGTGTGTGTGTGTGTGTGTGTGTGTGTGTGTGTGTGTGTATGTGTGTGTGTGGTAGGTCCGTGTCTGTCTCTCTCTTTTGGGTGCATATCTGATTCCATCAGGGCATCCTGTTGGGGTAGCATCTGTGAGAGCCTTTCTGTGTTAGGTGTTTCTTCTGGAGTTTTCCAGTGTGTTCAGGAAAGGCAGACATTCATCTCTTCCTCTGTCCAAATGTGTGTGTGTGAAGGTCTCCTTGTATCAAGGGTACTGGAGAGCTGGCCAGCTGTGTTTCCCCCTGTATGTCAGACTGGGTTTCTCTGTGTAAGCATGTGGGCACATTGAGTGCTTCTCCTCGGGGTTGTCTGTGAGTGTCCAGGTGTACCATAGGGCGTACCTTTGTCTTCCTAATTCATGAAGGTCCAGATTTCTCTGTGGCTCTGGCTATTTCTTTCTGAGTATCTCTGTATCCAAGGGCTTATCCTATCTCTTCTGTGTGTCCAGCTGTGTTCAAAGGTCAGCTGTGTTCCCTGTGTGGCCGGACCTCTCTCTGCATGTCCTGTGTATGTGTCTGTGTGTATCCTAGTCAAATGTCTATCTAACTTTCTTTGGGTGTATCTGAGGGTCTAGGTGCCTTTCTACTGTGCATGCAGGTATTTATGAGGGTCCGTAGTGGTCCTAAGGGTTTCCAGTATATCGGGGTCTGGTTCTGTCTTCTTTATCTAGTAGAGCAGAGGGTGTGGCCGTGCCTTCCCAGTGTATGGATATTCTTTCCAGGACTTGAGTCGAATCCTTCTGTCCATTGTTGGCTGTGTGTGGGACAGTGTGGGAGAGCCTGTCCCTGTGGAAAGGACCATGCCCCCAACCCCACCCCCTGCAACCCAGGCACTTTGGCCACAGCCTCTTCAACTGATACCACTTTCCCTGTGGACCGTCCCCAGATTGTGAGGCACCTCTGAAGAAGGAGGGTGGCCTCCCGGAAGGGCCAGTCCTCGAGGCTCTGCTGTGTGCTGAGACTGGAGAGAAGAAAGTGGAGCTGAAGGAGGAGGAGACCATCATGGACTGTCAGGTAAGGAGCCCCTCCCCGGCTGCAGATGCTCTCACCACTATGCCTTCCTGCTCTGAGACGCCTGGCTCCTCAGGGCCTCTGGGTACCCTATGGCCCCGATCTCCCAGAACACCTCTGCTTGTAGAAGGGTCCCTGACCTGCTCCCCGACCCTACCTGCAGCACATCAGTGCCCCCACCTTCTTGACCCCCCAATCTCCCTTCTACTGGGCCCAGAAACAGCAGTTGCTGGAGTTTCCGCATGATCTCGAGGTAGAAGACTTGGAGGAAGACATTCCCAGGAGGAAGAACAGGGCCAGAGGAAAGGTACCTTCCAGCAGCCTCCCCTCCCACCTCCTCCCCAGAGCCACGTAAAGGAGTAGAGGGCTTTGCACCCATTTTTATGGGTGAGGAAATGGAAACTCAGTGGATTATAAACTTTTTCGAAAATGGAGCTTGTGGATCAGAACTGTCTTGCAGAGCTGGGTGTGGTAGCCCACACTTGTAATCCCAGCACCTGGGAGGCTGAGGCAGGAGAATTGCTACAAGTTTGAGACAAGTGAATTCCAGGCTATTCTGAGCTACATAAAGAGACCGTGTGCAAAAAGAGATAAAAAAGATCCTAAACCAAACCAGCCACCCAGACAACAACATCAGCAACAACACACACAAACACATACACGCACCATGCACACAACACACAAACACACTCACACAAACATACACACTTACAAACACACATACTACTGCATACACACACATACAAACATGTACACACACATACAAACACATGTACAAATATACACTCCACATGTACACATAAACACACATACACATGCACACCACACACAAACACATATACATATACAAACATACACACACATATACCATGAACACACACATACAAATATACATATACCACACATACAGACATACACATACACAAACACACACCACATACACACATACAAACACATATATACACACACACACACACACACACACACACACACACAAAACCTCTAATAAGAACAATAAAAAGGTGTGGAACACAGATTTAATTCTAGCACTGGAGAGGCAGAGGCAAGAGGATCTCTGAGTTCAAGGCCAGCCTGATCTATAGAGTGAGTTCGCAGGTAGCCAGGACTGTGTGGAGAGACCCTGTCTCAAAACAACAACAAGAAGAATTATCTTCATAGGTGTACCGAGAGAAATTCGAAGGCTCACCACTAGAAACTGTGCCCAGTTTTAGTGGGGAAGATTTCGGTATCGTTGTGTGGTTCTGGCACCCAGAACCTCACATTCACATGACACCTGCTCTGTCACTGAGCCACGCCCCCAGTGCTGAAAAGAAAAACTTTAATTTTTTTCTTCAGTTTGACTTTCAAGTCTAAATGAAGAAGCCCACTAAGGCATGGTAGCACATATCCCATAATTCAGAAGCAGGAGGGCCACTGCATGTTTAAGGCCAGCCCGATCTACAGAGTGAATTCCAGGTCAGGCAGGGCTACATAATGAGACCCTGTCTCAAGCAACAACAACAACAACGACGACAAACTCAAAAACCCCAAGAATGATGAGCCTTTCTTTCCCTGGCTTTCCCGCTCCTTACTCCTAACCCTCCTCCCTACAGGCATATGGCATTGGAGGTCTCCGCAAACGCCAGGACACCGCATCCCTGGAGGACCGAGACAAGCCGTACGTCTGTGATAGTGAGTTCTGCAGAGGGGAAAGAGAGATGGGGGCGTGGGGGGTGGGACCCAGTGACCTCTCCCTTATGGCCCTCAGCAGAGCAGGTGGTGTGAACCTGGAGGCCAGGGTGGAGGAGGTGGCCCTGGAGTCTGACGATCACCCACTCCCTTCCCCTCCAGTCTGTGGGAAGAGATATAAGAACCGGCCAGGACTCAGCTACCATTACACCCACACCCACCTGGCTGAGGAGGAGGGGGAGGAGCACACTGAACGCCACGCCCTGCCTTTCCACCGGAAAAACAACCATAAACGTGAGTTGGAGGGTCAAGGCTGGTGGGTGAGGTGCCATGGGTGGGGCGGGAGCAATGGAGCCTGGAAATGTCTGCGGACGGGGAGGTGGGGGCACATTTAGACATTTCTGGAAAATCTTCAGCTTAACGGTTCCCTCCCCCACCAACCATAGGGATGCTGGCTCTGGGGTTGTCATGACAACCAACTCTCTCTCTCTCTCTCTCTCTCTCTCTCTCATTCCCTCTCTCTCTTTCTTTCTCTCTCTCTCTCTCTCTCTCCCTCATTCCCTGCCCGGGCATAATATTTCTGGGTCTGATTTATTGTTTCAATTAGAGCTCTGAGGGGGATGGTAGATGATTCCCCCACTCCTACCCCAGACCTCCCTCGTCTCCTCCTCTGCTATGTTAGGATCCAGGGCAAGGTCGGTGGCCCCCAGGGTCCTTGACACCCACCCATGGCTGTTCCATGCCATGATGACAGCTGAGCCACGGAGGAAGTGGACTATCTCTCACCTGTCCCTCAAAGAGGGCCTCTCCAAATCCTCAGGCCTGGCCCAGAGCCTTCTGTGCTGTAAAAACGCCCTGATTAGGCTTTGCAGAACTGTCTGCTAATCGTTGGCCTAGGCAAACTTACTTAGGGGTGCCTAAGGGGGCGCCCCTACATAATGGGGGCAGCCATGGGCTCTTGCTAAGGTTATACCTATCTCCCAGACTTTTACCCAAATAGAACGTATGGTTACCCCAAGAGTTAGGGTTCTGGCTTGCCCCTCCCCCAGCTTCCTTGCTACTTCCCAGTGCCTGGGCCAAGGGTCCCGCCCCTGGGGCTGAGGCTGGGGACAGATGGGACCTTGCCTATGGTAAGAGCCCCTTTCTGTCCCCCCACCCCCAGAGTTTTACAAAGAATTGGCCTGGGTCCCCGAGGCACAGAGGAAACACACAGGTAGGGGCACCTCCCTCCTCCCCGACTTCTGCAGCAGTCTTTGACTGGCACGCCTCACCTGTCCTGTGCCCACCGCTGCCTGCTGTCTTTCAGCCAAGAAAGCACCAGATGGCACTGTCATCCCCAATGGCTACTGTGACTTTTGCCTGGGGGGCTCCAAGAAGACTGGGTGTCCCGAGGACCTCATCTCCTGTGCGGACTGTGGGCGATCAGGTGACACTCACCACATATTTTCTGGAAGATGGCGGGGAGAGGGCATCTCAGAATCTGGATTTAGGGAATGGGAGGCAAGGGGAGCGAGGGCTGTACCCTGCCTGTCCTTGGGGCTGCCTCTGCTGCCGGGGTCTGTGGGAAACTGAGTGGGCTTGCTGGCACAGGAGGAACCAACAGTACGAGGTGCCATGGCTTTGTGCTCTCTCCGGGTGGAGAGTAGAGAGAAGTTAGGGAGGCATTGTGGGTAGGGGACGGAGCTATGGGAGCAATGAATTGCATCGCCTAGGTAGTGTGAATAGCAGGATTGTGTTCTGTAGAACTGTGGTTAATATAATGTGGTTTTCCATGGAGGCCTCCTGGGTAGTAAGACTGGTCGCTTTAGCATCGTGGGTAATGGATTGTGGTCGTTACAGTGTGGGTTGTCTTTGCGATTTAATACGGTAGAATGTGGTCATTATGTCTTGGTGGACTGTGGCTGTGAGGTGCTGTGGCTACTGGGTACTGTGGGCTGACAGGCTATGTGGGCTGTTGGTGTCTGGCTCAGGGGGATGTAGTTGTAACTGTTGGGTGTTGTGGGCAGTGGCTGTTGAATGATATGGGTAGTGGTTGTCAGGCTCTGTGGGAAGTGCTGTGGGCAGTGGCTACAGGTGTCTCCGTACTGTGGGAGAATGACTGAGCAAATTCCCACGGCAAGCATTGTCAGCGGAAGTTTGTTAGCTGGTGTCTTGTGTGGGCTGGCCTTTGGTCTCAGCGAAGCAAGGTGTGGGGACCCTGTTATGGAGCTTGGTTGCCATAGCGTCCTGGCTGGCAGAAGTTGGCTGCCACGTTGCTGTGGTTAGCAGGAGGGCTGGCGGCCCCGCTGTGGGTATTGGAATGTGGCTGCCCTAGTGCGATACCTAACAGACTGTGGTGGCCACAGTGTTGTGGGTGGTAGAACGTGGTTGCCACAGCACTGTGGGTAATGGAATGCGGTTGCCATGGTATTCTGGGGAGCAAAGTGTGGTTGTCATGGTGGCTGAGTAGGAGACTGTGGTGGCCAACACACAGCTGCCTGCCTTGCAGTCCAGCTTCCGGATGTCTGTCTCAGGGGTAGGGTACCACCACAAAGCTCGCCTTGACCTCCGAGTCAGGGCTGGGGATAGAGCCATTACCTCCCCAGGGGTCAGTAGCCACCAGGGGTATGACGACTCACTAACTGCATCCCTGCCCCTCGACCCCCAGGACATCCCTCGTGTTTACAGTTCACGGTGAACATGACCGCGGCTGTGCGGACCTACCGCTGGCAGTGTATTGAATGCAAGTCCTGCAGCCTGTGTGGCACCTCGGAGAATGACGTGAGTGCCCACCCCACCTCCCGGGCACATCCCCAGCTTCCCTTCCGGCCTGCCTCTGCCACTCTGCCCATGAGGCCTAAAAGTCTTCCTTGTTCATAACTCCCAGTGACCAGCATTAGCGTGCAGTACAGTCGCCACCGTCCTTATTCTTTTATATTCTTTCCCATGACACCTCCCAACCTCCCTTGAGGCTGGTGCTCCTGTTCCCACCACACATAGAAGATGCTGAGCTTAGGGAGGGAGAAGGAGGCCTGAGGTCACCAAGGTCAGAAGGTTGTAGGGCCAGGATTTGAACCTCCGGAGTTGGTATCTGGCCCGCTGAGCATCACTCAGTACAAAATCCGACTCCGTGAGTCGTCAGACAAGGCCAATGGACTTCCACAGTACAGGCTGCAGAGCCAGTTTTCTCAGAAGGGCCCCTGGGACCCAGCCCCTGCCCCAGCCCCCCACCCCGGTTTCTGGTGCCCGTGCCCCCAGGGTGCCAGCTGGGCGGGTCTCACCCCCCAGGACCAGCTGCTGTTCTGTGATGACTGCGATCGAGGTTACCACATGTACTGCCTGAGCCCTCCCATGGCGGAGCCCCCGGAAGGTGAGGGAAGAGGTGGGCGAGACACGGGGTGGGTGGGTTGGAAGTCTTCCTGGTGGCAGAGACCATGTGCTCCGGGTGGGGACAGGTGGGGGGCGCTCTTCATCTCTTCATCGGCTTGAGTCTAATTTTGTCTCTTGGCTTCCCCCGCAGGGAGCTGGAGCTGCCACCTCTGTCTCCGGCACTTGAAGGAAAAGGCCTCTGCTTACATCACCCTGACTTAGGCCCAGCTCTGCTTCCCCAGGACCTTTGGGTGGTGCTATCTCCTGCCTCTTGGAGCTCCTGGCGCTTCCCACCCGGTGTCCCCAGTGGAAGGGATGGGGTGAAGCCCAGAGTGGGGGGGGGCAAGGTGTTCTCCCTCTGCAAGTGGAATGCTACCCTGTGGGTGGGTGGGTCCAGCAGGGTCCCTCCTGTCCCCCCTCTTCATCCCTTGACAAATGGGCACCAGGCTTCTGCTCTCCTCAAAGCCATACCCCGCCTTTGGGCGGGCATAGAGGGGTAGTGGATGCTAGCCAGCGGCACGGAAAGAGCCTTTTTCTAAAGAAAAAGACAAAACGTGGAAAAAAAAGGGAAGAAAAAAGAAATTAATATATACAAAGAGTCCTATAAAGCCTGGCTGGGTGGAGAGGCACTGTTGAGTGTCTGCTGGGGACCTGACTTTACCAGTTTCCTGAATGGCGCCTCCCCACCTCATTTCTGGAGTTGCAATGGTCTCAACTCCCATCTGAGGTGGGTACCATCCCTTCCTCAGTACCCACTGTGGATACTGCATGTGAACTATGGTTTTGAACTCTTCCTGCTCCTCCTTGAGAGCCCCGCCCTGCGCCCGCGCGGTGCCTGCCTGCCAGGCCTGGGGCGTGCAGCCGGGGAGGCGGGTGGGGTGAGGCAGGCAGGCAGCCAGCCCCCTGCAGTGAGAAGCACAGATTGCAATGGACTCAGTTTTTTTTTTTTTTTTTTTTTTTTTTCCTTTCTCCCTTCCCACCCCTTCCCTACCCAGCCAGGCTGGGCTGCCTCCTGCCCCCCTCGCTAGCCATTTGGGGGTGGCAAGGGGGAGTGGTTGTTTCTCGTGGTTGTGTGTGTTTGTTGTTCGGGTTTTTAAAAGGGGAAATTGAGACTGCAAGTGGGGGAGGTGGAGGGTCTGGGGGAGTCTGCCCCCAATCCAGGAGTACCCCCCTTGCCACCAAGTCTCCTTTATTGCCTGCCTCTGCTGTGAATTAACTTGTTCTGTGTATTAAACTGGGCCTGACCCCTCTGCCCACAACTGCTTCCATCTCTAACCTCTTTTGGGGTGTCACCAACATGGGAAGCCATGGGGCCTCACTGGGGTAGAAGCCACTGTGGCTGGCCCCCACCTCCTTGCCCCTACACCATGCCTCCTTGTGGCTTTGTCCCAGCTCCTCCCTGTCTTGCTGGAGAGAAGAGGGGGATGGGGTGGAGGGGCTCCCACCCAGCCAGCTGTGGTTGCCATAGCAACGGGCTGCTGCAGCTGCAGCGGGAGGCAGCTCAAAGAGGGAGGTGGGAGTGAAGACTGGGGGGAAGGGAGGGCTGGAGAGACCAGAAGGCAGCCCCCCTCCCTGGCTAGGGTTCGGAGATAGCACCTCAGCATGGCTGGCTGTCACTTGGGATTCCCTGACCTGGGTGTGGCTAAAAGTGGAGGACAGGAAGACATCTCAAAACACAGGGATTCAAGGAGACTGGCAGGGTGGGCTGGGGGTGGGTGGGGGTGGAGAACCAGGGCAATGGTCAGGAAGAAAGATGGTTCTGAGGCCACAAATGTACTGAATGAAAAAAAGGACAAAGCTGGAGAGATACACAGATGAAGAGAGAGTCCCAGGAATTCCGAGGGAAGAGGACAGGGACCAGGGACGGGGTGGAGGACTAGGCCAGTAAATAATAGTTTAAAACAAGAAAGAAAAAAAAAAAAAAAGGCCAGGCTTTGGCAAGACCAGGGGAGGGAGAAGTGGACAGCTGTTTGGAGAGACAAGCAGAAAATGTACAAAGTCAGAGGGAGAAAATGAGATAAGGGGACAGACAGGCAAAGCCCCCAGACAAAAGACACGGGAATGAGCGAGACTTTTGGTTGGAAGGCAATAAAGAACGTAAGGGACCGCCATCCAGGATGGTAACACACCATGTGGCTCAGAACCCCAACACTGGAGGCTGAGGCAGGAGGTCGGGGAGTTAGTTACACATCATACTGGGCTATAGCACGAGCCTTCTCTTTAGAGAGGGTGTTGGGGTGCGGACAGACAACAAAATCTGTAGAGTGCCAGGCAGATGAGGCCAAAGAGATAGGCAGACTGAGGAGAGGTGGGGGAGGGGGCATGAAAAACTGGGGCAAGAAAGGGAAGGGACCACGGGGCGCAGTGCAGGCGCCGTCAGGGCTTGGCGTGCGTGTGCGGGTGCGCGTGTGAATTGTGGGGTGTTGGGAGATGGTGGTATGTCTCCCAGGCCAGGAGAGGATGTGAGAACAGTTTGTTCCCGGGTTCCCTCCCCCACTTGGCCCAGGTTGATGGGGGGAGGGCTGGGCTGGATGGGGCCCTGAGGAGGGTGGCGAGTGAGGATATCTAAGTAGCTGGAAGCCCTTGCAAGGGCTGATTCTCCACTGGATATAGGCAAACACCTTTCGGAAGACATTTGGGGGGTGCGGGTAGGGTGCGAGGGAGGATCAGAGTTCAGCTCAGACGTGAAGAACACAAGGGCGGCTGATGGGATGGGGGCAGTCCTGTCCAGAGATGCTGACTTCCCACAGGAGGTGTCTTTAGGATCTTCCTGTGCAACTCCTGAATCCAAAGTCAGTTTGCCTGGTGCCTCGCCCACCCGCAGATGTCCACAGTTCGGGGAGACACAGACCCAGGACCCCAAGCTTTAAGCTGCCCCCTCTTGTCCTGCCTGGAGGGCCATAGAAAACCTGAGTTTGGCTGAGGCTTCAGGAGTTGGTCCGAGAGACAGTTCCTTTAGCTAGATGACTCTTCCTTTTTACCTCTGGTCCCCAGGGACCCCGGGCAGCTCTCCACTGCAATCCACTCCCTGCACTGTTGGCAGAGGGAGGTCCACCGCATGGTGGGACCCAGTGGAGGGATGAGTAGGTGGGGCAGGGCACACAAATGAAGCGGGGGGGGGGGGGGGGGGGGGAATGGAGAGGGGCGTGGCTCGGGGCCGGGTGGAGGCCTAGGGCCAGAGGCTTCACACAAATCCCACCAACATGGCAGTGCTTGCTTTACCTGCAATCACCCGTGTTTTCGTTTTGAGACAGACTTTTGTGTAGCCCTAGCTGCCCCGGAACTATGTAGACCAGGATGGCCTCAAACTCACAGATCCACCTCCCTTTGCTGGGGTTAAAAGCGCATGCTATCTTAACTTTGCTTGGCTTTTGTTGTTTTTTTTTTTTTGTTTTTGTTTTTTAAAAATATACCAGAAGAGGGCACTGGGTCTCTTGGGTGTGCAGTCAGGCAGCTGTGAGCTGTGAGGACCTCTGGAAGAGCAGCCGGTGCTCTTAACCACAAAGCCACTTCTGGGCCAGAAGTTTTTCTTTCTTCTTTCTTTTTTTTCTTTTTAAATGGGCTTCATTACCGCTTATCTTGCGGTCAGCACAAGGTGGCCTCAAACTTGCTATGTAGCTAAGGAAGACCTTGCACTCCTGAAGCCCATTCGCCTCCCAAGGCTGAGATTCCCCATGTGTACCAACACAACTGGCCTTGAACTCTGGGGATCTTCCTGCCTCAGAGCGCTGGAATTACAAGTGTGAACCA
Source organism: Mus caroli (assembly GCF_978045245.1). NCBI lineage: Eukaryota > Metazoa > Chordata > Mammalia > Rodentia > Muridae > Mus > Mus caroli. The sequence continues at coordinate 115,852,140 of NW_028227263.1, read as the reverse complement.
TCACACCTGGCGAAAGAAGACCACCCCCCATTCCCTTTGAAGACAGGTTCACAGTGCAGCCCTAACTCAACAACAAGCTGGCCTAGAACACAGAGATCCACCCACCTTGCCTCCTGAGCGCTGGGATTAAGGGCTTGTGTTACCATGCTCACCATGCAGCCCTAGCTTGTTTTAACTTCAGCACATTTTACATCCTGACGGTCAGATGCCTAGGAAACAGGCTGGCTGGTAAGTGTATGCTGTGCAGCAGGAGTGTGATATGAGCTTAGGAGGAGGGAGCCAGCACCGACTTCCAGGCAGCTGCAGGAGAACACACCAGCTATTTCTATGAAACGTTTATTTCCTTTGAAACCTCCTGAAACATGCCAGAAATCTCAAGACAGGGATGGGAAGAGGGGGAGGAAAAGACAATAAAGAATGATTAAAACAAAAATCCAAATGGAATAAATCAACATGGAAAAAAAACCCTGCTATCTCCAGTCATTACACAGAGTATCAACCTCAAATTAAATAATTTTTTTTGCAGGAATTCTTACAAAAATAATAGAACAAAACCAAAAATTATAATTTACAACTGTCAATGTACATGATTAGGTCCCCAAAATGATTCGAATGGTCTGAAGATATGAGAAGACACATTAAAGAAAGAAATGAAGGGAGGGGGTTGGGGGGAGGGGGAGGGGCTCCAGGTTGGGTTCTGAGAGGAGAGGAAGGGGGAGGGGCTGGAGAACCCTTTAGAAAGGTGATCAGGAGACAGACATCACAGTAGCTGGCCAGGGTTCAGGACACTGGGTGGTCTGGTTTGCCACCATCATTCCATGGTGAGTGGAGGGCATGGCAGGCTGCTCCCTCACAACCAGGGGGACCCCAGGGTCAGAGGCAGGTCACAGGGAGCTCTGGGTACCCTTTCCTCAAGCCCTGCCCTTCAGCCTGGCCCATCGGGAGCAGAGTGCCTGTTGTGTGTGGTCGTGGGCCCAAAGAGAAGTGATGAGTCCTGATCTGAGGGCTGGGCCATCTAGTTATGGCTCTGGGTCCAATCTACGCTGCCAACTGTGCCGCCTGCTGCCCCCACATCCCTCTGAGTCCTCGCATTGACCTCCAGCCCACAGGGTTTGGGGAAATCCACAGACTGTGGCCATTCAAACGTGTTCCGGCACAACTCTACATGAAAAAATAAATATATATATATATATTCTTTTCTGTTTGTTTTTAAAGAAGGAAAAAAAGGGGGAGGGGGATTTGTGTTTCCTGGGTGAGCAGCGTGGATCCACACTGAGCTGCCCCTTATTGCCTTTGGAGAATCTCTGGGGGCTGGGGGCTGCACTGTGAGTGCTCCCCGGGGAGCACAGTGAGCGTGTCTGGTGGCCACTGGGGGATGGAGTGTGGCCAGGGAGACTTGTAAAAGAAAAGACAACCATACAGGGGGTGAAGGCTCTGCCTCAGCCCTGTCCTCAGGCTCCTCAAAGCCGCTGGCGTAGGGGGCAATGGCCTCGTTGTCCTAGAGGAGGATCCCATGGCTGGCCAGATCAGTAGCTCCAAGGCAGAGGGGCCTGCGGCTGCTTGGAGAGAAGCTGATAAAAAAGATCATATAAACAGTCCTAGCTGTACAAATAGGGTTTCTCAAAGGAGTGGATCTGGGTGCTAATGGGTCCTGTCCATTCTGGGGCCCCAGGAAAATAATTTAAACTCTATGAAAGTGCTCCTGGCTGCTGTGTGGAAGGGGGACTCGGAGGGTGATGTCCATGCTACCTGGAGCCAGTACACTGGGGATAGAGGAGCCCTGGACTGTCAGGGAGTGGGGAAAGAAAGGGCTCACTTCGTTCCATAGTTCTCATGCAGGGGCTCTTGGGCCCCTCCCACCGACACAGCTCCAGGCAGCTGGGTCCTAGGACTGGGCGCTCCTGTGGCCTGCAAGGCGGCAGAGAGCAGCTGAGAGAGGCCTGAGACTAGTGCCCGGCGTCCCCGAGTCCCTAAAGGAAGGTTGCAGGGCAGTGGGTGCGGGGCTATGGCTGGATGACCTGTCACCCCTGCAACCAGAAGCCCACTGCCTGCCAGCCAGGGCGGTCTGGGGTGACCCAGGGGCACTCAGAGCTCCTTCTTCTCCCTGCTGAAGAGCTCTGCAAACTTGCGCAGCTGTTCACTGGCGGCCTGCGACTCCTCCTGCAGTCGCTGATTGTTCTGCCGCAGGCTGGCCACCTCTGACTGCAGCACCACCTTGTCCTGCTTCTCCTGGGAGGGCAAAGGGCTGGGTTAGTAAGGTACAGTAAGGCAGATGGCTGAGGTGCACAGAACAGAAGCAGACCACAGCCACTGGATCCTGAAAGGCCTGTCTGCAAGGGTTCAAATCCCAGCTCTGCTTCTCCAGATGAACCACCCAGGGCAAGCTACCTCATGGCCTGGCCTCAACTCTGACAGGTGGTTTGGAAAGCCTGCGGGTTAAGGTCTTAGTATGTAGCTCAGGCTGACCTCAGACTCTCCGGTGCTAGGATCACAGGCATGCCCCCCACCACTGACAGGCTGAGGTAGTCATTTGATAGCCATACTCATTGCTACCACTCCACCTCCCCCCAGCCTTCGGGATGGTTGTCATCTTCACTTTCCTGGAAGAAAACAACCAAGACCCGCCGCAGCCTGAGCGGGCTCTGCTCTCCCGAGCTCATGCGACATCCCGGCGCAGGGAATGCCAAGGCTGTGTGTGCAGCATTCAATACTGGGGTGGGATCTGAACCTGGGTCCTGCCTTGCATCACCTCAAATATATAAACAAGTAAAGCTCCCCCAGTCTTGCTTCTTCTCATCCCCTCTACCCTGAGATGGGCGCACGGACGCCACAGATACAACGGTGCCCTTCCACAAGGGGCTGTCTTCTTTTTATTTTTTATTTATTTTTTTTGTCTTTTTGAGGCAGGGCTTCTGTGTAATCCCGGGCTGTCCAGGCTGGCCTCAAACTTACAGAGGTCTGCCTGCCTCTGCCTCCCAGCAGTGAATGGGAAGGCTGAGGCAGGAGGATTAAGGCCGGGACTATTTCTCACTAAGTTAATATTGCATGGCAGTTACTAGATATATCTACGAGTCATTTGTTTGCCCATTTTAACTTATGTCCTTATTTACGCATGCGTGTATGATGTCTGTCACTCTTCACCTATTTCTTTGTCTCTCCCTTTACCTGTGGTTATGTTCTCTTGGACAGGCTAGAAGCCAGCAAGCCTCTGTGACCCCTCCCGTCTCTGCTCTGCTTAGAGCTGGGGTTCCAGGCACGTGAGGCACTGAGACTTGACTGAAACTCTTAACTGGCTGCACAGTCCCACGTGCATGGCTGTCCTATAATCTACACTGCCATTACCCCCTTGATGGCCAACATCTGCCTCCCATTTCAATTTGTAATTATTTATAATTACTTAAAGGCCTACCTACGTCTCGAAAAACAAAACAAACAAACAAAACAAAAAAAAGGCCTACCTACCCTCATGCTATCTCAGTAAGATTCAGTATGCAGCTGAGGATGGCACTGGTCTCTGATTGTCTTTCCTCCATGACAAGAGCTGGGATTACAGCATCTGCCATCATGCCTAGCTCAGGCAGTGTGAGGAAACCCAGAGCCTTGTGCACACTGGACAAACACTCTACTAACTGACCTGCATGCCGATTTCCTCTACCTTGCTTGACATTTCAATCCCCTGGTGATCATATTGCAGAGCAGAGGGGCAGGTGTGTGTGTGAGTGTGTGTGTGTGTGTGTGTGTGTGTGGTGCAGTGCTGCCCAGTGCAGGGGGAGAGGGCTAGGCAGGAGGCACACTGTGGGCCTCACCTTCTGCAGGTCCGTGTGCAGCTGCTTCAGCATCACCTCCAGCTGGTACACCTTGCCTGTCAGATCCAGGGGTGACTCCTCGCTGGAGAGACAAGGGATGGGGTCAGTCCTGATGCCTGACACCTCAGAGAAGTGTTCTTACTCAAAAATTGGAAGAGACTTGGAGTACAAGTCTATTCTCACCTTCCTGAAAGCCCAGGGGTGTAAGGGACTGATGAGCAGCTCTGCAGGGAAGGCAGAGGCAGTCCCCTCCTGCCCCTGGACCCAGGCTGCCTGTGCACGCAGGCTGAGGAAGCACCAGGCCAGGCCACAGCTAGGTGGCAGCTGCCCTGAAATACACAGGTGCCCGGCAAGACAGGGTTTTTGTGTGATTTTAGGAAGAACCTTCTCTGTGTACTTATGAGATACAAAGAACTCACTCAATGCTCAGCCGCTATGTAGTGAGCATGGCAGACTGAGCCCATCCCAAGCCCATAAGGTCCATGGTGGGCCAATGGACAAAAGACAAGAGTGCCATCAATGATGATAACACAGTCTAACAAAATGTCCAGCCCTCTGCAGCCTGTAAACGTGCCACTCGGTTGCTACGGAATAGGACACCCAGGCTGATGCACAGGATGCTGCTCACCCAGGTGCTGGGGCTGGCTGGGGTCTACTGTCTGGTTTCTAGCTGTGGAGCCGCTCTCGGCCCCAGGTCTTGCGAGCAGACGGCACCTCTCTGCATGGAGCTGGTGCGAGAGATGCTTCTGGATCTTATCTTTGGAGATGTCTGGGGAAGGGCTGAGTGAGGCTGCTGGGTCCTCCTGGCTCTCCTCTTTTCCTCCCCTTCCTGGTCCTCATCTTAGGGAGCTATAAGTATGGACGGAGGTGGGAGGGTAAAACCCAGGAGAGGGCCCAAGGGCCACAGATCCCCAAAGTCTTTAACCAGAGCACCTGTTTTCTGTAACTTCAGAGGCTCGCACTTCTTCTTCTTCTTCTTTTTTTTTTTTTTTTATTTTTCGAGACTAGGGTTTCTCTGTGTAGCCCTGGCTGTGCTGGAACTCAGTTTGTAGACCAGGCTGGCCTCGAACTCAGAAATCCGCCTGCCTCTGCCTCCCAAGTGCTGGGATTACAGGCGTGCGCCACCACGCCCAGCCTAGGCTCACACTTCTGATGGGAGTCAAGACCTAAGACCAACTAGGCTGTGAAGGGATATATATATATATAATATAATTTTTATATATTATATACATATATCTCACAATTTCCCTCAGACAAGGCTTTCAGACACCACTAAGCAAGTGGCAAGCAGAACTTTGTGGGAAGCACACACAGATACTGCGAGTGCCCTGGTAACCCTCATGCAAGCAGCGAGGCCCTTGAAGCTTTCTCTGCTGGGTATGAGTACTCAGACTCACTGCATCCAGTCAGGGGAGCTGGGGTGAGATGCTCAAGCGGCCCGTCTCCTTGTCCTCTCTCTTGAGGGTGGAGCTTTGTCTTAGTACCCACAGGAGGCTGAGATTGTCTGTATGTGCCCAGCAGTGCAGAGAGGGTGGAGGGCAAGTCTGCATCATTAGAGGATCCACCAAAGAGGGGATCAAGCTGCAGACGGACGGACAGAGATGGGAGACAGCTAGGAGGCTGGGGGAACACTCTGGAGGAATGGCTCAAAGTTGGAAGTCTGAGACCTGATGTCCTGGGCCATCTCGGGTGACCTGCAGTGCCTGCTCACTCCTGTCTTGTGCATGTGTGCTACCTGCTGAGCTCTGATAGAGATGGATCCCAGTGTTTCCAGGGAAACTCACCTCATGGTGGGAGTGGCTCTTGGAGTCTGGGGGCCCCGCTCCAGGCTCAGATGGCTGTGCACAGGGCTGTGTGCAGGAGGGATCTCTGGGCTCAGGGCTGGGTCGTTCAGAGAGAAGAGTGACACAGCTCTTTGCACTGTCAGGGAGAAGCAGAAGGGGATTCAGTTTTTCCGGGTGGGCAGGTAGGCGGTCTTGGCTTCTCCCTACCAATTCCTATTCATCTTCCTCCCATCTCCTCCCACCAACCCTTCTCTGATCGGGGCTCATTTTGCTGCTCTGGCTGGCCGTGAACTCAGTGACTCTCCTGCCTCAGTCTTCTTAGCGCTCTAACCGTAGGTGTGTGTACTGACAAGCTGGGCTTCCTAACGTAATTTGTGTTCTCCTTGTGATGTCTTTTTTTTTCTCTTCCTCACTTCCTTTTTTTTTTTCTTTTCTTATTTGAGACAGGGTCTCTCTGTGCAGCTCTTGCTGTCCTGGAACTCACTCTGTAGACCAGGCTGGCCTTGAACTCAAGACACCCACCTGCCTCTGCCTCCCAAGTGCTGGGATTAAAGGCATGTGCCACCACCTCCCGGCTCCTTTTTTTTTCCTTTAAAGTTTATTTTTATTTATACACATGTGTTTTTGTCTATGTGGGCATATGCCACATGTGTGTGTATGTGTGAGTGTATGCTACTTGTGTATGGGTGACTGTGGAAACCAAAGCAGAGTGTCAGATTCCCCTGGAGGCAGAATTACATGTGCATGTAAGCTGCGCAGTGTGGACGCTGGGAACCAAATTCATGTTCTCTGGAAGAACAGCAAGTCTTCTTAATCACTAAGCCGTTTCTCCAGCCCCAGGATCTGAAGATTTTAAACAGGATCTTGCTATGGAGCTCAAGCCGACCCCTGAGACTCAGAGAGTCTGTGCTTTTCCTGGCTCTCAGGAGCTAAATATCCAAAATTCCTCAGAAACTCACAAGAACTAATAGGGCTCATATTACAGTATGAACATATTGTATCTATTCTAGGCAGGGGCTCTACCACTGAGCCACACCCCCAGCCCCTCACTGGGGATTCTAGACAGGGGCTCTACTGATGCTCATCTCCGCACTGCCGTGGTTTGTAAGCGCTTTAACAAGTACAAGTTCATCTAATACTCACAACTTGCCGGGGCAGAGAGATTTTACAGATGAGCAACTGAGGCATGAGGGGTTAATGGCTTGTCACAAAACTCCTCACAGGCAAAGCTGGAGATCACTCGTAGGCGGCAGTCTCCGGTTTCCTTGTCAACCCATTTGGTACTTCCTATGTTGGGAGCCAGCCAGTTGAGCTCCTAGTTTTTAGATCTGGTCCTGCCCACACTGCTTGCCCTCCCTTTCCAAGTCAGGAATCCAAGTGATGCTTGGCCTGACCCTGCCCTGTAGTGGGGATGGCAGGGTGAGCCTGACATCCTTGGGGCTACTGCTAGATGGCAGAACATGTGGGACACAAATACAGAAGTTCTATTTTAATTAAAACCATTCTTGCTTTTCTACTATGGTTCTTTGGATAGAGATCAGTCCACACATGCCATGTGATAATGGTACTCCAGGTTGGGCTGAGAGGGTGGGCATTGAGAATTACAAAATACTTAACATGGCTGGGCCAGGTCGGGGTGGTACCATAGCCCTGAAATTCCAGTACTGGAGGAGCTGAGGCAGGAGGACCACAAATCTGAGGCCAGACTGGGGAATTCTGAGCTGGGTCCAGTGTATAAACCTATAATCCTAGTTCTCAGCAGATGAACCTGGAAGGAGTTCAAGGCCATCCTGAGCTATATAGTGAGAGTTTGAGAGTAAGCTGGGCTATATGATAGCTGTCTAAAACAGACAGACAGACAGACAGACAGACAGACAGACAGACAGACAGGCCAACCAACGAAGATGGTGGTCCACATCTTTAATCTCAGCACTCAGGAAGCAGAGGCAAGTAGAATTCCAAGTTTGAGGTCAGCTTGGTCTACAGATTGAGTTCTAGGACAGTCAGGGCTACACAGAGATAAAAAACCAAACCAAACCAAACCAAACCAAACCAAACCAAACCAAACCAAACCAAACCAAAAATCAAAGCAAAAACCAAACAAACAAACACAATCAATAAACCAAACCAAAACTATACCAACCCAACCCAACTCTCCCCTGCAAACCAAAGCCGAGACAACCCAGGGTCCTGTACATGAGCACCCCACCCGTGTTCTCTGCCAGCTCCCCGATTCCCAGTCTGAAGAGGCACAGCCATGGGCTGAGGGTCTGGCAAATAGGAAGCTGTAAAGGCTTCCCCTCAGAGGTGGCGTCTCTCTTCTGTTCTGCTGGCTGAGGTGGGGATATGGTGGCCAGAGTGCTAACAGGCATCTCGGACAGATAGGGCTGTCCGGTGGGTTGCAAGGACTCTGGTCCTACTCAGTTTACTGAGTTTAGAATTCTCACCTGTAATTTGACTGCTCAACCAGGACTTTTTTTTTTTTTTGAGACAGGGTCTTTCTACAGTCCTTGCTGTCCTGGAACTTGCTACACAGATCAGGCTAGCCTGCCTGGGTTTGTTCTGTTTTGTTTTTGCTTTTTTGAGATGGGTCTCATGCAGCTTTCAGTAGGGTACTGTTTGTGTAGGGTTTCTGGGCCCATTTTTCACACGACCATTATTATATAGCCCAGGCGGTTGGTGAGGGATCTCCTTCCGTGGACCAAGTAGCAGGTGATCAAAAGGTCACCTGCTTGGGCTGCATGGTCAGCAGATGACAACGAAAGGCTTTAACTTTGTTCTCCGTGACTATGGAACACAGGCATGAGGTCCGGGCAAAGCCATAGGCCCTCTAGTCATCCTCTGGGAACAGATAACCACTCAGGGTCAGGAGTGGCTGGGTGGAGGCTACCCACCTTCGTAGGCCTTGGCAGCATTCACCAGGCTGGACCACTCAAGACCAGCGGCCGTGTCCGGTAGTGGCATCATCCCAGGGTCAAGTCGCCTCAGAGGCCGGTCCCGTCCGTCAGCCAGTGAGAGCTCCGAGGCTGAGATGGCAGCTATGTGGGAGGGTGGAGATGGGGAGGCGGCTAAGTACACAGTCAATGTGGAGGGACAGGGGCATGGGCGCTGGGAGCTGGGTGTCTGTGTGGGTGGCTTTCTATATATGGGACCAGGGAGGTCCTGCTGAGGTGACCTGAAAGCAAAGCTCTGCAATGGAAGGTGGGTAGGTACCAGGGAGAGGCCGGGGAGAAAAGCATTCTCGTAGAACAGTCTCAGAGGTTTGTGGAACACCGAGGAGGTCTGGGTGGCTCAGAAAGAGCAGGGGTGAGCCAGGGAAATGACAAGCCTGGTGGTCACTATGTGAAGTATTGTGATCCCTCCTGAAGAGGTGTGTAGCCACCCCTGGGATGCGTGGACAGGCTATCTGGCTGTCCCCACAGCAATGCAGTACAATGATGTCCTGACAATTCCATGGCAGATCTCGTCAGGACTTATGGCCCATCAAAGAACCCTGGTATTTTGAGGTATGTCTGTAAGGCCGAGGCCTGATACACAGAGGCTACCAGGCCTTGGACTTAAGGTGTTCCTAGTCCAAAGGGGAAGACACCCAGAGTGGATGAGGCTGTCACAGGAACAGGGGGCAGAGTGGTCAGGCATGGTGGATGGGAGAACCCTGATTCTGTAGTCCGACAGGCTGAGGGGAGGGATGCCGGGCTCGAGAGTATGGCAGAGGTGGAGTCTCAGCTTCTTCTGGCTCCATGTTGGGTATGTCCTGTGTACTAGGAGGAGCCAGTGGGGTGATCAAGGCTGAGAGTAGAGGCAGGAGGCAAAGGTAAGCTTGGGTAGCATGGGGGCAGCCCCAAGGGATGGCGGGGATGCTGTCAGCAGGGAAGGAAGTCCAGCCTAGAGCACAGCTGTGTGTGGCGTGGCCTGAGGAAGGAGTTACAGCCTCAGAGTACCAGGGCAGGGACACAGAGACAAGGACAGGGTGCCATGGGAGGACTGAACAACTGCTAGCTTTTGGAGGCAAGGTTTCACTAGACTAAGCTGGCCTCAGATTCCCTGTGCAGATGAGGCTGACCTTGAACTCTGGGACTTCCTGCTTTCACCTCCTAAGTGATAGATCACAGGCATGCTTCCCCATACCGGGCTACTGCAGACGACTTTTAAGGGACAGATGGCCATTTCAAGAGAGCGCAGACTCCCTTTATCCTCCATAAGTCTGAGGTACAGAGGCTTCCCATGTAGAAGATGTGGGGACACCACCTCCTAACTGAAACCCTTGGCACAGAACACATCTGGAGTTTAGAAAATAAGGGTTGCCATACACTTCCTAACACACTCTAAAGGCCGAGCAGCGACCTGATCCAGCTCCCACCAGCACACACCAGCAGTGACCAGCACACACCAGAAGTGAGGCTGCTTGCCACTCCTACCAGGATGGGTATGAAAGGTAGCTAGGTGTGATGGGTCCGGCCTAAAATCCCAGGGCTCTGCATTCAGGAAGCAGAGGCCGGCAGATCTCTGTGAGTTCCAGATCAGCGAGGACGACACACTCAAACAAAGGCCCCAAGTGAAAAAACAGCCCCCAGTGTGTCTGTATGGGCTGTGTCCACAGTGAGCTCGGGGTTGTTGTAGCCACAGCCTGTCCGGGCATGAGAAGGGCTCACGGAGCATATCTGTGCGGCTCTGGCTGCTTTGCCAGTCATTCTTTTTTTTTAGTTGAGATGGGTCTTGCTAGGATTCTAGGCTGGCCTCAAACTCATGTTCCTCTAACCTCCAAGTGACATGTGTCAGGAGATGTGACATGTGTCAGGAGATGGCTGTTCCAGTGGCCAACTTATGGGGCAGAGTCAATAAATACCTGCTGGATGAAATAAAGGTGTGGATGACTCTTACCCAGGAGCCCCACTAAGCGTGGCATATCTGGGGAAGTCGGGTCACTAAGTAAATGTTCAGGAAATGAGACGTTTAGCTGGGAGCAGGGAGGATGATAAGGCATAGTCGCTGGGAAATTGAGAATGTAAACACCTGTCTCTGGGCATGGGGGCGTGGGAGGGGGCTGACTGTGTCTGGTCTCAGGTGACCCAGCATTTGGCCAGCAATATTCACTCCTTGAGGTTCCCTGGAGCACCTGTGCACCCTTCTCTCCCTCACAAGGCCTGGCCACATATGACCACCAGGTGCCTCCCAACTGCAGTGTGCCCCACTTCCTAGCCCCAGGGGGACCTGCAGCCCCCAGATGCCCAGGCTCACATTTCTTCTCTGGGAAGCCATTGCCAGTGGCTGGAGTGGTGCTGGGTGCCCCGCTGGGTGGGTGGGCGTGCTGGTGCTGGTGCTGGCGGCGGGCGGGCAGTGTGCTGGAGGGGAAGGTGCAGGTGCTGGTGAAGAGCACATCGCTGGGCAGGCCGGGCTCCAGGCTGGCAGGGCTGGCAAAGCTGGGTTCCCGGCGCCCACTACACAGGCTCTCATCTGACAGTGTCCGCTGCAGGCTCTTCTGGGGGGACTGCTGCCAAGACAGGGTAGGACAATGGATTGGCATGCTGGGCTGTGGTCCTGGGCCTCAGGGGATTTTTGGCAAGTTCTTGTCCACCCAGCATCCATTTCTATACTCTTTCTGGTCAAAGCTTCCCCAAGGGCTCCCAACCCCTGACCTGTGCCCATGGCTTCTGAGCCTATCCCCCAACAGTAAGCTTATATAAGCATTTCATCACTGCATTTGTACATGCCTTTTCTTTTCAGATATGGTCTCAGGAAACCAAATAACCCAGGCTGGCCTAGATCCTGAGATCCTCCTGTTTCAGTCTCCTGCAGGTTACAGGTATGTACCACAATACCCAGTGAAGAGCTGTCTAGGTTTCCATAGACCGCCAGCCTGACGATGAGGGGCAGGCAGGGCAATGGAGGGACCATAGAGCCTGCCGCTTTGGCCTCACTGTCTTTGGTGAATGAGAGCCTAAGTTGTTTCTGGGAGCTCTTTCTGCTTGTGGCTGGGATCTGAAGAGGGGGTAGGACCATTTTCTTTTTGGGCTCTGGGAGAAAGAAATGAGACCCATGGTCACCAGGGCCTTCTCCAGCTGGCTTGAGTCCTGGCTCTGTCCCTCCTTGCACCCCCCACCCCCAACAGGGCCGGCAGACAGCAAAGGTTGGAGGCATGGCAGAGAGCATCGCCTACTCCCCGCTCGCCCTGGGCCGCCAGCCGCACGCACCCCTGGGTCCCGCTCCTGCTCTGGCCCCAGGTTGTCCATGACGATGAGCTTCTTCAGGTCGTCCTCGATGGTCGACTTGTAGTTCTTCCGTGGGGACCGGAGGTCTCGCAGGGATGCCCTCAACCGTGGCTGACCAAAGACGTTCTTTGCGTTGGTGTCCACCTGCCTGTCATGAGAACACTGGAGTCAGAGGGCTGTAAGCCGCTTCTCAGGGCCACCACCACATGGCCGGGCCTCCTCTATATCACCTAGCTCTCTGTACTCACTGTGCTGCGAACCTGCTCTGACTGGGCCTACACAGAGAGCAGAGAGCGGTGGTACAGCAGGCAGGGACTACAGAGCCACCTGCAGGAGGGGACCGACTGTAGGCAAGTGAGCAGAGTGGAGCCCATGTGTGAGACAGAGACTTGTTTTGAAGCAAATACGGTTAGGTAGAGGAATGGAAATTGGAAGTATTCTTCTGTGGGGTGAAGGGGTGAAATCTGGAGGAGACAAGGGAGGAGTCCACCCAGGTGGAAGAGTGAGTGAGTGAGTGCTGAGGCTGTGAGGTGGTGACGCCAGGCGGAGGAGCCAGGGACAGACTGTGAGACTGCAGACTTAAGAGCCACTCTGCGGATTTGTGATGGGACCCTGGGGGTTGGGCTGATGGCTAGCCAGTCTTAGGTCCTGATGTGTGTGTAAAGAGAATGGGTGGGCGGCAGGGCTCATGAGAGCTGGGTGGGGAGAGGTGAGCAGGTCCCTGACAAGAATGATGGGGTACCCCATCACCCCTTCTTTAGAAACTCTGGTGTTTCCTGTCCTGTCACATGGATAACACTCCCCCATACCACAGGGGCCTGAGGCCAAACTGCTGCTACCCTAGGCGTGGCCTTCTGATCCCAAGGGTGGTGGGAAGCGGGGGTCACTGTCTTTCTCACTCTATGGCATGCTGACCCACAGCTCTGTCTCCGTAGCTTTCCAGAACTACCTCTGGGGTCACTGGGCCACAGTGGACTGGGGTCAGAAAGGGATCCCAGGAAAGGACAGGCCTGCCATCTCAGTCACGGCCCTGCTTGCTTCTGCCGTGGGCTCAGACAAGGCCTGTTCCGTCTGTGGTGGTTTGAATGAGAATGGCCCTCAGAGGCTCATACTAGGTCCTCAGCTGAGGAACTATTTGGAAAGGATTAGGACCCGTGTCACTGGGGGTAGGCTTGGAGGTCTCAAAAGACTCTCCATTCCCAGTGTCTTTCTGACTAGTGGTTGTAAGCTCTTAGCACCGTTAACAGCACCAGGCCTGCCTTTCTGCTGTCATGCTTCCCACCACCGTGGTCATGGACTTTAACCCTCTGAAACTGTAGGCCCCAAATAAATATTTTCTTTAGAAGTTGCCTTGGTCACAGCCTCTTCACACAAACATATGTACGCACATAGAAACACACAGATACATGAACATACACACACACACACACACACACCCAACCAAGCAAACAAAAGTCAAGAAAGCCAATCCCATAAACATAGGCTTCTTTTTTGTTTTTTGTTTTCTTTTCCTTTTTGAGACAGGGTCTCTCTCTGTAGCCCTGGATATTCTTATTCTAAAACTTTCTGTATAGTCTTGCTGGCCTTAAACATGTAAAGACCCAGTTTCCTCTGTCTCCAGAGTACTGGGATTAAAAGCACACACCGGGCTGGTGAGATGGCTCAGTGGGTAAGAGCACCCGACTGCTCTTCCGAAGGTCCAGAGTTCAAATCCCAGCAACCACATGGTGGCTCACAACCATCCGCAACGAGACCTGGCGCCCTCTTCTGGAGTGTCTGAAGACAGCTACAGTGTACTTACATATAATAAATAAATCTTAAAAAAAAAAAAAAAAAAAAAAAAGCACACACCACCATACCTAATTTATTTTAAATTTTAATTTTATGCATATGTATGTTTTGCCTACATGTATTTCTGTGCACTGTACTTGTGTGCCTGGTACCTATAAAGGGTGGACTTGTCGGCCCTCTGGAAAAGAAGCCAGTGCTCTTAACCACTGAGCCATCTCCCCAGCCCTTATCTTAATTAACTTCTCTGAGAATATGGGATCAAACCTAGGGCCTCCTGCGTGCTAGGCATGTACTCCACTACCAACACTACGCCTCAGCCGGCTCCCCTGCCCCCTGCTTTTCCTTTGTTCTTCTGCTTGGCTCTTTTGAGAGAAGGTTTGTTAAGTGGCTCAGGCTGGCCTGGGACACATTATTCTCCTGCCTTGGTCTCCTGATTGCTTGGGTGAGAGGCATAAGTCACCATGCCTGACTCTGACTGTCATGTTTATATCACAGATGGACTGACAATGAAAGACTATTATGATATTTTGAAACATGCCCATATCTGAGTTAGGAAATAGACTTTGTTTACAGAACACGGTTCCTGGGAGTATGGGGACTGATGGGCACCTCTGGGGAGCAGCAGTCACACTGAGTGGTGGAGAGATGGGGCTCTCCCTTCTGAACTGTGAGCCTATTTTACCACGAGCATGTGTTACAACAACAACCATCATAAGCAGCCTAAAGCAGCCTGGCGCCTGGCCTTTACCATTTGTTACTGGAGAAAGGAAAAGTCTCTGAGCCCAGAAAAGAAGTGAGATGTTTTCGGCTGCGGGAGTCTCTAAAGTCTGCATCTTTTTTTTTCTTTTCTGTATTTCATTGCAATTTTAACAAAGGCAGGCAGAGAGGGTCGTGGGTTTTCTTGTCGGGCCATAATCCTGCCTAAATCACCCTGCAGGCCTGGGGTATGCTGTCTCTGTCCCTTACAAGGAAGGAATTATCTGGGCAAATTAAAAGTCTATAGTTGGGAGGCGAGCAGATTACTCTGTACCCCATATGATGACAGTTTCAAACAACAGTAATAAAGAGAGATTCAAACAACAGTAATGACAGACAGACAGACAGACAGAGAGAGAGAGAGGAAGGAAGGAAGATGAGGGGGTTGCTTTAGAGATGGCTTAGTTAAGAGAAGCTGCTGCCCTTTGGAGGACCAGGTTTGGTTTCCAGCACACGCACACACACAGTAGCTCACAGCCACCTGTGACTCCTATGCTCCTGAACTCTGCATGTGTCGGGCATGTTAGTGGGGCGCTGAGGGGCATGGCATCAGTGTGGCTGCACGCTGGAGGACAGGCTCAAGTATGGCTATGGCAACTTGAACTATGTTCCCTGCCACACAGCCACCTAGCTGTGAGGTAGTGCTAGTCTTTCAGCTGGCTCAGCCTTTGAGGTGGAGGACGCAGGAGCTTATAGCAGAGAAGGTTGCCATGCTCTGGCCCCATGCCTCTGGCATAGAGTGTCCTTCACCAGCCACTCTGTGCTTGTAGACTTGGGATGACCCTGAAAGCCCTCACAGCACCCCTGTAGTAGGAACTACCACCACCCCATTTTAGAGATGACCCTGAGGTGCAGCCAATGGTGGGCGCCCATCCCTTGCCATCCCTCTGGTGGCAGAGTGAAGGAAGAGCTGTTGGTCAGAGCCAGCATGGTGCCCCTGTTGTGGCAGATGCTCAGGCCCTACAACACAGGGCCTATTTCTCTCTAGCTCATCATCTTTCATCAACAAGCAGTGTGTGCCTCAGCACAGGGCATTGGTTTTCCCCAGGACATTTCTCTCAGAAGAGGAGCACGCCATCTTGTATGTGGTCCCCATGCTTGAGTCTGAGAGATAAGATGCCCTCGGTTTGAGTCTTGAATTTGCTGGGCCTTGTCTCACTGGGGACCATGGTGCCTTTGGGAAATGGGGTAAGAACAAGGCCCCTTTTGTGGGGTTGCCAGGAGGTATGGGGCTAGGTAGCAAAGCCTGGCTGGCAGGCCATGTTCCTTGTGCTAGTTACAGAGTATGACCCTTGTGGGGCCTCATGCTTTACAGAGGCCTGTGGATTGTGACAGGCTGGCAAGGCAAGGCAAGGTTTCTACCACCAAGCCTGAACCCAAGGAACAGTGTCGGATTTCAGTGACAGTTTGTCTGAACTCAAGGAATTTAGCCAGGAGTCAAAAATAGTGTTTTCTGAAAAACTGGGTTAGATGACTCAAGAGTTTCTAAGTGACAAGGTCATGATCTTGAGATGCTCAGGGGGAGTTTGAGTCAAAAGCTCCACGGCCGGGATGCACTCAGCAGAGAAGACCTTGCTTAGGACGCACAAGGCCCTGGGTTTGAACTCTGGAAAATAAAACATGGCCCCGCCTCGCCCAGCAACTTTGTAAGTCAGGCCTGGAGAGGTGGCTTAGCGGTTAAGAAAAATTTCTGCTTTTGCAGAGGACCCAAGTTCAGTTTCCAGCACCCATACGGTGGCTCAGAACTGCCTGTTTAGGGGATCACCCTCTTCTGGTCTTTATGTGCACCAGGAATGCACAAAGTGCACATAGAATAATATAGGCAAACACTCATACACATAAGATAGATAAATCTTAAAATATAAAACACTTAGTCAGTCTTTTATATTTTAGATTTTAACAAATATATCTGTAGCCAGACATGGTGGCAACACACTACAGCCCTAGTACTCCAGAGACAGAGGCAGGGCAAGTTTCTGTCTCAAAAGACCAGGATTGGGGATGCAGCTCAGAGAACAAAATACTTGCCTAGTGTTTACAAGGTCCTGGGTTCCACTGACAGCATCAGGGGGAAAAAGGGGTGTGTGTGCATGCGTGTGCATGAGTGTGTGCGCACGTGCATGTGTGTGTGTGTGTTGTGTGTGAGAGAGCCAGATCATGACATGGGTAGAGTGCTCATCTAGCATGAAAACAATACTAGGTTGAATAAGAAAAGAAGCCAGTGTGAATGCAATCCCACCTAGAAACAGGGCCTCTGGGGAGATCACCAAGTGGAAATGAAGCCACCAGGGTGGATGATAATCTGGTAAGACTGGGGAAAGGCGACCACAGCCCCACCAGAGGGAAAGAAGATGAACGGCGTGCTGCCAAGTGAAGCAGCTCCTCCTGAAAGCAGAGGGCGCTAGCGAGGGCCCTGGGACAGACTCTCCCTCCCTCCAGTGGGAGACCCCGCAGAGCCCTCCAGAACTGTGACATCCATTTCTACAGTGTCAGTTTGTGTCCCTCAGTACAATGGGCCTACAGAGCCACACACAGCAGGTGAGGTGAGTGGGAGCTCCAGGCAGAGGGCGTGATACCCATGAGGAGGGGACAAGAAGACAAGAGGGCACACGAGGAGCCACAGGACACAGGAGCAGATGAGGCTCTGCAGGGTTTGATCTTCTGGCTGCACTGAAAAGCGGGGGACCTCTTGCTTACTGGAGTTGTAGAATCAAGTGAGATCCATAGCTAGTCCATTTACTGACCGAGCTACTTTGGTGTGTGCGAGGTAGGTCACAAGTGCCTCGTGACTGAGGACAGTGGCACTTGTCTTCCAGTGGGAGAAATGTGAAGTAGATCACAGTGAAGGGACACTCAGTGACAGTGGAGGCTCGCCTACCCAGGCTGGAAAGGCCTGTCTGAGCAGGTGGCATTAGCTTGAGACTACCCGGAAGGAGATTCTTCCAGGACATTTAGAGGCAGTGCAAAGGCCCTGGGGTGGCGTTGGCACGCATCAGGTTTGAAGCTCAGCATAGCTGGAGCAGAGTGAAGGATGGAGGTATGAGACGGAGCAGGCAGGATCTGGCAGGAGTCTGTACAGGAGGGTGGTACACAGCGCATGGTACAGAGCATGCCCAGTGTGTCTGAGCCTCCAACATTAACTCGGGTGGGGTGGGGTGGGGTGGGGTGACTGGAGGCTGTAAGGAGAGCGAATGACCAGATTCTAGTTTTCAGAGTCCCCTCTGTCTGTCAGCGAGACGTGTGAACTGGATTCTCGGAGCCTGCTAACACCTCCCGGGACCATTTTCTGTCTCCTGGTGCTTTTCTTCCCCCAAGCTCTGTGTCACCCACGGATTTAAACAGCCCCATCCAGGTCAGGAAGAAGGTGTTGAGAGGAACAGATGGAGGGAGCCAGAAACTCCTCAACCAATGGAGCTGCTGTGAGCCTTCAATAAATGAATGCATTTAGAAAAGGCTAGAGAGATGGGAAAGGTGCTTGCTGCCAAACTGGAGGACCTTACTTTGACCCCTGGGACACATATGGAGGAAGGAGAGAACTGCCCTCTAAAAGGTAGGGGGATTCTAGGCAGGGGCTCTACCACTGAGCCACGCCCCCAGCCCCTCACTGGGGGATTCTAGACAAGAAATCGACTAAGTTATGCCTTAGTACCAGTGCCCTTTCTTAACTGCACAGACCCCCACTCCCTGCCTATCTCTTACTGTATACAGAGCTGGAGAGATGGCTCAGCAGTTTTAAAAGTGTTTGCTCTACCATCATGAGGACCAGAGTTCAGCCTTTGGCAGCTATGAAGCCAGGCCTTTTGCCCATTCCTGCAATCCCGGCTCTGAGGAGGATCATGGTGCCGTGCTGGATTCCAGTCTAACAGAGACTATGGGAGGCCAAGGTCCATGAAGAGACCTTGCCTCAGAGCAATAGGCAGAGAGCAAGAGAGGAGGATGCATTTTTCTGGCTTTCACACCCATGTGCACATAAACTCACATACAGACAAACGAATACGTTCAAAGGCGAGCAAGCAAGCAAACAGCCAGGGAGATGGCTCAGTGGGTACAAAGTGCGGGCCGTGTAGGCCACGTGACCCATGTCCAACCCCTGGGTCCCATCTAAACTACCAGCAAGCCTCCCCAGGGACGGGAGTGCTGACAGTACAGCCGCGTGCCACCACACTCAAACCCAGTTCCTTACTGTACTTCCTGTCATCTCAACTTAATTGTCAGCTCCCTAGGAACAGGGGTCTCTGTCACCTGTCTTGGTCACAGACATAAATCCAGGGTATAGAACAGCACAGAGAGTCACCCTTTCCCTGTCCCAGAGATGGCCGGGTGTCTTGTGGTGGCACTTACTTCTTGCTGTCAGTGAAGGGGAGTGGCCGTGGTGGGGGCTCGTCTGTCCTCTTCCATCCTGTTGAATGCTTGTTGTGTGCAGGCTGCTTGGAGAAGAAAGACTTGGGGACGGAGGTGGAGAGCTGGAAGGGGCTGCACTGAGAGAGCTGGGAGGGCCGGGGAGTCTCTGCACTAGCTGTTTTGTAAACCTGAGTGGGGTAGCCGGCCCTGGAGCCCATGTCACTGCAGAAGCAAAGACAAAGAGAGAGGGTCACTCATGCGGGAGTTTGGGGTGAGTTGCCGCAATAACCAACTCTTAATTTAACTTGACAATCAATTTACTGTCACTGTGTGCACTGGGGAGGGGCCCCGTGTGGAGGTGGACAGTTCTGTGGACTTGGCTCTCCTCCCACTTTGTGCTTAGGTTGTCGGGTTTGCGCAGGAGGACGCACTGAGCCGTTGGCCTCATTTCTTTATCGTGCTGAACTGCTACGAGGAGCTTCCCGCTATCTACTGCAACCAAACTTTGGAAAGCCGATGGCAGCGCCAAGGGATCAAATCTTTCTCCTTGAGACTTGTTTTGGAGGAGGTCTCACGCCACCTCCCAGGCTGGCCTGAAATGCACAGCAGTCTTCTCGCCTCAACTTCCCGAGAGATAATAACAGGGGTTATAGGTATGTGCCACCATTTCTAACTGCAAATTAACTTATTTCTTTTCTCTTTTTTTTAAAGATAGGAGCTAAGAGAAGTTAAGTGAGCTTCCGGCTCCTCCAGTGGACCTGAATTTGATTCCCCACAATTGCCTGTAACCCCAGCTCCCAAGAGCTCGCATGGCTCTGGCCTCCACGAGAACCTGTGGTCACATGTAATACTGACATGCAGATATACACACTTAAAGATAAAAACACATCCTTAGCATCTTTTTCTTAAAGTTGAGGACTCTAATGGCTCACTCTCTTTAGGTATAGTGTCTCAGGCCTGTCATCCCGGCACTTGACTGGCAGGGCCAAAAGGACATGGGTTCTAGATCATCTCTGGCTAAATCCCTGAGGTTTTGGCCAGCCTGAACTACATCAGAACCTGTATCAAAACAAAAACACTCCCCCCAAAGAAACCCCCCAAATACCAGTGTAAACCGCATAAAGTATGAGTGTTTTGTCAAACTCGATTTCAGATGCCCACACTGGATTACATGTGACACGCTTTCAGCGCAGTTCAGGTAACCACTTCAGAAGATGCCCCCAAGCAGTGTGCAGGGGGTACTAGCTCTGCAGTTGGCTGTGATGGGAACGTAAGGATGCAGGAGAGTGAAATTGGACCCCACACAGAGAGTTCCAGGTAGAAAGGCGAGGGAGGCAACCTGATACCTCAGCTGCAGAGGTGATCTCGGAAGACCTTCCCTTCAATGTGGCATGTGTAGATGTGAGGCCCGTGGATGAAGACTTGGACTTTATCCTAGATAGGCAAGGATGCCCGTGTCTCATGTGTGCACTGGCTTTGTCCCTTCCCATTTGTGAGTCTGTGTTCTGAGAAATGACCCACTGATGGCGATTTCAAGCTACAAGTGTATGGGGGTGGCCTGTCCAGAGGCTATGACCCTGCTCCAGCTAAGACAGGGCAGGGGCATGGGGAGGTGCACTCTGCACTGGTACCCTGTTTTAGCCATGGCCCTTTGGCTTCTTCGTGAGGCTGTGACATGTTACTGCGCCGTCCAGGTTCTGAGGGGCTGGCAGGCGGTCCTGGGTGACAGTGACAAGGATGACCTCAAAGATCCTGGACACGGTCAGGCCTGGTTTTAAACGTTTCCCACACGGCACCCCATAAAGCACCCGGCACTTCCTGCTGCAGGAGCTACCGATGCTGTATTTCAGGTGGGGGCACTAGGGCTGGGAGAGCTTAGATAGCTTCCTTATGGTGATGCATGGGATCGAGCAGCCTCAAGCTTTCTTCCGTACTCAACAAGATCACCGGCAGGAGAAAGGCACAATAGACAGATACTAAGCACAGCAGCAGCGGCTTCACTATGCCCACATAACCTTGGTTGGACCACAGCTATGTTACTGTTATCACCAAGGTTTTAGAGACAGGAACTCGTGTATCCCAGGCTGGCCTCCAGCTTGCTGTGTAGCTGAAGATGACCTTGACCTCCTAACCCTCTTGCCTCTACCTCCTGAGTGCTAGGATTACAAGTATGGAACACTGTCCAGCCGGGCCACCCATTATTGTCCCATCTAATGGAAGGGAAGTTGGGCCTCAGAGACTAAGGGCCTGAAGGAGTTCAGTGTAAGGCAGTCAGGCAGTAATGTCATGCCCACATAGCTGGGGCGGGGTTGGGGGGCAGGCTGCAGGCCACCTGGCTCACTCCCATCTTGCCCCCATCCTCCTCTGTGCCTGCTGTGACCCAAGCGTCTGGAATGATGGACTTCACCTGGATCTTACGTCCATCACTGCTTGTCACCTCCACCAAGTGCCACCCGTTAGCATCGCCACCATTGTCTCTTCCAGGGTTACCTGCCTTCCGTGTTCTCCCCACAGCCACAAGGACCCTGTGGAAATGTGCGACACTCCAGAACTCCTTGTGGTGTTGGCTCATGCAGACAGGCAGAGACCCCCACAGGTCCCACTCCATCTGCCACCTCCTGTGTCCTCAGTTTCTCCACCTGCCTGTCTTTTCTAGCAGTTACACAATGCTATTCCTCAAATACCCAGGAATGTTTCTACCGCAGGGCCTTTGAACTGCCCCTCTGCCCACAGATCTCAGGCACTCCCGCAGCCCCTAGCATTCTAGGAAAATAGTCTGGGTTTTTCCCCCCTTGCTGACAGATCTATCATGTGTGGTTCCAGTCTTCCGACACTGGCAGGGTGGGCCCCGGCAGATCCCCAGATTACCTTTGAGGGCTGTGCCCGAGATGGATCCCCAGACAGACTCGGAGACTGCTAGCTCAGCCCGGGAAGCAGAGCCACGTGCTTCCTCCCTGCTGGGAACGCCCAGCTGCGTCAGCTCCACGTGGAACAGAGTCTCAGATCCCCTTAGCTGACTGACAAATTGCTCTGGAAACTGAAAGATTTTGGCATGTGTACTGCTTAGGGGTCAGGTAGTTATGTGCCTGCGCTTGCTGGGCCTTTCAGGTGCCCACGACGGGCGCCAGCACCTGGCAGGGAGCTTGGCTGCTGGGCTCCCATGACGAATGTCTGGGGTGGGTGGGGTGGGCTAATATCTGTGAAGTAGCTGCAGTCACGGACCTGCACAAACAGATACAGGCTCTGTGGGCTTTGAAGAAAAGAGCTGGGGCCAGGCAAGAGGGTGGGGCCTTTCTGGGCGTGGCCAGGCTCATCTCTTCCTGGCAGCTTTCAAATTCTGCTCTGTCCTGCCTTCCCTAAACAGCCTGCTTCTTTCAGAGAAGACTAGAGTGCCCCACCTTTCCTCTAAAATTAAAGACCGATCTCATTGTTTAGCCCAGGCCAGCCTCCCGCTCACATTCTTCTTGTCTCTGAGTGCTGTGATTACAGGCTGCCCCCAGAGTGATATTTTAGAAAAATGTTTGTCAGATTAGGGGCTCAGCCACCTTCGCTGGCTCTCACACCCTCCAGGACCAGATGCTAGCTCTAACCACAGCAGTAAGCCTGCTAGAGCAGCCCTCTTGCCACCGTGCTACTCACACCTCCTGCCACGCTTCCCTTGGGGATCCACCTCAGTCTCCTGGCCACCAGACATTTCCAGAGTACTGCGAGGCAGGCCGGCGAGGTACGGTGGCCTTCGCTGTCTGGCTGCCAATCAAGACACTGCCTGCCTATTTCCCTCCTGAGCCTTGATTGCCATCTGTGTCTCACTTGGTTGTTGTCTGTCTGTCCATCTGTTTCCTCTCTGCAGCAGAATGTCAGCCCCGTGAAGGAGGACTGGACTCTGTTTCCGGGAGCACGGGGGTATCTAGAACAGCACTGTCGAGGAGAGCTGAGCTGGTCTGGTCTGGTCTGGTCTGAGATCCCCTCCAGCCAGAGTGGCCAGTGCTCATCACTTACAGCAACCAGGAAGAGCTCACCTCACCCCCTGGACATTTGCTCCAGGCCTGTGCCATCTCTGAGTGAGTTAGCCTCACCCTTCCTGGGACTCCACCTCCTGTCTTACCCCATAGACCTTTTTTTTTCTTTTTTTCTTTTTTCTTTTTTTGGTTTCTCTGTGTAGCCCTGGCTGTCCTGGAACTCAAGAAATCTGCCTGCCTCTGCCTCCCAAGTGCTAGGATTAAAGGCGTGCGCCACCACTGCTGCCCGGCTGCGACCTGAGTTTGATTCCTGTAACCCACGTAAAGGCATAAGGAAAGTACTGACTTCATCATGCCACCCGCTGACGTTCTCGTGCATGGTACACTATGTACGCTGACACACAATTGGAAGCCGCACACATCCGTCTGTCTCCTCCTGCTGAGACCTTTCCTGGCTTTCTTTAGCCCTTGGGATCAAATCCATACTCAGTAATGGAGTGCCTGAGTGACCTCGCTGGCCCCTTGGGCCTGTGCTCAGTGACATGAAGCACAACCCTCTTCCCCGGGCCCCACCCTTTGTACCTTCAGCTCCTACTTGTGGGAAACCTCTCTATAACCCCATCTTTCTCTTCTGCCCTTTAGATTTCAGGCAAGTCTCATTCTGTAGCCTCAGCGGGCCCATAAGTGACAATCCTGGATCGGCCTCTGGAGCGCTGGGGTTAGCACCACCTGTGTCACCAGGTCTGGATTGTTTTGTTTTTAGGTCAACATCCACAGCCAGGGTTGTGGGGTTTAGACTGTGCGTGGCCCTGACTTTGATTCCCAGCAACACCCCCTTGTACGTACCACCCTTACACACACACACACACACACACACACACACACACACACACACACACACACACAAAATACAACGCGAGCACCCACGTAATGACACTGCAGACTGAAGACATTGGCCAGCCTCCTCTGAGGATGCCTGCTGCTGCAGCTCATCCATGACTTTGCTACCATCTGCCTGTTGTCTTCCTGGGGCCAGCCAACACTGGGCCTGGCACACATGCACCTGCTCATGAATAAATGGCAAGTGCTGGGCAGGTGCAGACAGGGCACGGGGCTCTTGTGACAGGCCTGTGCAGACTGGGTGCTGCGTTCAAGTACCACGCTGTCTGACATTCTCAAGGACCAGACCCACAACAGTAGCTGCTGAGGGCTTCAGGGTTGTCTGCTACCAGGGGCAGTGTAGTCAGCAGATGCCAGAGGTGCCTGGGGTCTCCTGGATGAGGTCTGGGGGAATATGTACGTATCCATGGAAACGTGAAGAAGGGATGGGAGGGAAGAGTGCAGTGGGACAACACCACCAACTTGCTGCACTGACTGGAACACCACCTTCGCTCACACATGCGTCTGGTTGCAGTGTGTAGGTCTGTGGTGTGTATGTATGTGGTGTGTTATGTGTGTGGTGTGTATGTGTGTGGTTGTGGTGTATATGTCTGTGGTATGCATGGTGTGTGTGTGTGGTGTGTTATGTGTGTGTATATGTGGTATGCCTGTGGTATGTGTGGTGTGTGTGTGTGTGGTGTATATGTATGTGGTGTGGTGTGTGTGTGTTTGTGGTGTGGTATATGTCTGTGTATGTGCTGTGTGTGTATTTATGGTGTGTATGTATGTAGTGTGTGGGTGGTGTGTCTACGTGTGTGTTGTGTGTATGTATGTGATATGTCTGTGGTATGTGTGGTATATATGTATGTGGTGTGTCCTGTGTGTGTGTGTGTGTGTGAGGCTCATGTCCTTGGCACAGACCCTCCTGCCTCAGCTCTTCCCTGTGCTGGGATGAGATGGTGGGGATGGATCACTACAGCTGGCTGAATGTTTCTTAAAATCATCTCATTTCTAACACTGTGTGGTGGCAACTAGGTATACTTCTAGCACCTCAGAGGCAGAGGCAGGAGGACTACCACAAGTTTGAGTCCAGCCTGATCTCCTGAGTTACAGGCCAGTCAGGGCTACAGAGTAAGGTCCAATCTCAAAAACAGGTCCTCCTCCTCCTCCCCCCACACCACTGCCCACCGCACACACAAAAGAGGAGAAAGCAAGAAGCCCTTCCATCCATCTCATCTTCCGTAGGGTCCAGGGCAGTGTCTGTGAGATCAGGGGTGGGCTGCCGCTTCCTAAGGAAAGCCGCATCCATTTAAGAGGCAGCGGCTCCCTCCTCTCGGCACCCAGATCACCTCAGGCACCCCATTTTGGGAAATGCTGTTCCACACTAAAACCCCGTTGCCTAGGAGAAAACTTCAGGAAGCAGCTTTAATGAGTAGATAAGTATGACTTGCAATTAGCATCAATTGTCTATATGCAAATTAAAGCTAGCAACCGCCAGGGCCACTTGTATAGTGGGGCTCTCCGCCCCCCCCAACTCCCTCCACTTCTGGGTTTGGCAAATACTTCTCTCAGATATGGGGTAATTTGTTCCCACCCCCCTGCCTCATGCACTATCCATGCCTGGCATCACTACTGCTTTTAGATCATGGATTTCAAAACCCTACAAAAATTTTCTTTTCAGTGCTAGGGGTTGAACCCGGATCAGCTTGACAGTGAGGCCTCCAGTTACACCTCCTGCCCACGGTTAACTTGATGCTGTGTCTGTTCTGAAACAAGGTCTCACTAAGTTGACCAGGATGGCTTTGAACTTGTGATCATCCTGCCTCAGTCTCTCAATTAGTTGAGATGATAGGCCTGTGCTACCAGATCCAGTTCCCACCAATGTCCAAGGACAGGGCCCACACCAGGCTGGAAATGCCCTGCTATGCTCTCTTGCCTCCACATCCTGGCACCACTCAGTGGCACAGTTGAGTGATAACTAGAGACTGCCTGTTACCTGTGGGGGTGGGGCAGTGTTACCTGGGGCAGCACAGATTTCTATCTAAGAAGCACATGTTGAATGAACGAACGAATGAATGAATGAATGAAGTAGTCAGTGAGGTCAGAAGCTGAGAACTACTTGTCTAGGAAGATAGCCTAAGATAGCACCCTCATGCTGCCTTTTTCTTTGTCTCCATGGCAACACTCCTGGGCTCCCAGAGTCAGGAGCTCCTCAGAGGAGAGAAGGGAGGACTCAGGCACTCCCAATCTGCTGGGTTTTTTTTTTTTTTCTTTCTCTCCCAGCTCTCCTATTTCTGCTTGTGGTTCTGGGATTTGAACTCTGGGCCTCACAAATACTAGGCAAACATTGTGCTACTGTGCTACATCCCCAGTACAGCCATGATGGTTTTCAAATCTGTCAGAGACCCTTGGGGGAAATCACGAAATCCTTCTAGCAAGGAGGAAGCTATGTTCCTCAGTTTACGACCGGAGCAGATCAAGGTGTGCAGCTAATGAGAGCCACTGCTTGGAGCCCAGCTATCTCTATGCAGAAACACAGCTCTCTCCCACGTGAGCTTCTCTGAGTGTGGTCCTGAGACCGCACCCATCAACAGCTTAGAGCTGGAGAGATGGCTCTGCGGTTAAGATCACTGACTGCTCTTCCAGGGGACCCAGGCTCAATTCTGAGAACCCACAGGGTGGCTCACAATCATCTGTACCTCTAGTTCCAAGGGATCTGATGCTCTCTTCTGGTGTCCTTAGATGCCAGGCACATGTGTGGTACACAGACAGACATAACACATTAAAAAAAGAGAAACAAAAGGAAAAGGAAAAGAAAAAGAAGCCAGACATGGTGGCATACACCTTTAATCCTGGCATTCTTAAGGTAGGGGTAGGTGGATTACTGTGAGTTCAAAAACTACTTGGGGAGTTCCAGGCCAGCTAGAACTATTATAGTGAGGCCCTGTCTCAAAATAAATAAATGAATACATTAAAGAAGAAAAGAAATGAAACAAAGGCATGGGGTTATGGAGCCCCCAGGCTCACAGGCAAAAATGCAGGAAGCCTTTACCCCTGGAAGGCCTGAGCTTTTCTGGAGGTCCTGGGTTCTGGCCAATTGGGCAGGGAGGCTGTGGCTTCCAGAAGCGTGTCAGTGGGGCACGGTCCCCCAAGCTGGTCCCTCTACTGAACACGGCCTCCCTTTCTTGGGCAGACTGTCCATTGCTTTCCCGGGCGCACTAAGTGTGTGGGTTCAGACTCAGGGCTGAGGTCCTTCCCTCTCCCCATCTGCCTTCCTGTTTGTGCTGCTCAGAGCGTGGCCCTGAGACCACCATGTCCATCCACGTCTACGAGCTTTAAACGAAAATGCATCCATCTTCCTGCACCCCACCCAGCCTACCGAGGCAGAACTCAGGGTTGGGGGTGGGCCGATCAGGGGTGGGTCTGGAGACTATGGCTCAAAGCCAGAGAATGGAGGTCCACAGTGGCCCTTTGGAGACCCACTTGCAGCTGGGACAGTCACACGACACCACCAGCTGTGGGTGGCTCTGAGGACGCATTTGCCTTTTCCACCCAGAGGACTATGGCAGAGATGCTGTAACTCTCCTTTGTTCTCTGACCCCATCTTGAGACCTGACAGCCACCGGCATGGTAAGAGCTGAGGTCCACAAAGGCAGAGACCAGTCCTTGGGACCCACCGCGCATGCGGCGGCGGTCTACTCTACCCACTCTGGGCGTTGTGTTGGAAGACTGTTAAGTCCCTACTATTTTGACCTGCATAAATACACCTGTGATAGATAAGATCTGAAACTCCTCACAGAGTTAAAACCATCGGTCATAGAGAGCAGAGAGAAGACAGAGGGCCAGAGAGAACCCGAGACAGATGAAGCAGCCAGCCAGCCAAGAGCTGCTCTCCCTGTCTGGTCTTTTGTCTCCCTGACGGGCATGTGGCGTGAGCTCTCCAACCCAACCCTGCAAGCACAGTTATCAGCAAGTGTATCTTGGAGAAGGATCTCAAATTAGGGGTGTGGGTTCTCACCTGGGTTGCCTTGGTGGGTCTCGGCTGCCCCCCACCAGGCCTGGAGGAGTGCAAGAGCCCGAGGAGTACAGCTTCGGCCGGTAGCCCTTGTTCTGGCCGGCCACCACAGGTGCAGGGGATACTTCCCGCCGTCTGTCCACAGGGTGGGGTCTCCCGGCCGACTCTCGGCCCCCGCCACAAAGACCTATATTTCCAGGGGGCTTGTGTGGCTTGGTGGGCCTTGGTGCTTTGGCTAGGGACATGCAACTGGGGCTGGAGGTGTAGAGCGTGGTATCGATGCCACTGTCACTCGAACCTCCCTTGGAGAAGGGGTCCTGCTCTGGCTCCAGGGGGTCCAGGGGGTCGAACCATCGGTCATCACTATGGCTGCTGGAGGCGTTGCTGGAGAGGGTGTTGCTGCTGGAATGGCTGGAGTACTGAGGTTCGCCCTGGAAGGAAGGCAGGTGTGTCTGCCTGACTCCAGGGATGGGGGCCTCTGCCCACACTGCACCCCAGAGCCAGACGCATCCATATTCTGGCTCCTCCCTTACTGGTACAGTAACTCTACGTGACTGGAGTTACTTTCTCCCAGCCTCAGTTTTGTAAAATGGGTGTGTGATTAGAAGTCCTGCCCCATCTGATGCTTGGACTGATGTATCTCAAACGGAATGTTTCTCAAACCGAGGTCTAGGGCTCCCTTCTAACCCCAGCTCCTTCCTTCCTCGAGTCTTTTCAGCACCAGCTCTGCAAACCTGTTGCCTATATCTTCCAGACACATGAAGGAGCTGTCAGGTTGGCACCCTCCTTTGTTCTCTCTGGGTCCTGTCTGGCGCTGTCCCCCGTGGGGCGGCTGCTGCCCATTCCTCTTCATCCCCCTATCCAGATCTGTTCCCAATATGTGGGCATCTGTGTGGAGTCACGCCCCTCCTCGCCGACTTGGAACTCTCCTGGGGCAATTTTAGGGCACAGGTCGGAGTCCTTACCACAGCTCGTGGACCTCAGTGGTCTGACTCATGCTCTGGTGTCTAATGTCGCCTCCCTGTCTCTCTAGATCACTGCTCCAGCCACGCGAGTCTCCTGTGTTCTCTGGAGGTGGCAGGAACAAGCCTCCGGGCCTTTGCACTTGTTGTTCCCTGTCTGTGACATTTTTCTCTCAGCTCTTTTTATGGTTCCGTTCTGACTTCATTCAAAGTCACCTTCTGCACTGGCTAGCTTTATGTCAACTTGAGACTAGAGTCAATAGTGAGGAGGGAATTGCCTCCGTAAGACCAGGCTGGAGGCAAGCCTGTAAGGCATTTTCTTAATTAGTGATTGAAGGGAGGGCCCAGTCCCGTAGGTGGTGCCATCCCAGGGCTGGTAGTCCTGAGTTATCTAAGAAACCAGGCTGAGCAAGCCAGTAAGCAGCAACCCCCCTCTCCCCCATGGCCTGTGCATCAGCTCTGCCTCCAGGTTCCCGCCCTGATTAAGTCCGACCCTGGCTTCCTGTGGTGACGACCAGTGCAGTGGAAGTGTAAGCTGAAGCGACCCTTTCCTCTCTGAGCTGCTTTGGTCCTGGTTTTGTTTCAGCACAGCAGTAGTGATGCTGGCTAAGACACCTCCTCTCAGGGCTCTGGTGAGTATTACCTAAGGCCACACTAGGCTTTCTTAACATGCTATTATGCTTCTGCCCATTTAGGGCTTGCTACCCACATTGGGTTGTCAGCTTCCTCAGAACAGTGGCTCCTCTGTCCTCTTCATCTGTATGTTCCCAATGCTCAGCCTGAGAAATGAGGTCGTCAAGACCAAACTGGACATACAGGACTCCATTTCCCAGCCTTCTTTGCAGGGATGGAGTACTACCCATGGCAATGCATGGGGGTGACTCATGCCATCTCTGGCCTGGGCTGAAAAATCTCCTTCTTGAGCCCCTCTTCCTTCTACCCTACCACTGGCTGCAACAATGCAGGTCCTAGCAAGGGACCCAGGACAGGGCTTGGAGGCCTTGAGGGACAAGCAAGTGACAGGGAGCCTGAGTCCCTGACTCACCCTGTGCCACACTGCATCCTTCTGGGAGAGACTGACCTTCTATGGCCGAAGGTCTCTGAAATGCAGGGGCTGCAGGCACAGCACTTGCCTACCAGGACCTCCGTGGTGCAGAGAAGGAGGAAAGGATTTGTCAGAGGTTACTCGGCTGAGTGTTGGAGCCAGGATGTTATTTAGCCCCTGTAGAGGGGATCGTGGCTATGGCTGAGGATGAGCCCAGCTCCAGAGGCCACACCCAGGGAAAGCTGCACAGCAGTCTACAGCCATGTGCTCAGGAAAGCTGCCAGCCAGCCAGCAGCCAGCAACCCGCCAGCAACCAGCCATCGCAGGCCTCACGCCCTGAATGAGGCAGGGCAGGGCAGGGCAGGGTGGGGTAGGGTAGGGTAGGAGTGACTCACTTTGGAATGCCTATTGGGAGAATCTTTGCCAGCTGCGTCCTGCCTGGAGGGATGCTTGCTGCCAATGCTTCCAGTCATGGCGGAGAGCCTGGCCTGGGCCGGCACGTGCCACAGAGGCTCTGAAGGAAAAGAGGAGACACATCGGTGGTTAGGGGTGATGTAGGCCAGGGCCTGGTACTCCTCTCTAACTGTGGCTGTATGGTCCTGCACTGGCTAACCTGTCTGCTCTTCAGGCTCTCTATCAGTGCAGGCCTACACCAGCACTCAGGAGCAGGGGCATTTGATGAGCATGTACTATGTGGCAGAAAGCACTCTTTGAGCTTCATGTTGTTAACTCATCCCCAGAGGAGGCTGAGAACTGCCATGTACTGGCCAGCTGCAGCCATGTAACAGCCCCTTCCTGACAGAAGAGACTGGAATCTTACTGATGCATGTGTGAGTATGGGTGCCTGAGTGCCATGGCGTATGTGTAGAAGTCAAGGGCAGCTTTTGGGAGTTGGTTCTCTCCTTCCACTATATTGATGTGGAGCTGGGATTAAGGCTGTCAGTCACTCCCATCCCCAGCAGACGTGGGTGCCTCTTGTTCTTTCTGGAACTTCACTCCAAGCTAGCTGGTCTGAGGCTACAGACAATCTCCTGTCTCTGTCTTCCATCTCACTGTAGGAATGCTGGAATTGCAAGTGCATATTACCACATCTGGAGTACAACCACATTTGAGTTACAGATGTGCACCACCACATCTGGCCTTTTGCATGGGATCTAGGAATTTAATACAGGTTATCAGGTTTGTGTGGCAACTGCTCTTATTCAGAGTCAACTCCCTAGCCTTGTTTTCATTTATTAAAAATTTTATTACATCACTTGTTTGTGTCTCTGTCCATGTCCCTGGGGTCTGAATTAAGGTCTTCAGGCCTGGTGGCAAGTGCCATCTTGCCAGCCCCTTATGTTTATTTTTGAGACAATGTCTCGTTATAGAGCCCAGGCTGGCCTGGGACTCATTTTGACCTTCCTATTTCAGGCTTTCCAATGTTGGGACTCTAGACACGCACCACCATACCTGGCTGCATGTATCACTTTGCTGGGTAGGGCCAGCACTACTGAAGTAGATATGAGAACCACCTTGAGTAGAAGGGTGTCATCAACGCTCAGAGAGATCAAGTAACTGGCTCCAGGTCGGGGGTCGGGGGGTGGGGTGGGGGAGAAACTGCCAAGCAGGACGTGGAGGTCAGAGTCTCTGCCATCTAGTTCCCCACCATTCTGGGGCCTGCCAGCAACAACCAACAGTGACCACAAGGGCCTGGACAGTGTCCTAAGGATGGGCAGTCCTGGGGCCTGGTAGGCGTGACTCAGACCTCCAACCTTCCTTGAAGGGGAGATGGACTCTGCCAAGGGTTTGGATCACGGTAGAGGATCCGTGTCTGACCCGGAACTTACTGCCAGGCCCATGAGAGCATGAGCTTACAACAGCAGTTGAAGCCCTTGAAGGCCTCCCGGGTACCTCAGGACCTGCTAAGGAGGATGGGCCTGGGTCTAGGAGACACTTTGCTAACCTGAGTACTCTGTGGCTGTATCCACACCCTGGGGATGATGGGGCGACCCAACAGCTTCCAGTTCAAATCCCAATGATGCCACCCACCAGCAGCAACCTCGGGCAAGTGACAACCCTTCTGTGCCTTGCCTGCCTCATTCTTGTACCTGGCAGTCATGGTGCTGCTGTGACTCAGCAGAAGGGAACGTGGGGCACCTAGCACAATGCCAGGCTTAGGGCAATTATACAAAACTGGGCTGCTGATGTCATGGCTCTCTCTGCAGGGAGGCTGGCAAGGCCCTGTGTGTGCCGCTGCTTTAGGTCGATAGCCTGGTGCTCTTCTAAAGCTTTCCCTTTCCTGCATCTTCCACGTGTTCTAAACTTCTTGATGACTTCTCAGCATAGATCTTCCCGGCGTACATGTGTATGCACGTGTATGCATGTCAGGGAAGGTGTTAGTCACCTTAAACTAAGGTCCCAGGAAGGAAGAGGAGGCTGGGACTCTAGGGGACAGAAGGGAGAACAGCGGGGACTGATGTCCCCCTCTGGGGCCTCTGCTGAATGCTGGAAAAGTCTCCCCATTTTGCACTTTGCTGTGTTAAAAGAGCCAGGTAACATATTTCTCTCCTTTTCTGAACGGAGTGGGAAAATAAAAAGACACAAATCTGTCCTGGAAACAGAGCACAGATCCATGAGCAGCACCAGGCAGGAACAGAACAGCCCACTGAAGAGGGCCAAATGGGGTCACAAGCCCTCAAGGTAGCCGAGACACGAACAGCAAGGACACGCTAACGCTCCTGCCTGGGCTCAACCACTGTCTGGTTCAGGACACCTACGCAGTCCTCCCTTCTGCTAATCCTGGGCACGTGGATGAAGACACCCTTCCTGGCTGCCTGGGAGCCCTCAACTCCTCCCAGAAGCACTTTGCCTCTCTGCCTCTCATCTTCCTTTGGAACCCACCTGGATGCTCACCAGAGGTCGTCAGGCTTCAAAGGGGTTACAAGGTTGTTACAAGAGACTGTTTAAGTATTCATTCAAGTGGTACAGGTACAGAATTCATAACCGGAGTGCGTGTGTGTGTGTGTGTGTGTGTGTGTGTGCAATGTTCAATCCCGTCAGTCAGAAAAATGGAAATTAAGCTGATGGTATGGTCATACATGCCTGTAATCACAGCACTCACGAGGCATGGACAAGGAGGATTAGAAATACTAGGCTATCCTCAGCTACATAGTGTGAAGCTAGCCTGGGCTACATCACATCACATCACAACATAACATACATTTTTCTAAATAAATGAATGAATACCTGAGTTCAGCTGAATTGAATTAAAAGAAAGAGACAAAGAAAATGACACAGTGACAGCACTCTAAGTCCACCCCAGGAGCCCAGATAGAAAGGCTTAAGGACATACGGCCATAGAGTGCTTCTGTGTCACTGGTGGGTGTGGAAATGGTTCAGCACTTTGGGGTATAGTTTGGTGCAGTTTCTTATAAAGTCAAATACATAAGGAACACACAGAGAGACAGAGGAAGATGCTCCTAAGCAGCCTCAAACTGGTCCCCGTAGCATCCCTCAAGCACCAGAGTGGGGTGTACTCAGACAACGGAACGGTAAATACAGAAATCCCACGCTACATCCAGTCGTGTGGCTGCCCGCACTAGCATGACACCAAGTCCCAGAATCCAGAAGCACATGAACAGAGTAGACATGGCGTGACTTTATAGTCTACACGGTCCAAACGCAGCTGAGAAGGGAGGGCACCTGTGCCTTCTCAGGGAGAAGTCCTTGGGAAGCGGCAGGGGGTGTTGGGGCTTACCTGGTTTTGGGCGCTCCATGGTGCTCTCCTGGCTGGTCAGGCCACCTGATGAGGAGTCACCGCTGGACATCCCATCATGCATAAAGTGAGGGTCAAATGACAGCAGAGGGTGTGGGGCAGCTGCATACCTGCAGAGCAGAGAGTGAACAAAGGTGAAGTCCCGGAGGGACAGCACCATGTGAGCCAATGACCTGCTTGCCAGTGGCTTTTTAACATCCAGGAGGCTCTGCTGTGGATGGGAGGCAAGGAGCTGCTGGCAAGGCTATCTGCTATTAACTGAAGCTCAGCAAAGAGGCTCGCCTGCCCGGGATGTCTGCCAGGGAGGTGGTGGCGACAGGGAGTGCAGGGCAGAGCAGGCTTCTGAAGGAGGGAGGGTGCACAGCCCTGCTTGTTCAGGGTTCTGCCTCTTGGCTGTAGGGGGGTTACCTGGCTTTTCTGGGTGCTTTGGCCCCAGCCTCACTGCAGGCTCCCTTCTCTCTGAGGTCACTAAGCAAATCAGGCAGCATTTGGTGGGTATAGCAGCCTCAGGCTTGAGAATATGGGGATCATACCTCACTGTTGTCTCTTGCCTAGTCAGTTATAATTAGTTCCGAGGCCAGGGCCTCAGTTTCCCTAGCTGTTAGGAGGTGACACAAAGGGAGGTGAGATATTTGGTCTACAGACTAAGACCATGTTCCTCTGCAGTTGGAGGAAGATGCCAGCCTTCAGTTGGGCAAGAGCTTTGACTGAGCTTTGGTTTGTTTGTTTGTTGTTTTTAGGTTAACAACATTCTTTTAAAAATATTTTTTATCACATTTATGCATGTGTGAGCACACATGCCTGTACACACATGCAGAGGTCAGAGGACACCTGCAGGAATCTGTTTTCTCCTAACATGGGTTCTAGGGACGGGATTCAGGTTGTCAAGCGCTGGCAGCAGGTGCCTTACCCACCTAGAGATCCTGTTGCCTCTGCCTTTTTGCTTCTGTATTGTTTTGAGGCAGCATCTCATGTAGCTCACACTGGCTGGGATCTGGTTATGTAGCAAGAGATTACCTTGAACATCTGCTTCTCCTGCCTCCCACCTTCCCTGATGCTAAGATTACCAGTGGGTACCATGATACATACTGGGCTAAGTTGTAGTCTTTGTGTTTGAGAATCACAGTCAAGGTTGAGGAGTGGAGAAAGAGCAGAGATGCCCCCAGACAGCATCTCACACCACAGGCAAGGGCCAGAATTCAGGGAGGTGGTGGTGGAGGACCGGGAGTTCTCTCACTGTGGGGTTCCTACATATATCTCTTGTTTGGGCTTGAGTCTGGACACCCCCCCCCCCACCTCCCGTCCATGTTTTAGAAGCCCGATCGATTGTCAGCTGGTGCCTCCATTCCGGAAGGTTATAGGAGCTAGGGAGGTGAGGTCTATCCTGAAGAAGCAGTTGCTCCTGGGTCACACTGTCCTTGATTCCCTAGCCTGCTGTGACAGAAGCAGTTATCTTCCCCCCCACACTCCCACAGGCACACAAGGCCAAGCAGCTATGGCTCAACTGCCCTTGAATCCAGAGATCAATTCTCCCAAGTTGTCTCTGCCAGACACTGGGTTACAGTGACACAAAAGCAAGCCCCCCTCTGTCAGAACACGGTCCAAGAATGGTGTCGCGTGAGGGAAATCCTGAACACTCGTGAGAAAACTCCAAGAAACCAAGGCAAGAGTGACCCCAGTGTCTTCAAAGCCACAGAGCTGTCCTTGGATTGTGCTCTCATGCCTTTCTAGGGGTGACAGATAGGGTGAGCTTACTTCAACGGGCCATTGTTTGTTTGTTTGTTTGTTTTTAAGCTTTATTTTATTTTATGTGTGTGAGTATACTGTAGCTGAACAGATGGTTGTAAGCCTTCATGTGGTTGTTGGGAATTGAACTCTGGACCTCTGCTTGCTCCAGCTGGCCCTGCTCCCTCCGGCTGGAAGATTTATTTATTTATTATATGTGAGTACACTGTAGCTGTCTTCAGACACACCAGAAGAGGGCGTCAGATCTCATTAAGGGTGGTTGTGAGCCACTATGTGGTTGCTGGGATTTGAACTCAGGACCTTCGGAAGAGCAGCTAGTGCTCTTATCCGCTGAGCCATCTCGCTAGCCCCCAACTGGCTATCGTTATTTGTATATATGCCATATGGCATCTCTTATCCTGGCGACTGTACATTTACCGTGTAGTTCGTAACCCTCAGTCTAAAATGTCTGGTTCACGGAATAAAGCTCACAATTGCCAGAGACTTCAGTGTACCTCACTCACCAGCTCTGTTCTCCTAGGTCCCAGGGTCTCTAAAATGGCGAACACCCCACACCTCCCCATGTCCATCTATCTCTGGTCAAGGCTAGAGTATGGCCTTTCCTGTCTAACTGGGGTTAGGTCAGGGAGAGGTGTATGGCACAATTATGGCTAAATGCTGGCTTTTTTTTTTTTTTTTTTTTTAACGGATGGTTGTGAGCCACCATGTGGTTGCTGGGATTTGAACTCTGGACCTTCGGAAGAGCAGTCGGGTGCTCTTACCCACTGAGCCATCTCACCAGCCCGGCTTTTAAGGTTATAACATATTTGTGACTTTCCACTCCCATCATATCATGAGTCAGGTTTCCTGGCCCCTGTGATTGCCTTGATTTGGGGTGGGGGGCAGGGTTTCATGTAGCCCAGGTTAGCCTTGATATCACTACATAGCTGAGGATTTACTTGAACTCCAGATCCTATAGTCTTTAGCCCGTGATAGCACATTTTAGGAATCTGGGCTCCATCAAGCTAGGCAAGTCTTCTATCAGCTGAGCTACATCCTTTAACCCTCTTTGTTTTCTTTTAGGCTTTGATGCTAGGATTGACTGACAGTCTTACTCTTGGGCATATACTGTGCCAATGAACTAGATACCCTCAGACCCCAAGTACATCGTTGTTAATGTAGGTTTCAGACTTTCCAGCATACCCTAACTGAAGTGGGAGGGCCAGACCGTTGTGGCTTCTGGCAAACACCTCCATCTCCTTGCTCCCAAGAAAGGCAAGAAGAGATGGCCTCTGTGGGTAATAGCACGTGCCGCCATGTCTCATGACCTGAGTCCAATCCCTGGGGTCCACATGGTAGGAGAAGAGAGCCAAACCCTATAAGCTGTCCTCTGATCTCCACATGTGTGCCATGAAGCACGCAGGCATGCATGCATGCACACACACACACACACACACACACACACACACACACACACATACACACTTTTAAAAAGACAACGTGGTGGTTTGATTGAGATGTCCCACATAGTCTTGGACATTTGAAAACTTGGTCTCTAGCTGGTGTTGCTGTTTCAGTAGGCTTGGGAAGTGTGGCCTTGTTGGAGGAAGCGTGTCACCAGAGATGGGCTTTGAGAGTACAAAGGCTAGAGCCATGCTGAGTTTGCTCATTCTCTTTGTGCTTTTGCTGTTCAAGCGTGAGCCTTAATCTGCTGTTCTAGCTGCTGTGTCTGCCACTTGCTGTGTCTGCTGCACCACCATGGCCTCTAACTCTCTGGAATCATTAGCCAAATAAAGTCTTTCTTCTACAAGTTGCCTTGGCAATGCTGTCTTATCACAGTGATGGAAAAGCACTAATAGAGATGACCTCTCACGTCCTCTGGGTCTGGCATGGCCTGGTGTTAGATAGAACACCATGAAAGATGCTGGGCCGTGGTGGCATTCCTTTAATCCCAGCACTTGGGAGGCAGAGACAGACGGATTTCTGAGTTCAAGACCAGCCTGGTCTATAGAGTGAGTTCCAGGACAGCTAGGACTACACAGAGAAACCCTGACTTGAAAAACCAAAAAAAAAAAAAAAAAAAGGAAGACCATGAAAATAGCTCCTGCCTTCTTGCCACCAGTCTGAAGCTGATGCCATGGCTGAAGGGACTGCAGATGAGACCAGGGCTGGAGTCCTTGAGGAGTGCTCTCTGAGTCTACCCTTTCTGGGTTGCCTCTATATATAGAGACACATTTCTATATAGAATAAACACGTTTCTATGGCTTTTGAGTCTACTTTTAGTGTCTCTGGTCAAGTGACCTGACGACACAAGTCTTGGATGCTGGTGTGGTTTGACTGTGCTTGGCCCATAGGGAGTGGCCTTGTTGAAGGAGGTGTGTCACTGTGGGGGTGGGCTTTGAGATCTGCCTCCTAGCCATGTGCAAGCCAGTCTTTTCCTGATTCCTTTGGGTAAGATATAGAATTTTCAGGTCCTCCAGCTTCATGCCTGCCTGGACGCTGCCATGCTTCCTACCATGATAATGGACTGAACCTCAGAACCAGTGAGCCAGCTCCAATGACACGTTGTCTTTTATAAGAGCTGCTTTGGTCATGGTATCTCTTTACAGCAGTGGAGACCCTGACTAAGACAGACACTGAGGGAGAGCTGAGCCTCTGTGACTAACGGCAATGCTCCTCGCCTCTCAGGCTTCACCTCAGGAGAGGACAGCAGGAAGGAGAGATGCGCTGAGACCCTCGACACTCTAGTCACTGTTGGCCTGAAGACACACTTAGTTGGGCCTGTGAAGACCTCCCTAATGGCTAAGTTCAGGCTCCCGACAGACACTGCATTTTCTGAAAGCTCAATTCCATGCCCCTGTCAAGAAAACACAGATTATCTCCTTCTTACGACCCTGCCTAGGCCTTAATGTTCTCCCAAAGGAAGATCGAGACAGAGCACTAGGGGATCCAAGGGTCCATTCTTTTGTGGTTTTGTTTGTTTGTTTTTGAGACAGGGTTTCTCTGTGTAGTTCTGGCTGTTTTGGAACTCCTGTAGACCAGGCTGGCCCCCGAGTCAGAGATCCACCTGCCTCTGTCTCCATAGTGCCGGGATTAAAGACATGTAACACCACAATGGAATTTAAGAGTCTATCCTTAACTTCTGTTTGTCTGAGGGCCCAGTTTGCTGTGGTTTAAGGGGCTTTACCAAAGCAGCCTTGACTACAAGCAACCTTGACCTCCCTGGTTGCCCTCACACATGGCCAGCTGCCTAGGGAAACATATGGTGGGACATAGAAGCACTGACCCATTTATTCAGTTTCTCACAAGGTCAGTGTCAAGCCCCAAGCCCTGGAGGAAACTGGCAGGAGAATGGGGAGCACCGACCACCAAGCCAGAGCACCCACTGCCACTACTGAGCCATCTCTCCAGCCCCTGGAGATTTATTATTTATTTTTAATTTATGTGTATAAGTGTTTGGCCTAAATGTATGCATGCGACCCATTTGAGGTCAGTGCCTGTGGAGGTCAGAACAGGGTGGTGGATCCCTTGGAAATGGAGTTGTAGGTGGTTGTGGTGAACTGAGCCATGGTTCTCTGCAAAAGCAGCCAGTGCTCTTAACCACTGAGCTGTTTCTTCGCCCAAGCGTGTTCATCTGTTGGTTCTTTCTTATGACATCCTCCTCCTTCTACTTATAAATAAAAGAGAGGGACTCAGTATGTAGCTGTGGCTAGCCTGGGACTTGCAATGTCAAGTTCTTCTATTTTTAAAACACAAACTAGTAGCTGGGTGGTGGTGGTGCACACCTTTAATCCCAGTACTTGGGAGGCAGAGGCAGAGGCAGAGGCAGAGGCAGAGGCAGAGGCAGAGGCAGAGGCAGAGGCAGAGGCAGAGGCAGAGGCAGAGGCAGAGGCAGAGGCAGAGGCAGAGGCAGAGGCTAGTGGGATCTCTCTGAGTTCTGGGCCAGCCTTGTCTACAGAGAGAGTTCCAGGACAGCCAGGGCTAGAGAAACCCTGTCTTTAAAAACAAACAAAAACCTAATCAACCAACCAACCAACCAACCAACCAACCAAATGAACTGTCGTAAACACATGGAGTTTTCAGGGCTGGGATGCGGCTCAGTAGCATGGTGCTTGCCTGCACACACCAAGCCTTGGTTGGACTCGATCCCCACACCACAGCTGCCTGTGTGACACTGTGCACCTGTAACCTCAGCACTCAGAAGGCTGAGACAGGAGCTCAGGAGTGTCCTTGGCTATGTGATGGGTTCAAAGCCAGCCTGGGTTCCCTGAACCCCAGAGATGAGGGGATGGGGATATGGATATGAATGAGAAGACAAGCAAGCTGAGCACCAGAGCGCGTTTCTCCACCTCTTCATCCCACCGCAAACACACCTTCCTCACCAGGACAGACTGTACCAACTTAATACTAAGCCAAAGGAACCCCTTTTCCCCTGAAGCTGCTTCCTGTCAGTTATTTGTTCACAAAACATAAAAGTAACCCGAGTGAGGTGATAGTTAAATCTCGGTGGCTTAGGGTCTGAGTGTGCTGGGGGCACCTGGCCAAGCTCAAAGTCAGGGGGAGAGAGAGGGAATGCAGAGCCATGAACCACAAAGGCCAGGCCTAAGGCACCGGAACCCCAAGAAGAAAGGTGTGGGCTTGGAAGAGCTAGAATCACAGGAGAAAGTCCCAGGGAGGCTGACTCCTCCCCCGCCGACCATGACTGTGACTGTGGGCAGTGTCTCCCCAGGGACCACCCACATGGTGATGATCTGGAAGAGCTCACAATTCTTGGGCCAGGAGATGATCCGGGTCACCCTCGGCTACTCTAAGGCTTGACTCCTGTCCAGACTGCTTCCTGGCATAGACATGTTAGCCTAAGGGATTCACTTTGCTGAGACCCACTTTTGCTTCTGCCAAATGGGGATTATCAATTTATGTCCTGAAGCTGCTGGGAGGACGCCTGTATCAGTCATAAGACAGATGGCACGGACCAGACCGGAGAACTTGGAAAGAAGATGCATGCAGATGTGTCTGGTCCCTCCATTATTTTTGCTTTAAGTAACAAACACAAAGGAGAAAGGCTGGCTTTCCAATAAACTGCTGGAGCAATCAGACATTCTTGACAAAAGAGGAAACCTGACCTAGACCTCTCACCTAAACAAAAGCCAAAACAATCAAGAACACTGAGTGCAGTGGCATCCACACAGGTTGTGTGTGTATGTGTGTGTGTGTGTATGTGTGTGTGCGTGTGTATGTTTGTGTGCGTGTGTATGTGTGTGCGTGTGTGTGTGTGTGTGTGTGTGTGTGTGTGTGAAGCTCTGCCTGGGATACAGATGGGCAACTTAATGAAACATTGTATCAAAAGAAAAAGTTAAAAAAAAAAGGCCAGAGATGCAGTGGAGTGGAGACCCTTGCCTAGAATCCCCTAGTAAGGGCCTGGGGGTGTGGCTCAGTGGTAGAGCCCCTGCCTAGAATCCCCTAGTAAAGGCCTGGGGGCGTGGCTCAGTTTCCACTATGAAGGGGAAATGGGTAAGAATATCAAGGACTTAAAATGCCTAACAGTAAAATGTTTGATTTATATTAGGAGAAAGAATGATAGTTTAGACATCAAAAAAATGTTTTGTTTTGAGAAAGACCCTATGAAGAAGATGAAAAGAAAAACCGAAGGCCGCTCATACAAAGAGCTCTTGAACACTGCATAGCACTGAGTGAAGCAGAAAATGGGCAGAAGACAGACACATCACTGGAGAGGATGCGTAGCTGGCAGATCAGCACACAAGATGCTCAGCAGCGTTGGCCGTCAGAGCAATGCAAATTACGGCGGCAATGAGACAGCACCATGCACCCATCAGAACAGTGAACATGA
The DNA here is from genome assembly GCF_978045245.1 of Mus caroli. NCBI lineage: Eukaryota > Metazoa > Chordata > Mammalia > Rodentia > Muridae > Mus > Mus caroli. The sequence goes on along the minus strand of NW_028227263.1, from coordinate 115,811,263 downwards.
AAAAAGGAAAAAAAAAAAAACCAACCCAACCCAGTGGCAATGCCACATGGCAGTGAGACCGCGGAGAGACTGCAGTACGCATATGCCTCGGGTGGGAATGGGAAACGGACTTACCACATGGCAGGCCACTGTGCTGGGCACTGATCCCAGGCTTATTTCTATGCGGAAATGTGTATGCTTGAACATACATGTTACATGTTCACAGCCGGAATATTTATAATGGCCCAAACCCAGAAACTCCCCAAGATTTTTTATTTGGGTAGATGGTCAACCAACTTTATCAACCAGCTGCACCTTCTCTTAAAAAACAAAAACATAAAACAACAACCCGTCAAAACAATAACAAAACCCTTAAACTTCATTTTATGAGTGAGTGTTTGCCTGCATGTATATATTTATACCACACATGTGCCTGGTGCCTGTGGAGGTCAGAGGAGACAGCAGGTCCCCTGGAACTGGAGTTACAGACATTTGTGAGCTGCCGTGTGGGTGCCAGGGACAGAGCCTGGGTCCTTTGCAGGAGCGGCCAGTGCCTTCCTTGACTGTCCCCTTACTTTTTATTTTTGAGACATGGTCTCACTAAGTTGTCCAGGCTGGCCTTGGACCTTACTCTGTATCCCAAGTTAGCTGTGACTTTTTGACCCTCTTGCTTTTGCCTCTTAGGTTTTTTTTTTTTCCTTTCCTTTCCTTTCCTTTCCTTTCCTTTCCTTTCCTTTCCTTTCCTTTTTTCTTTCCTTTTTGCTGCCATTTGCAGTCTCAGTCCTTACGGAGGCCAAGGTGTTGTCCCAGCAAGCTACACATTCTGGAATCTTCTTTGCCTCTCTCTCATCCTGCCATTTTGCTCATTCATGCTCCTTCGTCTCTGTTACAAACTTTCATCAATGCCTCCTGGTTCAAATGCCCTCTTCCGGGCACGGTCCTCCTCAGTGGGGCCGTGCTCCCCTCCTCTGCTGATGTGCTCCTCAGCCATGTGGCTTGTGGGATCTCTCTCCAGCACAAGTGAGGAGCAACAGGAGCCCTGGCCACTGAGTAGGCCAGACATTCCTCTCAGAACTTTACACACCAGAAGCCCTCGGGACCGTGTGCTAATGAGGGCTGCACAGCAGCCTCTAGAAGGTAAAACAGAGGCTTCCTCTCCCCCTTGACTTTACAGAGGCTTAGCAGCCAACATGGCGCAGAGTGGGGCTCCAAGGGCACTGTCTACCAGTGAGGACAGAAACTCAGGGTTAGGTCCAGGAGTGTGTACTTGGTCCAGTCCTCCTTGTGTAAGAACCTCAGGTTGGTTGGATTACTCCCTGGGCTAGAAGCAAGTGGTTTGCCTTTTGTCAGCCCCCGTGCCCTGTGATGGAGACGTGGAACAGACCCACAAGCTGCCAATCTTGGAGCAAACTCATGCTCTCCTCACTTGTGCATATGGCTATGTGCTATGCCGGAGTAGCTGGCTTCTCTCTATCATAGGTGGCATATCCCTGTGACTGACCTTTGTCTGTCTGTTGTCCTCTATCTCCTCTTCCCCACTTTTTTTTTTTTTTTTTTAAATCTCTCTTAACTGGGCTAAGAGAATGGAGATTGTTTGTGGCCACAGTCACGTTAGGGACCACAGAGGGAGCTGAGGGGCAGAGCTTGGGGCAGGCTTTCAGGAGGAGCACAGTTCAGGTTAGGAGGCTGGCCTCTCCTTAGGGATTTCCAGTGAGGAAAAGGCTGGGGCATGAGAACAGATTACCTAGAAACCTAAAAGGAGGTGGCTGGTGGGCTGGTATGTGGCACTTCCGGGCCCTTGGTCAGGGACAGCGAGAGGCAGATCTGAGAGCCAGCCATGCCAGAGGAGACACGGGGTCACAGAGTCTGGGAGGCTGAGCAGACTGAGCACAGGGGTGGGAAGGATTCAAGATGAGGAGAACAGGGACAGGGTGGGACTGCCACTGACACAGTGACTCAGGAGGACCTGGGATACCTGGTCCTGGGATCACATTCATGGGGCCTTGAATGGCATACTGTCCAGTCTGGGTCTGCTTCAAAGGTGCCGGAGAGCCATGGAGATTTAGGGAAGATGGCTGATGCTGTCAGGCTGTAGTTGGCTCTAAGGGGGAGGGATGGAACTGGAAAGACCATATGACCTGGATAATACTGATGGCCTGGTTTTGGTGTGTGGGAACTAGAGACAGATGAAGAGGAGGCTGGGGAGAGGATGGTTTTGCTCAAAAAGCAAGCAAGCAAGCAAACAAACAAACAAAGAGCCAACAACAACTTCTGTCGGAGCAGTTTAGCTCTGATTTTTGTTCTTCTGTTTCTTTGTTCTAAATTTTAAGGAGACATTGACAATACCCTGGTGGTCGTTTTCTGACCTTGTGTGTGTGGGGGGGGTCCATAAACCCCATGACAAGGTGGATGAGATAGTGAGGTGCCTTTCCTAAGAAAAAAACCTGCAGCAGCAATCACCAGATGACATCATTTCAAAAGCAAGGGGAAACTCTGACCTTTCAGGAGAAGGCTTGTATCTTGCGTAGGTGGCAGAGCCTGGGGTGGAGAAGCTCCCAGAAGGCTGTCGGTAGGGAGGGACTCTGTCGGCCCCTGCTGGTGACGCTGCAAAAGGTGTTTCTGGGAAACTGACAGGCCTGGAAAGACACAGGAGAGGGGACAGAGGCAGGGTAAGGAGGCTTTCCTGAGGAGGAGGAGGAGGAGGAGGAGGTACACAACACACCTGCCCTTCAAGTCCAGCCAGGTTCTGCACGCAAGGAAGAGGGAAGACAGGAGAGTCCCCCAGCTTTGCAGCTGGGACAGGGGCCCCTGGGGACAATTCTCTGTCCTTTCCAGGGAACAAAACTGTTCTTCTGCCCCTTCATCTAAGGAAAATATAAATATACGTATACTTTTTAATTAAAAACTTTTTAGATATATTTACTTTTATTTGTGTATGACCATTTTGCCTGCATGTATATCTGTGTACCACATGGGTGCCCGATGCCTGCAGAGGGCATCAGGTCCCTTGGAACTGGAGTTATAATGGGTGTGAGCCACCGTGTGGGTGCTGGGAACTGAGCCCAGAGTCTTGGCAAGAACGAGTGCTTTTAAGCCCAGAGTCATCTTTCCAGTTCCCTTACTTACTTCTGAGACTGAGTCTCACTATGTAGCTCTAGCTGGCTAGGAACCCACTACCTAGACAAGGCTGGCATCGAACTCACTGAGATCTGTAGCTTGGCTTTTGTTACTCTGTGGGTTCCTCTTTCTTTCATACTTTCCCATCCCTTTCTCCCACCCTTTCAACTCCTTAACACTAGATAAGAAAGAAAAAAGGATACAGAAGAAAGGAAAGAGGCCCCTTGGTAAAGCTGGGGGCAGAGAGGGGGTGGCTCTTAAGACTACTTCCTGCTGACTATAGCCAAGTTTGAGCTTCACCATCAGGATATCTGACTTCTCCTTTTTGTTGTTTCTTCTTTGCACACAACTACTTAACAAACTGCAACCACCAACCACCTGGGGCCTATATAGTTGGAGTTCCCAGAATTCCAAATATCACATTAAGAAAGGAAAATGGCCAGGCATGGCACACACCTTTAATCCCAACACTCTGGAGGCAGAGTCAGGTCGATCTCTGAGTTCGAGGCCTGCTTGGTCTGCAGAGTGAGTTCCAGGACAGCCAGGGCTACATAGACAAGCTTTGTCTCAAAAATCCAAAAACGAGGGCTGGAGAGATAGCTCAGTGGTACTCTTTCAGAGTTCTTGGGTTCAATTCCCAGCACCCACATGGTGGCTCACAACCATCTGTAATGGAATCTGATGCCCTCTTCTGGTGTTTCTGAAGACAGCAACAGTGTACTCATATATAAAATAAATCTTAAAAAAAAATCCAAAAAAGAAAAGAAAAAAAAAAAAAAGGAAAATGACTGAGGGAGGAGGAAGGGCAAGAGCAAGGGTTGGAGAGAGAGAGAGAGAGAGAGAGAGAGAGAAGGGTGCGGTGTCCTGGGCATCCTTACCTCTTGCTGTGCAGTGGCTGAGACTCTCGGAAGGGTACCACGGGTGTCTGCTTCGGGAGTCGGCTCAGGGACTGGGCATGGCCGGGAGTGGCAGGGGTGGTCCATTTGGTGGCCGGCAGAGAGTTGTGGGAGGCAGGCCCACTCCACTGCCAGGGAGCATTGTTGCGGTAGGGGGGTCGGCTCCCAGGGGTGGTGGTTTCCGACTCTGTCTTGGGTTCCGAAGTATTCATATCATAGGTCTCTGGCCACCCCCTGGAAAAGCAAGTTTGTTACTTATAAGGTCTGGGCCCACTAGTACCCGGGCCTTCTGCTTGGGAGGGTCCGGCTGTCTGGGTAACAGTGGGCCAACTCCAAACCACGGTGATTCATTTTAAAGCCTGAGTGGCATCTTTCAGCTCAGGGCCTGAAGCTTACATATGGCTGTTACTGCTAGACCTGAATCTCCTTTTTCCTCCAGGTCTTGGCTTCTCTTTGTCCCTTCCCTTTTCTCTGGCCCAGGCTTCTAATCAGCCAGTGTTTTAAATGAACCAGCCCCTCCTAATACCCCAAGCAGTACTTTGGGCCGGAAAAGCCAATGTCCTCAAAAATCCAAGGACAGTCTGCCTTGTTCCCTAGAATCTCAAATACTGCTACAAGAGAAGCAGGTGACCTACTTTGCAAGGTGGTTTAAAAAAAAAAAAAAGAAAAAAAGAAAGAAAGAAAGAAAAGCACAGGAAACCCAGAACCCTGGAAATAGAAGCAGGCCCGTGTTTGGCTGGCACATGCACCATAGTGCAGAGATCCAGCCTGGGGCATGGGCATCCAAGCTGGGCTGGCAGCTCTGCTACCTCTGTCACACAGTGTCACACAGCATGGGAGGGAGCCTGAGCTTACAGAAGGCTGAGCTCAGGAAAAAAAAAATCCACCTCTTAGATCGCAGGAGCTAAGCTCTGAGAGGCAGGTCCAGAGGGTCGCATCCCGATGTCCTTTGGCCTGAGACACTCAGGCATGGCTGCTACAGAGCCGTGTCAAGGGACCTGAGGACATGTTCGTGTCCCAGGCCCTACGCAGGGTACCTTTCTGCCTTTCTGTCCGTATGGCAGAGCTGATGTTCAGCGGTCCTTATGGTTGTTTGGGGGATCAGGAGTCCCCAGGCACCGGGTAGGGAACAATAGGGACACAACCCTCTGACAGAGCCACCAGACAGGCCAGGCTGGCGGAGGTGGAGGAAGGCCACATATCCTGAGAACTGCTATGTGCTCTGAGCCAGGCAGATCTCACCCCTGGATGCTGGGCATGAGCATGTGATTCACACCCAACCAATCAGAAACGCCTCTCACCCTAGACAAAGTGACTAGTGCAGGATTGTCACAGGCTTTAAGCAGTTCCTATCAGAGCAGTGAGAGCAACCTGGGAGACACTTCTGAAATTATAGGAGTGGGGGTGGGGTCGGCTTACAGGCGTTTCTGCTAGGCTTCTCCCAGGGACCGAGTGGTGGCTTATGCCATCGCCTGCTACAGCCAGGCATGATGTAGGTGCAGCAGTATATAAAAAGGACTGCCTGCCCCCCTCACGTGTACCCGAGACTGATCTCCCCAACTCTCGGTCCTTCCTGTCCTCTTCTCTGCCTTCGTAGCTCTGCTGCTGTCTGTTTGCCTCTCCTACATCTTTAGGCTCCCCTCTCCTCCCCTTCCCCCCAAATAAACCTTCTTTATACCAGGTCTGTCGCAAGGCTTGATTTCTCAGGGGAACACCTTGGCATGGGCCCCCCCAGGCACCCTCTTACACGGTACACTGTTGTCACCGCATATATATTTTACAACAGGGGAGTATAAAGATCTATTTTTGCAGGCGTTGCTATGCTGGGGAGACCCAGTCCAGAGCTGTGTCGCTTGTGGGGAGATTGACTGAGAATGACAGCAACTAAGCTTAAGACTTTGAATTCTGGGTCCTCTGGTCTCCACTCCCTGAGTGCTGGGATTGCAGGTGCATGCCACCACATCTGGTTCATGCCGTGCTGGGAGAACTGAACCCAGGGCCTCGTACATGTTATATGAGCACGCTACCAAATGAGCCATACCCTTAGCTCCAGTATATGACCTTTCATATACTGTGGAACTTGTTCGAGTCCACACAGCCACAACAGCTAGAAACTGTGCTGGACTGCTGGCACATGTCTTTAAACAGGTGCAGGTGGGCCAGTCTGGTCTACATAGAATTCCAAGGCTATATAATGAGAGCCAATCTTAAGGGAAAAAACAAAACAAAACAAAACAAAACCAAAAACCTAAAACAACAAACCAACCAACCAACCAAAGCAAGCAATATCCACGTCATACCCAGAAGTCGGCACGCCACACCACTCTCTCCCCACCCTCTTCCAACTCTCCCACGCTGTCTGCCCACTTCTTCCATGCTCTCTGAGCTTTGGAAAGGACGCCTGAGCATCCAGCAGCCATGCATCCTCTATACTGTGACCAGTGTCTGCGGTCACCACTGTCCACTGTAAAAAGAGGCTTCTGTGACCAAAACTGACAGTGCCACTACCCAGAGGCACCAATGGGGTTATTTAGAAGACGATTTGACAGGTAAATCATGCCCAGTTAGCAAACAACAGCAGTAGCATTCTCCAGTGGGGCCTCAGGCCTTCCAAGCCAGGGTGGATTCCTTCCTGCGGAGCTGGCCTCAAAGCCAGTCATAGCCCCTGACTGCCCCCTGTCCACCTGCTCCTGAGACTGGACCTTTCTTCAGTCCAGGCTGGCCTTGAATCCAGTGCTCCTTTTCTCAGCGTCCTGAGGGCTGGGGTTGTAGTCATGAATTACCCCTCACTCTACGGCTTCTTTCTCTTTTTGGTGTTTGTGGAGGAAGCGCACTCTGCAGCCCAGGCCCTGTGTAGACCAGGCTGGCCTTGAACTCAGAGACCACCCTGCATCTGCTTCCTGAGTGCTGGGATTAAAGGCAGCACTACCGCATCCAGTCCTGATGGAATCTTCCAAATGTGCAGGCTTGGCGTCTGGGCCATTTATTATTTGGGTACTTGGCATCTTTGATATCCACACAGGTTCATTAAACTAACTGCAGACTGAAATGGTCAAGGTTGGGGAGGGGCGTCTGTACCCAATAAATAGGGAGCTTGCACTTGTCTTTGTAAATAACGCAGCAGAGTGCTTGGGTGATGGTCCAGTGGTTAGGTGCATCTGCTGCCTAGGCATGAAGATCACAGTGCAGACCCCAGCCCAGGGTTAGGTGGTTCACAGACACCTGTAACTCCAGCTCCAGGGGACATGGCACCCTCTTCCTGTGATAAGGGCACCTATGCGCTCACACAGCCACAGCAGCAGCCGGAGGCAGAGCTTTTGTCATGGGTCACCTGGTTAGGTCGGTTTGGTTCTTGTTTGTTCTGTGGCTGTTGTTTCTGATAGGGTCTCATGTAGCTGAGGCTGTCCGTCAACTTGATACAACACAGAAGGGCCTGGCCTTGAATGATCCCCCTGCCTCTGTCAAGTGCTGGGACTGCAGCACGCCGCCCCCCCTACCCCCACGAGACTTTGTGTATGCACTTCGGGGTCTCTCTCTTCCTGTAGAACACAAAGGGCTTACTCTGCCCTGTCCACTGTTTTATGCCTAGCTTGCATGTACCAGGGAACCCATCATGTTTTGTGCGCCATCTAGAGAGCATGACTACTAATGCACCCACAGATGCTGGGGAACCAGTTCCCCACAAGACTTTCATTACTCTGTCCCCACTGTCATTAGCCCTCTGGAACAGGGCTTATCAAAGCGGTGCTCAACCTGGAACCCGTTTCTCAGGGTTGCTTAAGACCATCGGAAAACACAGATATTACATTATAATTCATAACAGCAGCAAACTTCCAGTAATGAAGTAGCGACGGACAAAGTTTGGAGCAGAGACTGAAGGAATGACCATCCAGAGACTGCCCTGCCTGGGGATCCATTCCATAAACAACCACCAAACCCAGACACCAGTCAAAGAAAACACATGGTGGGGATCATGGCTCTAGCTGCATATGTAGCAGAGGATGGCCTAGTCGACCATCAGTGGAAAGAGAGGTCCATTGGTCTTGCAAACTTTATATGCCTAAGTATAGGGGAACGCCAGGGCCAAGAAGTAGGGGGGGGGGGGGGTTGGGGAGCAGGGGGAGGTGGGAGGGGATAGGGGATTTTCGGAGGGGAGACTAGGAAAGGGGATAACATTTGAAATGTAAATAAAGAAAATATCTAGTGAAAAATTGAAGTAGTGACAGAAATAATTTTATGGTTGGAGGTCACCACAACATGAGGAACTGTGTTAAAGGATCGCAGCAGCCTTAGGAAGGCTGAGAACCACTGACTTATAAGGTTCCTTCACTGAGGCCTTGGGACATTTGGAGGCTGCCAATCTTGGTCTCTGCCTGCCTCTCAGGGTGATGCTCTTACCTTCGTGGAGTGCCGTCTTCAAAGGGTGGGATGATGACCACCTTCACAGTGACGGAGGTGCGCAGCAGGTCGATCATCTGGTCATGGCTTAGTGTCACCACAGCCACCTTGCAGATCTCTACCAACCGGCTGCCTTGCCGGAGGCCAGCCTGCCAGGCAAACCCATAGTCCTCCACTTCAGCCACCGTGCCATCGTACTTCACGTGGAAGCCCAGCTGCCCCAGCCCATTCCGCCGCAGGGTCATATCCACTGTCTCCCAGCCGTTGGTCATCACCTGTGGGCAGTGGGTGGGATGAGTCTCAGCTGTTGGGCTCAGAGGCAGGCTCTGAAGACCCTTGTCCAATCAGTCCCCTCTCAGAGGGACTGGCGAGTGCCCCTTGCCTTCCAGGTGCCACCAGGATCCCAGCCTGGGCTCTGGGCAGGAAACATGAGAGTTCAGAGAGCACAGCAGCCATGGGCGGTGCTCTCCAAATATCCCTGCTTCCTCCTCCACCTCTCGGCCCACCGTCGTCAGCTGTGTGGTCAGCAGGCCTGGCCTTTTGGTTGGGGTATTAATTAGCTGGTTGACTGACTGATTTTGTGGTACTGGGGATGGAGTATGGGATTATGTGTACGCTAAGCAAATGTCTACCACGGAGCCACACTACGCAAATGCTCTCACCACAGGATGGCATCTTCAACTCCTCACTGGTGGTGTGTGCGTGTGTGTGTCCCCAGACATGTATGTGTACATGCACACAGAAGGCATCAAGTGTCCTCTCTGGATCTCTGCAGTACTCCCTTGAGGCTGGTCTTCCTCTGAGCCTGGAGCTTGCTGTGTTTTAGCTAGGACGGTGGCCAGAGGACCCTGCTGATCTGTCTGTCTCTCATGTCCAGTGCTGGAGTTAGGGGTCCACACGGCCAAGCATGGCCTTTTGTGTTGGATGCTGGAGATAAAACTTCAGGTCCTCACACTTTTACACGTGTTCCCACCGAGCCATCTCCTCAGTGACCCCAGCCTTCTCTGTGACTTTAATTCTGAAGCAGGGTCTCTCACTGCCCATTCTTTCCTTAGACTTTTGTTTTTCCTACCTCAGCCTCCCTAAGGCCTGGGTGAACACTTAATTGCCAGTATGAGACTGCATGGGTCTTTTTGGATTCTGCCATCGAGACTAGTAAGGTTCTAGGTATGGAAGGCTGTCTGGACAGTTGGAGGTCCCAGGGCTAGAAGAGGGGTGGGCAGAGCCCTTGGCCAAACTCAGAGTAAATGTGTAATATGATAGAAACTCTTGCTGTTTTGACCACAAGTGTGTCTGACCTGCACAATGCCCTGAGCGTGGCAGTAAGTGGGGGGGCGTGGTAGCTGCAGTGCTGGGGACATTTATCAGTTTGTCTCATGCAACATGCTTCCACTTGGTGGCATTGTTCTTGGAGGCACAAACCTCCCAGCATGGAGCAGGCCAGGTTACACAGGCCTCACTTCTCATGTCTTTCAGCTTTACACATGTGCAAAGCCTCAGTGCGTATGTCTGAATGTCAGACATAAATACACACAGACTGGGAGCCCCAGGACCTCAGTCTGCCATTTGTCAATCTTCTTGGGACGCCAAAAGACCTTAACTTTGCTATAGGATGTGGTCACTGGTGCTGCAGTGACCCAGCCAGTTTGGAGTTCACCAAGCCTTTCCCCTTTTTCTTTATGTGTCTGTGTGCGTGACGACCTCAGGGGAGGACAGCGAGTGTGCTGAGCTAGCCTTTCCCACTTTATTCCCATGACACAGGCTCTCTTTTTGAACCAGACTAGCTTTCTGAACTAGACTTGCTAACAGCAGCCAGCAAGCCCCAACCATCCTGTTTCTGTCCCCCACATTGGTGGGCTACAGGTATGTGCATGGCCACACTTGGCTTTTTATGTGGGTGCTGGGGGGGGGGGCGGTGTTGAACTCCAGTCCTTAGGCTTCTGTAGCAAGTGTTCTTACTCACTGAGCCATTTTCCTCAGCCTCACCAACCACTCTCTGATTGCATCTGAGGTTCACTTCTCAGAAAGGAATGGCCATGTATGTTTTGGGAGGTCATAAGCCCTAGTGGGAAAGCTATTCTGCTAAATGGAATGTAATGTATCAGTCAAACTGCCTTCTAAATACTCACACTTCTGCCCTAGATCGGTGCTGCCACCAGCTTTAGCCATAGGTGCTTCTTTCTGCAGTGGTTTTCCTGTTCCACGGCTGGGGAAAGCCGTGGTGTTGTTAGCTGCAGGAGACTGTGCTGCCTAGCCACGTCCACTTCTACTTTTTGAATTTGTTTTATTTGTTAAATGAGGCTGCCCCTTTACTGTTTATTAGGATGATCGGTACTGCTCTGGAAGGAAAGCCACTCTGGCAGGCAGGGCAGACCTCCTCACAAGCCTGGGTGCTAGGGGATAGCGCCTGCGATCCATGCGGTGTGTCACCGTTGGGTGTTATACCTCTGCTCCTTTGTCCCACCCTCAGCTGACCGCTGTCTTTGTGCCTGTGGACCCACTACATGTAGACTCAAGTTTCAAGGGAAGAAACAACAACAACAAATAAACCCCAATACATAGTACTGAAAAGAAAGCACATGGCAGGGCTGGTGAGATGGCTCAGTGGGTAAGAGCACCCGACTGCTCTTCCGAAGGTCCAGAGTTCAAATCCCAGCAACCACATGGTGGCTTACAACCATCCGTAATGAGATCTGGCGCCCTCTTCTGGAGTGTCTGAAGACAGCTACAGTGTACTTACATATAATGAATAAATAAATCTTAAAAAAAAAAAAAAAAAAAAAAGCACATGGCAGATGGTGGCAAATGGTTGGAACTTACTGGCCGAGTTTTCAAGTCTAGACAATGAGACTTCTGGGGGACAAGGGACCTTGCAGGAAGGGAGGGACTAAGCCATGGAGCAACCAAAGAGAGTTTCAGTAAGAAGGGATAGGTGTACAAGGGCCCTGAGGTTGTACAACTGCCTAGCACATCCAAGAAACAGCAGGTCTGTGTGTGGCAGGCGCAGTGGGAGAAGGCTCCTAGAGGGATTACCAGGGGTGAACACATAGGCCTCTTTGCCTTTCACCTAGGGTAAGATAAGGGTTTGCCACATAGAATGGAGGTGATCTCTATGCTGAGAACAGATCACAGTAGAACAAAGGTGGAGACAAAGGGGGCGGGGGAGATGGAGAGAAGGAGAGAAGGGGGTTGTGTGTGTCTGTGTACGTGCACCATGCACACATGTGTGTGCAGGCTCCTGCAATAACTCAGGAGAGGCTAGGCATGGCGGAACAGGCCGGCAATCTCGGCATTCCTGAAGCTGAGGTAGAAAACCACAGCTTCGAAGCTAGCCTGGGCTACATAATGAGAGCATGTCTTAACTCTCCCCAAATCCCAAGCCATGGGCGACTCGTGCTAGGGAGTAGGCATGGGAGTGGGGGGAGGCAGCTACAGGCTGCTGGAAGGTGGCACTGACAGATGGGGTGTGGATGTGAGAACAAGGGGTCCCTGGCCTTTACTGAAACAGGAAGCATGAGGGCATGGGAGAAACCACAGCTTGCAGTGACTGTGTGAGGGTTCCAGGGTCATGTGGGCAGCCCTGGGAGAATTCTGAGGAAGCAGCTGGAGACAGACCAGTCTTGTGTTGGGATCTAGAATGCTGTGAGTCAGAACAACTTGGAATCAGGATAACTCTGCTATCTGCAGGCCATACGGGGGCACGTGAATGCCCGTTCCTCTGTGAGCCTGAGTTTCTTCATCTATCATATGGCGAGAAGAACAGCATTGGAGCTGGTATGAGGACTTCCAAATGTCATGCACACAGCTCACTTGACAAACCAATCATTGATCAATTTACTGACTGCCTACTGTAAGTCTTCCTAGACTTAAGTCTAAGGTCAGATGAGATCAAACAGATGGAGACCCCTGGGGGTCAAACCTTATCCTTTCTCACCTGAGTACTGACCAGGCCCAACCCTGCTTGGCTACCTAGCTCATAGGAGATCGGGTATGTTTGGATGGGGGGTGCTGTGAACAGAACCTCATTTTCTGTCAGGAGACCGGCACACTGGCGACAGTGGTTTCATGAAGATGCATCGATTGTGAAGTCAGAGAAGCTGAGATTGGAGTTTAACCAATGCCACCTGAATTTAACACAGCACGCTGCTACAGGGCAAGGTCATGGCCAACTAGGTCTAGGTCAAGGAAGCTTGCCTAGGCAATGTAAGTCACTGAACCTTTAAAATGTTTGTATCATATATGTAATAAAATGAAACAAAACCCCCGTAATAAAATGAGACAAAACCCTGCATATTATTTATATAGGATTCTTTTCTTTTCTCTCTCTCTTTTTTAAAGCTTTATTTCTTCATTTTATCTATATGAGTACACCATAACTGTCCTAAAAAAAACCCCATAAACCCTGCTCCCCAGCTTAAAGTTAACTGGTTAATAAAAGGCTATAGAGCCTGTGATTGGACAATAGGGAGAGAAAGGCAGGACCAGAGGATCAAGTGAGGGGTCTCAGCTCTCAAGAGAGCAGAGGGGAAGAAAGGAGACCAAGAAAGGAGGAGGCCGCCATGAGAAGACATGGACCATAAGCACGTGGCCAGGAGAAATGGCAAGTGACAAGGGACATAAGGCTGGGATGTAAGTCAGAATAGCTCAACAACTGCCCAATCTAGGCTTACGGCTTATAGATAAAATATTGTGTGTATTTTGGACAGGTTACCTACAATACGTAATTTACTTTACAAACAAGTCTTAAAATACCAGTGGTCCCTGAGGTCCGGGTCTGCAGAGATCTCCCCAGCATCCTCCTCCCTCCTCTCCTTCTCGGGCACAGCTCTGTTGACAGCTAAGGGCTGACTCTCCCTTTAGCTTTTCCATGTGGCCACGGGATAACACTGTGACTAATGAGTTAGAAACAAGTTTTGAGTTGTGCCTCTTACTCTTCATCCCCTCTCCTGAGGACTTTTTTTTTTTTTTAATTAATTGTATGTATGTATGTGAGTACACTGTCACTGTCTTCAGACACACCAGAAGAGGGCATCAGATCCCATTACAGATGATTGTGAGCCACCATGTGGTTGCTGGGAATTGAACTCAGGACCCCTTGAAGAGTAGTCAGTGCTCTTAACCACTGAGCCTTCTCTCCAGCCCAACCCTGTACTCTTAACTACTGTGGAATATGGAGTTCTCTGGCATGCTTGGCATGCCGCTATCAAGCCTGTCAAAGACCATCACCTCAGTGCTGACCTCAGTACACTCTCTATGAAGCTCAGTGCTGACCTCGGTACACTCTCTATGAAGCTCAGTGCTGACCTCGGTACACTGTCTATGAAGCTCAGTGCTGACCTCGGTACACGATGAAGCTCAGGTATGCAACCTCAGCTCTTCTCAACACTGTTCTCGGTTGTCGTTCCCACTCATTTGTTGCTAATCGACCACTCTCGGTTGGGCCGAGAGTTGAGTTGTCTACCAGGAAGAAATGGAAGATTTTTCAGCCCTTACTCTGACCCTGCCTTATGGTGCTGAAGATGAAACCCAGGGTCTTAAACATGCCAGGCAAGTAAGAACTCTAACTTCAAGCTATATTCCTACTCAAGATTAACTTTTTTGTTTTGTTTTGTTTTCAGACAGGATCTTTCCACATAGCTCTAGATGTCCTGGAACTCACTGTGTGACCAGGCAGGCTTTGAACTCATAGAGATCTGCTTGTTGCCCCCTGCTAGTGCTGTAATCAAAGGTGTGCAAGCTTGGTTAGAATACAGTTACTATATTTTATGTCCTTGTCTTCTAATACAGAAAGTTAAACCATTCATGATTGCTGTGGCTATAAGTATGAACCTGAATCCAGCCATACAATTACGTCTGTGTCCTTCATTGTACTTTCTCATTATTTTTTATGTTCCTTGCCCTTCCTCTATACTCTAATGGTCTAGACTGGGGTAGCCAACGTTTGACATCTGACGTGGTAGTGTGGTCTACAAATGTGCTGGGCCACATTCATAGCTATCCTGGGTTATGTGTGGCTCAAGGGCCACAGGTTAGCCGAACCTGGTCTAGAACCTTTAGTTTATTTAATTTTCGCTTTTGTAAAAGTGCGTGTTTATGGGTATGTGCTTGACAATGTAGGGACTTGGCACCCATGGAGGCCAGAGACGATGGGAACCTCTGGAGCTGGAGCTACAGGCAGCTGTGAGCTGCCCGATATGGATGCTTGGAACTAAGCTCACGTCCTCTGCAAGAGCAGTACACAGACTCAACCTCTGAGCCGCCTCTCCACCGCCGCACTCCCCCTGCCCAAACCTTTCCTTATATTTTAAGTCTCCCAGAGCAAAGCTCTCTCAGTTTCAGTACTGGGAATTGAACCCAGGGCCTTGTCAAATGCTCTTCCACTGAGCTTATACTTCCAGCTCCACTTAAACTTTCAGTGTAAGCTCAGACTTGCATATCCTACCGAATTTCAGGGGCAATGAATGCTCGCACGCGCGTGCGCGCGCGCGTGCGTGTTTGTTTTGTCTTTCTGTGTGTGTGTGTGTGTGTTTGTTTTGTCTTTCTGTGTGTGTGTGTGTGTGTGTGTGTGTGTGTGTTTGTTTTGTCTTTCTGAGGTGAAGGGATGGGCAACCAGAATCCTGTGTGTGTGTGTGTGTGTGTGTGTGTGTGTGAGAGAGAGAGAGAGAGAGAGAGAGAGAGAGAGAGAGAGTGTGTGAGTGTGTGTGTGTGTGTGTGTGTGTGTGTGTGTGTGCCTCAGAGTTTGATTGATTGATTCTTAGGGCATGTTATGCCTGACTGCCTGGGTCAGGTTAGGCACTACAATACCTCTGGAACTTCTGCCAAACATGCAAGACACCCACTGCTGGGCCCACTTTCTTACCTTCAGCCTCTGGACAATGTCCCTGATGTCTTCCACAGAACCCTCTGCAGCCTGTAGAAAGATGTGGTCCCCTCGGCCATAGAAGATTTTTATTGTGGAGGAGTCTGGGGTCCAGCCAATGACGTCCCCACAGTAGCAGTTGAAGACCACCTCCTTGGTGCGCAGGTCCAGGAGCACGACAAACTCATTGGAAATGCCCAGAATGCAGTCAATCTCTGAGCCCTGGGCGTAGTCCTGAGCTGCCACCCGCCAGGCAATGGCCCCAGCACTGTGCTGTTCTGCTCCTGCCCGGGCCTTCGTCTTCTCTTTCTTTTTGGAGGTCAGGGAGATGAGGTTGAACTTGCCGGAGGAGTCAATGGGGGTGTTGGAGACACAGTTCTCGGCTAGGTCCTTCAGGTACTCCTGACGGGTCCTGGTGGCCATTGTATGGAATTTGTCGGATTTGTGAGCAGCGTTCTCAGCATTAATTACCTTGGCTAGCAAAAAGTCTCTGAAGACATCAGACTTGCGGAATGTGGTTCCGTTAGGGATTGGGGGGCCAAAGGGAGGTGCATCTTTGGATCGGGTCACAGCCATGCTGAGGAGAGAGAAACCAGTTAGAGGAGGAAAAAAAAATGCAACCCCTTAAAACCGATAGGAAACATACTTGCGACTCCAGCACTTGGGAGGTGGATGAAGGATCAGGAGTTCAAGGCTGGCCTGGGCTCCCTATGGCTGTCTCTAGCCAGGGTGATGATGGCAAGCTAGGTGTGGCCAGCCTGTCTACAGAGTGAATTCCAGGACAGCCAAGGCTACACAGGAAAACCCTGTTTTGACTACCCCAAACCAAAGAGAGAGAGAGAGAGAGAGAGAGAGAGAGAGAGAGAGAGAGAGAGAGAGAGAGAAAGAAAGAAAGAAAGAAAGAAAGAAAGAAAGAAAGAAAGAAAGAAAGAAGTTTTTGTCTCCCTCCTGTCCGCCCTGCTGGAAATGGAACCATATAGCTAGGCAAGTGTTCTGCTACTGAGCCATACCCCAGCCCATTCTTTTATGAATGAAGTATATAGCTAATTAATAAATTGCTAGTGAATTAGACTGGAAATAAAAGAACATGTTTTAATATATTATAACACACACACACACACACACACACACACACAGTGTTGCAGCTCAGACCTGGGGCTTACACATACAGAACAAGAGATTTACCACAGAGCTGCATCTTCAGCCATGCTTGGTTTTCTGAGACGGTCTCATTATGAAGCCCAGTTGACCTTGAACTTGAGACACACCATCTCAACTTCCTGAGTGCTGGGATGACAGCTACAGGCGCCGGACTTCATTTACTCTTGTTTTACATAAACTATGAATCAGATTACAGTTTGGGAGAAAAAAAAAACAACCCAACTGTCTGTCCTCTCTAATGTCCCAGTCAGATGCAAGCTTACAGCCCTTTTCCACTGATCATGTGATTCAGTTTGGGCAATGCCTTTACAATGAGGGCTTCAACTGTGTGAGTATAGGAGTCACGGAGGGATGGAGGGGCCTGTACTCTATTCTCCTGAGCTGCAATGGGATGGCTAGGCCCCAGGGAGAGCCAACTGCTCCTAAGAGGGTGAGGACAGGCTTGGACAGAAGCTGACTCAAAGGGAAGGGTCTTAGCCTGTGGGTTGTGATCCCTTGGCAGGGTGGTGGTGGTGAGGTAGTGAATGACTCTTTTTACAGAGGGTACATAACATAATTCATAACAGTAGCAAAATTATAGTTAGGAAGTAGCAGTGAAATAATTTTATAGTTTGGGGTCACCACAACATGAGGAGCTGTATTAAAGGGTCGCAGCATTAGGAAGGCTGAGAGCCGCTGGTCTAAGGCAGAGGTCAGAGCTGCTGTTTCTGCTGCGTACCATCAGTGTCAGGCTAGCTGGCTGTGGAATACGTGTGTGCAATTTAGTTGTTTTTTTTTTTTTAATACTTACTTGATACTAATATACTTTGCAAATAATATCAACAAAGATTTTTTAAAGCCTGGAGCTAGTGTGGTGGCAAAACCCAGGAGGCTCAGGAATTCAAGGTCATCCTTGGCTGAATAGCGTGCTGGAGGCCAACCTGGGGTTCGTGAGACCCCTTCTCAAAAGAGTAAGTAAAATAAATAAGTAGACTACAGATTACACAATGCCCTGTGCAACTCAAACACAGTACAATGCCTGTAGGCATTTGGTTGGCCTTTACAGTATCCTCCCGCATCTCGATAGGGAACGGTGTGACATTCACCCATCTGTTTGACAGGGGCTTCCTGGATGCTCCTCTCAGCTTTGTGGATACAGCGATTCTGGTCTTTCTACAACTGCTGACTGAGCACACATAGGAACAGACACTGACAAAGACAGAGTAGTGGGCCAGGGCAGGACAGAGCTCCTGCTTTGGACAGTAGCGTCTGGGGGTGGGGGAGGAGGGTGGGGCTGAGGGAGCAAACGCTAAGACCCCAGACTGGGGGAAGACACTGCAGACAGAAGGAACAGCATGTGGGACAGCCCAGGTGGAAAAGTACATGCAGAAGGAGGCAAGCCCAGGGTCAGGGCTCAGGTGACAGGGACATGTCACACATGGCCCCGGAGGTGTCTCACACTTCTCATCCATCACGGTCTGGGAGAAGGAAGGTCTCGCTATACCTGGGGTTCCACAGGCTCAGGCTTCTAAGTGAGTTTGGCCAATGGGAATCACTGGTAAGAGGAAAGATGCTGGTGGCCATTAAGAAATGACAAAAGACAAGAACAAGAATATGTGTGGCCATCAGGCCTCCTGATCCACTAGAGCTCAGCAGGAGCTTCCAGGACATGTGCAATTATTAATTCAACTATTGTTTTTGTGGTGCCTGTAGTGGGGATCCCCAGGCCTCCAAGGTCCTCTGGTGTGTTAGCTGGACATGGTGGCTCATGCCCGTGATTCTGCCACTTGTGAGGAGGAGAAAGAAGCAAGAGCCATCTTTTGAACCCAGAGTTTGTGGCCAGCTTCGGCTATATGACCCATGGCCCATGAGTACGGTGCGAGGGTGGGGCAGGCTGGCCTCCCTATTCTTCTCACAGCTGGGGGAGGCACTGAGGGTAGGTCTGCCCAGAGAGTGGGTGACTCGGGATTGGCAAGGGTGTAATCACTAACACTTTCTTTAAAAATCCAGAAAAGAGGAAGACAGTGAAGCAAGGAAGGCAAAATGCTAACATCTGCTAAGTCTGCTGGTGGGGCACATGGGTGTCTGTCCCATTATTTTCTGCTCTTTTCAGAATGTTTAAAATATTGCACAATAAAAGTCTTTTAAAATTAAATTGTAAACCACCACCACCACCAAACCCAAAAAGCCCGTGAAGGGCTGTGTGCCAGAAGAAGTCACCCTGGGGACCAAGCCTGAGCTCGTCGGGACAGGTGGGAGGTGGGAGCAGGCTACTGGAGATACAAGGTACAGATATGGGGAGGAGCACTGAGTGCAGTGGCAGATCCCTATATTCCTTACATTCGGGTCGCTGAAGCAGGAGGACCACATGTTTGAGGCCAGCCTGGGCTATATAGTTGAATTGCAGGCTAGCTTGTGCTAGAAAGCAAAACTCTGTCTCAAAAAAGCCAAGGGTGTGGCTAGGGCTATATATAGGTCAGAGGTATAGCACTTGCCTAGTATGAAAGAGGCCTGGTCCAGGAGACAACGCATACACACATGCACACCAAACAACCAATCCACTGTAGCCCCAAGCCCCAGAGAAATTCTGACGCAGGGGTGCTTGGACATATTAAGCTGATCATGGTGGCTCAGGTTTATAATTCCAGTACATAGGAAGCTGAGGCAGGAGGATGACTATGGGTTTGAGGCCAGTCTGAGACCAGCATGGCCATGTGAAAGTGTCTACAGAAACAATACAAACCAAGACCCAGAAATAAAACACAACAATGGTTCAGTGGTGAAGTCTTGCCTGGCATGGACATGGCCTGCACTTGATCCCCCATCCTGTGCCACTCCCCTGCCAAAGTAAAAAGGACTGAGGAGGGAGGGGAGAAGGGCCACCTGGCTACCTCAATCTTCCTGCTGACCTCTGAGGCACAAGCAGGCTGCTTCCTCTTCTCTGGCACGTGTGAGCATCTGTCCTCTGTTACCCGGGCTACCTCTCAGGTGCACAGGAACAGTTCAGAGTCTAAGGTGCCAGCCAGCATCCTGCAACTGTGACAGTATGTTCCAGTAACAAGGGGGGGGGGGTGGCCTTGGGCCAGGGCAATGACTGATGGTGCTGGTCCCCGGCAGTCACTGGGCAATGCGTCCCACACAGCAGCTCACATCAGTTGCATGCTGTTCCAACTATTAAAAACTGCCAGCTCTAACAAGACCAAGGCTACCAGTGTACATAGGCAAGGGCCCTCACTCCCCCACTTCCACTGCAACCATTTCCTAGGCAGCTCCCTGCTTGATTTGATGGCGGCTGCAATGGGTACAGACTCAAGGTGACTCAGTGCAGGCGCTAGCAAACTGTCCCAAATGCCTGTCCTTGGAGGACAATGGGAAACTGTCACGGATCTGGAACGCAAAGACCTCGGAGACTGCTGAGTGGAAGCCCCTAGGCTCTACAGCAGAGGCTCTAGCCAGCCAGCACCTGTGCTGACACGTGGACTACTACATGGACTAGAGACATAGAAGTAGCCCTCTCGGTGAGGACGGCTGGGCAGGGGGCCGATGCAGCTGCACGCCCACCCTGCTGGAGTCTCTGGATTTTACACCATGTTCAAACAATGGGAAGCAGTATACCTGCTCCAGTCCCCACAGTCTGGGCCTGGGTTGCTGGGTCGGTGCTTCAGAGGATCCAGCTCTATCCTGCTCCTAGTCTCCAAGGCCTTCCCCTTTATCTTCTGGGGACAGCCACTAACGTGGGGAAGCCCTGCTGTTGCAGGGGGTAAAGAACAGGTGTGAGACCTGGGTTACATGTCTATGTGGAAACTAAAACCCTCAATCCAACATGCCTGTCACCCTGACACTCAGTCTGGAGGATTTAGAGTTGGAAGACAGCCTGGGCTACATAGTGACACTTTGTCCCCTCTTCAACAATACCTACAAGCAGGGCCTCCACGTAGGTGGTCCCTGGGGTCTGCTTCTAGGTCATCACCCCTGTAGCTCTCTGTTCTCACCAGGCCAGGCACTGAGCTCCCAGGGTAACCCGACTGCAGCCAGGCCAGAGGGCCTGCCTCCACCGAGTTTCTGCTCATACCCCAGTGATGTGTGGCTGCTTGCTTTCTCTCTTGCCCTCACTGAGACAGGGTCTCCAGTAGTTCAGTTGGCCTTAAACTTGATATATGGCTGAGAATCTCCTGCCTCCCCCTTCCAAACACTGGAATTATAGGAATGCACCACCGTGCTTGGTTTACATTACACTGGGCACCAAACTGAGGGCTCTGTGCATGCTAGGTCAGCTTTCTGTGAACTGAGCTACAACCCCAGCCCGATCGATGTTTTTCCCTCTATAGCAGGGAAGATGTTAAACTGAGTGCCGCCAGAAGGTGAAGCTCCCTTCAGGCTCAACACCCGGCTGAGCCTTCCTGTGAGGTGCCCAAGAGCCGGCACAGACGAGCGTGAGCCAGGATGAGGCCGTTTCCCATTACTCAGAGAGTTCCAAAAATATAGGCCCTGATGGGAAGCAGGGAGCCAGGAAATGAGGTGAGGTGGGACCTGTGACTAGGTACATTCTCCTCAGCCTCTCAGGGCCTGGCTGTGGTGGCCGGGATGCTGGCAGCCGTACCTATAGCAGACATTCTCAGTGCAGGGGTTGTGGACTCGGACGATGATGAAGACGTGCTGGAAGTGCGAGCGGATGTTCTTAGGGGTGAAAGGTAAGGCGCCGGGCTCCTGGAAGATGATCGTCACGATGTCATTCCCTATGTGCCTCTTCCTCAGCAGCTGGAAGCAGAGAGGGAGGAGGGAAGGGTCACAGGTCAGCTCTAAGAATCCTACCCAGACTGCCTTGCTGGCTCCCCATGCCCACTTCCACCAGAGGGCGCATGTGAGCACCGGAGTCAGGCCTAGTCCCTGGAAGCTCAGAGCCCTTCTGGCTCCTCACTCAAGAGGAATGGACAAAGCCTAGAAGGCCCCACATGGGACCCCCCCAGCCTCTGACACTGCCTGTTCTCCTCCCACACCTGCCCGGATGCTCTTCAAACATTCCAGGAAAGCCTTCCTCTTGCAAACAGTGGGAATGGCTGTCCCTGCTGCTCCTTCCTCCTTGGAGGGATTTCTGTCACCCACAGCAAATCTCTGAGATCTGCCCTGCCCCAGCATGCCTTTCTTTGCCTTTTCCTATTCCTTATCTGATATTTATGCCCACATTTTGCACACAGAGGCTCTCCCTCCCTGTTCCTCATTTATCTCTTCCCATTCAGGTTGTCAGTGATGAGAAAATGGGACATTGTTTTGACTGTCGCCTGTATCAATCCCTTAGTTCCTAGCAAAGATCTTGACAAAGTGGAGTGCTTGGCAAATCATATTTACTGCAGGAGGACCCATGTGGGAGACCTTGGATCTGCGCAGGCCACATGGACAATGGCAGAATCTGACCAGGATGCACAGGTAGGGCCCATGCTAGGAGGCTCTCTCTCTCCTGCACTCCTGGGAGCCATGCTCCCTGCTTCCATCTCCAGAATGGGTGTCTTCACGGTATCTTCTTTATTCGCCAAGACTACAGCTGACATCCCCCACACCTTTTGTTCTTTTTTGGAGGGCGGGGAAGACAGGTCTCACACAGCCCAGGCTAGGACCCAGACTCAGTAAACAGCTGAGCATGATCCAACAAAGGGAGCTGGCCACCACAGCTGAGTTCTGTTTTGTTCTTAACTATTTAATTTGAGACAGCTTTCCTAAATTGCCCAGACTGGCCTGAAACCACCAAACTGGGCAATCTCCTGCTTGAACTACTTTATCCAGCCTGCTAGTTCTTTTTCGTTTGCTTATTCTGAAACAGGAACATCTATGTAGCTCTGACTATTCTGGAAGTCCTGAAGTCGACCACAGTCTAGAACTAGCAGAGATCCATTCACCTGCCTCTGTGACTCCAGTGTTGGGATTAAAGGCATGTGCTGCCAAGTATAGCACCAAAGATTTTTAATTTTTTTATTTTTATGTGCAAGTGTGTTTTGCCTGCATGCACGTCTGTATACTATGTGTGTGCCAAGTGCCCTCAGAGGCCAGGAGAGGGTATCAGATTCCCTGGGACTGGAGTTAGACAGTTGTATGACACCACCTAGATGCTGTGAATTGAACCTGGGTTTTTTGGAACAGCAGCCAGTGCTCTTGAGCTCTGAGTTGTCACTCCAGCCCTGGGCCTGTTAGCTCTCTCGTTTTTTATGCATCTGAACTGTACTGTACAGATGAAGTTACAAGGATTGCTTCCTGTGGCTGACCCCAAATGAGGCCTACCTCCCAGTCATATCTTAAATTCGTGACCTTGCTGAACCTCCCCCAAACCCTGAGTGGCAGTGACTTATTTGACTGCTTTTCCCAAGGATGGGAAAACTTGGTTTAGAGAAGCTAAAAGTGACCTGCCTTCTGTCCTATAAGAATGAAGGCAAAAGGGTGGGAACCCAACTTGCTTTTGATTTTGAATTTGCAGGACAAGTTTTCTGCAGTCCCTGGTACGCAGGGACAGGCTCCTGCTTCCTAAAAGTATTGGCTGCCTGGTGCTCAGGGCCTGCGTATGGAAGCAAGTATCTTTTTCTAGTACCCATGCAGCATCTATCAGGACCATGCTGCCCATGTGTGGAGGAAGGACCTGTGGCCTAGAGAGGTGCCGTCACTGTCCTGAGCTCACACAGCAAGCAGGAGGCAAAGAGCTCAAACTTATGTTTAATTCTGATGCCAATGCTCTTGAGAGTGTGTTATTAGGATATCCTTAGGAAATGGTCTGTATTTTGACTAGTTTTGGCCTACTGAAACTATATTGTGATCTTTCCTAACAAATGAAAAAAACCAAAACCAAAACAACAACCCCCCCAAAACAAACAACAACAACAACAAAACAAAACCATAAACCTATGTTCTAAATTCTTGGCACTCTGGGTTCCTACCCACCAGAAAGTAGCCCCACTGTCCTGCTGGCTCAGTTGGCCTGCTGTTATCTCCCAGCACCTGGCCCCTAAACCATTCGCCCTTTCCAGGATGGCCACGTATTTCATTCAGGCCCAGTCGCTTTCCTCTGTGTGGCTGAATGGTGGGACGAGAGCACTGACTGTGGGGCGCATCTCTGCCATCGCTAAGACCTGTGAATGGAGCCACTAAAGAACAGCGGAGGGTGAGGACTCTCCTTTTCTGATTGTCTGCACTGTCCTGGAACTTGAACAAGTTCTGTGGACCAGTCTGTCCTCGAATTCTAGAGACCCGCCTGCCTCTGGCTCCTGAGCACGGGGATTAAAGTGTGCGTCACTGTCATCTGGCCAGAGGTGAGCACTCTTCAGACTGTGTGAACCTCACGATCCAGCCATACCTAAAACCAGTTTTGCTTTTGCCAATTCGGTTTGAGTTTGAGGTAAATTCTGTTGACTCGTCTATTTCCCTCACTCTTAAAACCGGTGAAGAGTCAAGAGACTGCTGCAAGGAGATGATGGGTCAGCTGGTAAGCAGAGTGGCGAGCACCGGCAGGAGGATGTGGTACCAGACGGGCATCGAATCGCATAAGCGCCATCTAGAACTCCCAGGGAAATGAGTGTGGTACAGAGCGTCTCCGAGACCTCCACCTGATTCCCAGGACCACCCCAGGAGAGCCATCCCTGGGCAGATGGCCTGGCTGATGGCCACCAGTCTTGAGAAGAGTGAAAGCTTTGGGACTAACTGTGCCCCAGCTGGGGACCACTGACCTGCTGCCTGTTGTTGGGAGTGTAAGGGAGCAGGGTGGAGACGTGGAACATGATCTCGTAGTCCTGGTACGTCGTGTAGAGGGAGTGGGTCCCCGTGGAGTCCGCTGGGATAGAAAGAGCAGTTAGTACTGCCATCCCTAAGCCTCTGGCTTCCTGGCATATCCCACAGGCCATCTTAACTCAAAGCTTTTACTTACATTCACTCTTTAAAAATGAAAGAAATATAAAAGAAATCTCCCATTATATAATTATTATTTTTTTTAAAGGCAAAGTCTAGCAATGTAGTCCAGGCTGGCCTCAAATGCAGTCTTTCCCAGCTCAGCCTCCTGAGTGCTGGATTGTAGCATGAGTCACCATGCCTGAGTGTCTTCAGAGTTTACTGTCAGCCAACAAAACCTCGCCAGCCTGGCATGCTTTTAAAACGCTTGGCACTTAAAAGGCGTCCTTTCGTACACATTCTCCTGAGGCTCTGTGTGACAGGTGGCCCTCACCGTCGTCCCTGCTCTGTAAATATCACACAGTCCCGTGGACCTCTGGGGTGCTCTCCAGGTGCCGGAGGCTGTGCTTCACATCTGATGCCCACGGCACAGTGGCAGAACATATGCCTAGGAGCACGACCGCCGAGACACACACAAGGGCTGACCTCCAACCTCCCCAGAACACATCCTGCTGCATTCCCGAGAGGGGTGCTGTTCACCCTGACCTCCCACTGGCCTGCACCTTCACCTGGGTAGGCATCACCAGACCTGAGCTGGTCAGGCAGACAAGCAGGGGTGGTTTCCCTGACAGCTCAGTGGCCCCTACTTAACAGATTATGATGATGGTGGTGGTGGTGGTATTGAAGGTGGACTCTAGGGCCTGCTAGGGAGGCTCCATCCTGAAGCAGTACCTGAGCCCCCCCCCACACACACACTTATCTATCTATCCATCCATCTATCTGTCCATCCATTATCAGCTATCTATTTTTTGAGACAAGGCCTTGCTATGTAGCCCTGGCTGACCTGGAATTCAATACGCAGACTAGGATGACCTCAGACTCAGAGATCTGCCTGCTGCTGCTGCCTCCCAGGTACTCCCCACTTACTCTTGACATCCAGCTGGGCGGCATACTTGGTGAAGCCCTTCAGACAGACTTTGTCGCCCAAGAGGTCCAGGAACTCCTCGAAGGCAGGGCCGGCTTCCTCGTTGTTGTACATCTCCTCCTCTGAGCTCTGGCCCGCCTTGCAGTACAGGATGCCGACCTTGTGCTTGCGGCACAGCTGTGTGGGGGAAGAGTGGAGCAGGTTCAAGGAGGGTCCAGGGAATGGGGCGTGGGGAGGAGTCCTGAGGGCCAAGCCCAGGAGCTGCTGGGGCCACTTGGGAACTCAATGCACACAGCCTTCCGGGAAGGAACCAGTGTCGGGCATGCCGCAGAGAAGCGAGCGAGCGAGTGCAGGGAGGTGCACACTTTGTCATCTGTCTTTATACGGCTGTGCCAGTCTGTGGTACTCTTAAGGCAGAGCTGGGAGCTGGGACTGGCTTCCGACAGGAGACGACTGGGCGTGAGATGAGCCTGTGCCAAAGCAAAACCTCAGCTACTCGGGGTCTGCACATATCTGGAAGTCCGCAGGCAATGCCAGGGGCTACGAACAGGCCAGATGGCAGTGAGTGGGTTTGTGTTCCTGCGTTGGCGCAGGTTCCCTCTCCCGCTCTCTCACAGAAACCTTGTGGTGTCAATCTCATTCCCAGGCTGTTTCTATGACACTGCTTTTGGTGCCCTTACAATGTGCTGAAGGCTCAGTCTAGCTTAGTAGTGAATTTGCTACTTGTGAAACATAAACGTAGAGTTGGAGACAGGCGGGGCTGAAGGCGGGGGCTCCTCAGCCCTTGGCTTACCCCTTGCTCATCGAGCTTCAGCAGCTGCTCTGTGACTTTGGGAGTGTTGAGAGCCAGACGCAAGCAATGGATGTTGAGCTCTGGGATGACGTACTCCAGAGCATCCTTCAGGGGTAGGCCCCGCCCTGTCCCGTGCTTGGTGGCCGTAGGAGTGGCATCCTCGAGAATGGAGCCCCGAAGTGTGATGAGCTGCTCAAGAGAGAGAAAGGGTGGTCAGAGGTGTCTGGGGGCTCATTGACCCATGTAGCCAGGCATGCTGTTGTACTTCTGCAATCCCAGGGGATTAAGAGATTGGAGGCTGAAGGGCTGTCGAGATAGCTCAGTGGGTAAGAGCACTGACTGCTCTTCCTGAGTTCAAATCTCAGCATCCACATGGTGGCTCACAACCACCTATAATGAGATCTGATGCCCTCTTCTGGTGAGTCTGGAGTGAGCAGAGGTCCTAAAATTCAATTCCCAACAACTACATGAAGGCTCATAACCTATAGCTACAGCTACAGTGTACTCACATACAATAAATAAATAAATCTTTAAAAAGAGAGAGCTGGGGAGGCAGAGGCAGGAGAATTTCTGAGTTTGAGGCCAGTCTGAGAGAGAGAGACAGAGAGAGAGAGAGAGAGAGAGAGAGAGAGAGAGAGAGAGAGAAAGAGAGAGACACAGAGAGAGAGACAGAGAGAGAGAGAGAGAGAGAGAGAGAGAGAGAGAGAGAGAGAGAGAGAGAGAGAGAGAGAGAGAGAGAGAGAGAGATTGGAGGCTGAATATAGAGGATGAGCCAGGACTTGGAGTTGTTACCTCTTTTCCATGATTCTGACCAAAGAACCACACACAGGTCTCTGAGCCTCAACTTTCTCTTCTATGAAGGCAGGCAATCATAAATGAAGGGGGGGGGGGGGCTGAGTGAGACAGCCCATCTTCCTTAGTTCAGTACATACACACTGGCTACTGCCTCCAGTGCCAATCCATTCTAAGCAAAAACCCTGGAGCACTGACAGGTGGGAGGGGTGGGGAGTCAATCAGGAAGCAGGCCCCGGATGAACCAAAGGCCCTCCACAAGGAAGGGGCTCTCAGTCACTCCTGCAACACTGAGTTGTAGACAAGCCAGTGTATGTTCACAAAGACCTGCGCTGGTGCCAGTTTGGGTCTTGAATTGTGGCTTCTGCTGTGGTTCAACCAGTTTCCTGAAAAACACCACTCAGGTGCTCCGATTTGGTCTGGGGTGAGGCTGGACACACACTATGCATTTACATGTGTCCTTGTGTGTATGTGTGTGTGAGTGCAGCCCACTTCAAACCTCTTCAGTTGCTTCTGCTGTGCTACAAAGGTTGAAATACTTAGTCAGGGGCTGGCGAGATGGCTCAGTGGTAAAGAGTGCCGACTGCTCTTCCGAAGGTCCTGAGTTCAAATCCCAGCAACCACACGGTGGCTCACAACCATCCATAACAAAATCTGATGCCCTCTTCTAGAGTATACGAAGACAGCTACAGTGTGCTTACATGTAATAAATAAATAAATAAATAAATAAATAAATAAATAAATCTATGTATATATATAGAAAATACTTAGTCAAAGACTACTTCTTCCTCAATGTTACTACCTCCCAAGAGGTTCCTAAGGCTGACCATGTGACCAGTTCCAGGAAATGAAATGAGAGAACCCTGTCTGGTCAGGACGTTTTACTGGCCCATGTCTCCCTGCTGGGGACATCAGTATAAAAGATGAATCCCCAGCTCCCCACAGTCTTTTATCCTGGAAATCACTGTACATCAGGCTGACCTCCAACCCAGAGATCCACAGCCTTCAGTCTCCTGAGAGCTGTATTTATTTTAAGACAAGGTCTTGCTATACAGCCTAGTCTGACCTTGAACTTGCTATACAGCCTAGTCTGACCTTGAACTTGCTATACAGCCTAGTCTGACCTTGAACTTGCTATACAGCCTAGTCTGACCTTGAACTTGTACAGATCCTGTCACAGCCTTATGAGTCCTGCTACTATAAGCAGGCGACACCAAGATGCCTTAAGATACTAAAATGTCCATCTAGCGCAATCTATATATATGTAGACACCTAGTCTGTTACACCCAGATTAGCCTCGGGACTGACTGACTTCCAGGGCCGGCGTCTTCCTGCCTGCTCTGCAGCTTCCCACGTCGTTCATTATTGCTATTTTTTCAGGAGTGTGCTGGGGGGCTGCAGATGGAATCATGGCCCGCAGGGAGTGCTATCAGGCAGATCCCATGTGCGCTGGCAGATACTGTTCTTCGGTTATCTCGCTCCCTGCCTCCACCTCTGAGTTAGGATCTCATTCAGCCCAGGCTGGCCTCAAATTCCTGACTCCTGCTTCTCCCTTAAGTGCTGAGATTAGGCAAGTGCCAGCATGCTTGGCTTCTTTTGATTTTTTTTTGAGATAGGGTCTTATTCTACAGTCTAGGATGGTCATGAACTTGCGATCCTTGTCTCAGCCTCCCGCGCCCTGGAGTGACAGGTGTAGCTGCCTTTTGCTACTTTATGGGCTTTTCTTCCTTCCACCCTCCTCCATCCTTTCCCACCCTAACCCTTAACACTAGATAAGAGAGAAAAAGGAACAGAGGGGAAAGAAAAGAGCCCCTGAATAAAGTCAGGGTGAGGAAGGGGGCGGCATTATCATTAAACTACTTCCTGCTGATTGGGGGGGTGGCGAGTTCCTTGGGGCAAATTTGATCTTCTCCATCATAATATCTAATTTCTTCTTCCTGTTTCTTCTTTGTGCACAGCTCTTTAATAGATGACCAACAATAACCAACAATCAACTAACAACCCACCTGAATGAACAACCAACAACCCATCTTGGTGCCCTAGTATTTATAGACCCTCTAAAAAGTTCCCAGGATTCCAAATGTCACACACTTGCAGAAACTATCTGCTGCTGGCAAAATTACGCCCCTGCTAGAGCACAAGGCAAATCAGAGTCAGCTGCCAAGGACAGTCTGAAGCAGCTCCCCATACCCTTAAGACAAAACATACTTTTATAGTATTTCTGTGTTTTAAAGAAACCAAAATTCCCAAATTGCCATTCAGACAGCTTGCCACTGTGCCCAGCCTGGCATCCTTCTCTGCAGAGTGTGCGCATGGGACTCCGCCATGTTGTGTCAGAGGATGAAATCTGCACTGCCGTGGATCTCATCCCTCCCAGTGCTGCTGAGCACAGTTGACAGTGGACTGGCTGGGGACATCCACAGATGTACCTCTTGGTGTCCACGAACACATTTCCTTTTGGGTTTCTACTCTAGGAGACAAATTGCTAAATCATCCAGACATGCTAATCTTCAGTTTTACCCAAAGTGCCAGGCGGTTTTCCGAGTGGGTGTTCCGATTTACCCCCGCCAGCCCTGAGAGCCCCCGTAGCCATGTCCTCTTGACACTTCTGGCCACCAGCTTAGGCCAGGCTCTGGGCCAGCTGAGTATGTGGTAGCTGCAGCAAGAACGCACAGAAAGATACGCGAAGTACCGCAAGAAGAGAAAAGGAAAAACCCTCCCTCAGGGCCTGTTCCATGCACCCCAAACCCACAAAAGATGATCGATCCGTGCTAACTGCAAAAACACAGTCTCTTAAGTCAATGGGCAAATGAAGCAGCAAACGTGTGCCATGGTTTTGCTGCCAGGCATGCAGCCCACCTTTGCCAAACAAGACCCAGACAAGAGGCGTGTGCAAGGAATGGGGTGATCTCATGGTTGGGAGTTCCCGGTTCTGACCCTGCTCATTAGCAAACACACACATCTCTTATCGTGAACAAAGCAAGCATGAAGCACGGGGTGCACCGATGGCGTCAGGGGTTTGGCTCTCCAGGCTTGTTGGCATTGGGGTTGTGGGTTTCCCTAATACACCCACAGGACCAGCATCTTTATATCGTACTGCTGCTGCTCCACAGCACTCTGCTGGGGCCGGGAGCCAGGGTGGACCAAGAGACCTCCTCCAGAGTCCTGCGGTTGCACCTGACCCTCAGTGCTGCCTGCTGCTGCCCTTGCCAAAGGCCCGGGTTCTCCTCCTGGCAGGGCGAGGAGAAGCAGGGCACTGACAGGTCATGAGAAGCTGCCTTGCTCCTCCCTGCCTTGCTCCTCTGTCACTTCCCGCTGGCACAGCTGCCCCTTCTCCCCGCCCTTGTCCCACTGCCAGCCCATTCTCTCCATAGCCGCCGAGTCAGATCTGCTGTGAGCCCTCTGACATCTGGTATCCCTTTACTGATGGTGACAGACTAAGTGAGCTGTAAAAGGGACACCATGCTACATAAGCAGAGGGGGCCTATCTGTGAGAGTCAGGCCCACGACAGAGCTGTATGCATGTTGGCTGCTCTTCGTGCTGGGTGGCAGGTCCTCTTAAGGGACTTGAGGGAGGGTGCTTGGCACTCTCAGCCTGTGTCCCTGATTCCCAGCTTCACCTTCTCCCTAGCTCAGCAACCCTGAGCAAACTGCTATATTTCTCACTACATCCCTCATTTCTTCCCTCCTTTCCTTCTTAGTTTTTGAAACTGCTTCATGGAGCGCAGTCTGGACTCCAACTCACACACCTCCCAAGCTGCAGGATTACAAGTGTGCCCCACCACATTGGACCTAGGTAGATTTTTTACTGGTACAGAGTTTTTGCTACGTCCAGTCCTGGCTGGCCTCAAACTTTCAATATTTCTACTTTAGAGACTCATCTCATTTCCTCGTTGACAAAATGGGAGGAAGAATGCAACGTTGGCCAGGTGTGGCTATACACACCTGCAGTTCAAATACTCTGGAAGCCGAATTGGACTAGGAGTTCAGGCCAACCTGGGCCAGCTGAAGGATCCAGTAAGGAAGCTCACACAGAGCTCGCCACTGTATCTGAAATACTGTGAGAGCTGGGAGGGCCAAATAGGAGAAGGCTGTGGTCTCCCTCCCACTCCTTATCAGGACAAATCAGAGATATGGGGAGGCACACACAGGAAATCAGATGTGCCGACTGAACACAGATACCCTGCCCACAACAGACACTTTGTAAGACCTTCCCCTTTACTTTGCACACTTCTGTATGGATTAGCTATTCCATCCATCCATCCATCCATCCATCCATCCATCCATCCATCCATCTATCCATCCACACGCAAAAAGTAAAAACCCAAACTCCTAAGCATCCTACTGTGTGCCTACAGTGCCAGTACCTGGGAGGCTAAGGGGTGGGACTGTGAGTTCCACACCAGCCTTGGGCAGTCTGTCAAGGACTCCTACTTGCCAGGCTTTAGGAGTGCACTGGGCCAGATGGTCAGAGGCTGGCTAGGGGACCCCATGTGTCATCTGAGCAGTCACTGGCATGGGGCAGCCAGTGCTCAGGCGTGTGGTGCCCAAGCCCAACCCCAAGTCTGCTCCTGCCTCAGTGGGAAGCTTGGCTCTGCCAACACTCACATGCCATCTGCTGAGCACCATGGACCCACTGGCGCCTGTCTGCTTGGCGGCTAGGGGTGGCCATCTAGGGCAGGCCGGCCCGCTGGCTTGGGAAGCAGCTGGGTGCCATGCTCTGGTTTGTAGGGCCAGAGGCGTGTGTGTGACTGCAAGATGGAGCCCTGTCTGTTCCCCACCATGGCCCCAGCCTCCTGCAAGAGTTACAGATATGATGGACTGTCAGTAGGATGGTGGGATCTGGCACTCAGAGCTCTTCCTGCCCTGAAGGCTTTACGGCCACTTCCCGCCTCAGGGTAAGGCCCTGTCCCCACCTCACTAGGACTCAGCTCACAGCTCCAAGCCTGATTTATACAGTTAGAAACAGAAACACAAGGAACCTGTCCAAGTCATGGGGAAGTGAAGGACAGCATTGGACAGGCAGCCGGGGGCTGTGAGATCCTAACTCAGCCCAAAAGACCCTGGAGGAGGGACTGGATAGGAGCAGGAGAGCTTGGCTTTGGCTCCAGTGTCCTCATCTGTGGACACTGAGGGATGAGGTGACAATGGGACCTCTGTGGTAAGAGCTGAGAGAAACCGTTGGGGCAACGAACCTGACACACTGCAGTGACTGCCCCGTAGCAACGTGTGTTTCGACTTTAGTGAAGGCTCTAGGGCACTCATACAAAATGTGGGTTGTGTGACTGTCTGCCCTGCCTCCGCGATGGGAACTGAGGTGAGGCAGACTCTGAAGCCACCGCTTCTCCTCCAACTCCAGATGATGGAAGGTCAGGCCTGAGGACCTCACAGGGCAGCCTCTGCAGGGGCGAGGGCTGCATGTGGTCTGTAGGTGAGGGTGGACAAAGGTTTGCATGGTCTGTCTTTGCCTCTCTCTCTCTCTCTCTCTCTCTCTCTCTCTCTCTCTCTCTCTCTCTGTGTGTGTGTGTGTGAGTGAGAGTGTGTGTGTGCGCGCTCATACATGCATGTGCATGTGTGCTGAAGCTCAGGCTGGGCTTGAACTGACGGCAATCCACCTGCTTCAGATTTCTGAGTGCAGCAGTGCTAAACAGCCAGAGCTACATAGTGAGAACCTGTCCAGATAGATAGACAGAAAGACAGACAGGCAGACAGACAGACAGAAAGAAAGAATAAAGAAGCACTTACAGAGCCTTATGTGCCGCTCCTAGAATCCACAAGGTAGGTCACAACCATTTATAACCTCAGTCCCTGGGGCTTCAATGTCTTCTGTGACCTCTATGGGCACTGCATGCATATGTAAGTCTGAATTCCTTTATCAGGAACAGGCCAGATGTAGAGGAGGGGGAGGCTGACCTGAGCCAAGTGACTGCCGGAGGCAGCTGAGTGGGGTGGCCAGAGGAAGATGGACAGAGAGCTACATGGCCCCACCTCCTACTGGAGGGTCCTGACTGCTCTCAATCTGCCGCTCTGTCATGAGGACAACAGTGGGGCTGGTGAAACTACGAGGCTGACATGAGCCAGCCTAGGCGAAGGCAGAGCGTGGCCGCCATTGCTGCGGTGAGAATCTGCACTTCTCACGAACATGCACAGGCTTGCCACTTCACCAGCATTTGCTCACGTGTCCTCAAGTGCTCTGAAGCTGGGTGAACTTCACCTCACATTCTGCCACGGTGATCAACTGGCCAGAAAGCTGAGCAGAAGGAAAGGCTAAGACACGGGGTAGAGACCATCTGTAGTCTGGGCATGTCATTTTGGGGCCCACTATTCCCAACTGACACAGAGCCTCGTGTCATCCAGTTGAGAGCCTCTGGTGGGTGGGGTGACTGTCTTCATCTGCCTGCCAGGATCAAAGTCCATGGCATAGGTATCCTGCTGGGTTTTTATGCCAGTGTGCAGGCCTTGGCCTGGCATACAGGGATCCCCGGTGTGTGGGCCTATATCAGCTGGCATCTGCCCTTCTAGAAATGCCGCCTTTACGTGGCTTGTTCAGGCAGTGCCAGCACTTTGCCATTGTTGCTAACTTGCTTTGTACAGCTGAGGGTCAGGCTCAGAGTCCGGGAGCAACACAGCTAAAACCTCCCTTCTGTTGGATATGGCAGTGCATGCCCCAAATCTCAGTGCTCAGAAAGTGGAGGCGGGAGGATCAGGTGGTCAGGAGGAGCAGGAGCTCAAGGCCAGGTTCAGATAGAGTGAGTGGGAGGCCAGCTTAGGCTACATGACACATGCTCTCAAGAACAAAACAAAAACACTCTACACCATCCCTGCTGAGGACCTCCTTGGGAGAGTGGCTCCTCCGTGTAATAACATTTTTCAGAGTTCTAGAATTTTGGTTACTTTAAAAAGCACAGAAATATAGGAATGCGCTTCAGTTTTAATCCCAGGTATAAGGATGTGGGGCTGCTTCAGACTGTCTGCAGCAGTGACTGTGATTTGCCTCCTGCTCTAGAAGAGGCATGGTTTTGCCAGCAGCAGATAGTTCTGCGACTGTGTGATGTCTGGAATTCTGGGGACTTTTCAGAGGGTATTTAAGTGATAGGGCCCCTATAGGTGGTTGGTGGTTGTTAGTCGTTGGGGGGTGGGGCGGTAGCTATGGCTTGTCAGTAGTCATGCTCAAAGAGGAAACAAAAGGAAAGAAATTGGGTTTCCAGGCATCTCCTGACTCTCCCCTCTCTTCCCTGCTCTATCTAGTGATGGGGGTGAAGCCGGCCGGCATTGATAAAGGGTGAGAAAAAGAACCCAAAGTAGCAAAAGAGCAGCTACACCCATGGACCTGTCGGTTCCAGTGCGAGGGCGGCGGCTGTAGCCCGAGGTGGATTGTGTCCTAGATCTCGCTGCCTATCTTTCTCACCCGCTATCACCCCTGCCCGCGCCTGGCCCAGGGTGTGGGATCCAGGAAGAACCAATCAGGGATCCGGGAGAAGTGACTCAGCCTTCTGTATGGAAAGCTATCAGGACCTGGACGGCCTGCACTGAAGACAGCTCGCTGGTGACAGAAGAGAAGGGAGGCAGAGCCAACCAGGCTGAGCAGACATGTCAGGCTCTGCAGTCAGTCTGTGCCCGTAGCAGGTTCCACCCCTGACCTATAGTGACAGACACCAGTGAATCTCTGTGACTTGAAGCCGCCGGCTTTTAAGTCAGAAACACATGCTGTTACAAGTCACTTGTGTTGTTGCGGAGGGACAGCAATATGCCTTCCTCCTCTGTTGCTGGAGCTAAGCTTTACTCCAAGTACTGCCGGGCAGGACAGTGGGGTTCCTAGCTGAGAAGCTGAGAACAGAGCAGGCTGGCTGGTAGAGGTGGAAGCTGCTTAGCAGGGCGGGGCCTGTTGCCATGCCCCAGGTCTGCCTGGACCGAGGCTTGACGTCTTCCTCAATACCTGAGTCCTGAAATGACATAACACCTGAGTCTTGAAAATAGATTTGGTGATCCTGAGCTTTGAAGTCACCTGCTAGGCTCAGATCCTGGCCTGGCTTATTTGCCACAACTTACGTGATTTCTGAGTATCGGTTTTCCCCTCTGTAAAATGGACAGACTCACAGAATCTCAGTACACCACCTCTTAAGAGACGTGGCAAGAAAGTTTGGCCCGGAACCTGGTAGAACCAGATATGGAAGCGGGAAGAAGCGGGAAGGGTTTACGGCTCCTGTTTACCCAGCAGGCATCCTGGCATCGGGCCATACCTCACGAGTCCGGAAGATGATCCTGTACTGGTACTGAGGTCCGTGGTCCTTATGATCCTCCAGCTTCTCCCGCTTGATGCTCACGGCCACCGGCCCCAGCTTTTCATCCACGCCAAAGTAATTGGCATGCTCTGAAAAGGGAGAGCAGGGAGGCACAGTCAGATGTCAGGAAGGAGAGGGCACAGCCCATGGCAGCCTGTCCACGGTGTGAGGGGAGGGGGATGAGGCAGTCTCACACAAAACTCACCAATCAAAGGTCAAAAGAGAAACCCTGAAGTTTGGTCAAAGCCGGGCTTTTCTGCACCAGGAAAGTCACAGGCCCTTTCTGAGCCTCAGTATTCTCATCTGAGGGACAGGGACTCAGAGGCTGCCCACAATTCAGAACTGTTGTGTGAGAGTGAGACCACAATGATGAAAAGCTTGGCATAGTATACACAGCAGTGGGTCACTGGCCCAGGGCCACTGAGATTAATCCTGGCTCTGTTAACGGCTTGCCTGGTTTAGCTCCCATTAGCTGTTGTGGAGCAGTTAAGCTCTGAGCCCAGGGAGTCTCCTGCCAACACAAATTCTGGGTTGAGATTAGATATATGGCCCCAGCTAGGACACATGATGAGATTCTTAGCAGTCAAATGTGCTTAACTCAGCAATGTGTGGATTAACTGAGTTAGCACAGCACCAGGCTGGCACACAGCGAGCATGTGGCTTAAAAGCTGGCCATTAGTAGCTAAGGACCTCAGAGGTGTTCAGGGCCCTGACACAGATCCCTAAGTCATGCCTGTATCTGACCACGCTTCTACAGACCCAAATAATGGAGATGCTTAGGGTAACAGTCATAAATAAGCCACTGCTCTCCCCTTAAATAAGGTTTCTGCTCTCCCCCTTTTTCCTAGCCAAGCCACTGAGAAGTCTACCAGGAAACAGTTCTTTCCGATATCCAACCCTACTGTTTTGTTGTTGGTGTTGTTGTTAAGATTGTGGCAGCACCCTGCCGGCAGCCTGCAAGATTCTGGTTCAATGTCTTCATGTTGCTATCGTCAATGATTCAAAACCACAGTAGGTATGTCCTTCTTGTCCTCACCCTGGCATTAGTATATCTAACTGACTGTCCTTGTTTTCAGATGTTCCTGTGAGAATCTAAGGCTAACCCAAAATAATATTTGCAAACTAATGAGAACAGCCCTGTTCACGGTACTCCACAGGTGGAAGTTTACTCAAGACGCTGCCAAGTTGCTGTTAGTTTTTCTACCTACATACAACGTCCAGTATCTCAGAAATCCCAGTAGATAGATGGTCAGTGCTCAATAACTATTAAACTGATCATAAGCCCCTGAGGCTACAGAGAAGTCAACTTAGAAAGGTTACTTTAAAAAAATCTGGGAAATAGACAAGGTCATACTATATTATTCTGGGTTGCCTTTGAAGGGGCTTATGTTGTAGACTAACCTGACCTCACACTAGAAATCCTCCTGCCTCAGCCTTAATACTGGGATTCACCTGTGCATCACCATGCCTGGCAGGATAGGACTATCTGCCCCCCACTCCTCTGCTTTCTTTCCTTTTTGAGGCAGGGTCTTACTATGTAGCTCCAGTCTACCTCCAACTGAAGATCCGGCAGCCTTGACCTCCTGAGTGCTGGAATTAAGGATGCACGCTACTGTATCTTGCTTTTTGGTGAGTTTTAAAAACCAACATGAAACAGCCCTTTCATCCCTTAAGCACCTTTCATCTTGGGAGCCTCACAGCCTCCATCCTATTTGCTGGGATCTGGACCAACTACTCCACCCCTTCACTGTTCATCTCAGCGCCATTCTGGGTGGGGTACGGGACACACCACAATCAACCCTGTGCCCCATGAGATCAATCTCAGGGTGAAATATGTCACAAAGTCGACAAGCTATCAGACAGACACTCCAACCCATGGTCTGTCTAACCCCAGATGCCACTCTGAGCCCTGTGGAGGACCTAGCTGGCATCTGCTACATTTGACAAGAATCATTTATTTGTTTGGTGGCACTGGGGCCTGAAACTAGGGCTGAGTGCCAGGTTGTAGCTTCCTCTGTCCTCCCAGGCACCTCTAGTAATGAGATGGGGTCAGATGGATATAAGCAGTGGGTGTGCTTCAAAGACAAGCTGTGCCCTCCCCGCCCCCCCCCCCCCCCCCCCCCGCCACTCATCACCTTTGCCCACAAAGTAGTCCTGGTAGTAGCGAGCGCCCAGGTCTACGTGCTCGATGCTGTACTGCCTGGGCCGGCTCTGTGTCCTCTGCTGCTCCTTGGGCACCTCCAGCACCGAGATGCTGGCATTTGTACGGTGGGTGCTCAGGGTGGGCTCAGCCATGTGGGCCTCGCTGCTGCCCCCCAGGGAACCCACGGAGGCCCGGGAGAAGCTGACGTTGCGCTCTCGCTCCCCGCCGATCTCATTGCGGAAGTGCGGGCAGCTAAGTAGCAGGTCGTTGCTATTGTCGTCCCCCAGGTCCTGCTCCAGGTTCTCTTTGCAGTTCAAATCCTCCGTGCTGGTGAAGGCTGGGTCCAGAGTCCCCAGGCTGTGGGCTCGTGATGCTGTGAGCGTCACCATGGCTGAGGCTGCTGAGGCCGCTGAGGCCCCAGTGGTGGTGTTGCGCCTCTGGGCCACGGACACCCTGTTGGCAGCTGCCTCGTTGAGGTCAAACAGCATGCTCTGCACATCAAAATGGGCAAAGCTCTTTTGGCAGACCCATGGTCTGCTGGCTTCTGGGGGGCTTCGACTTTCCTCAGTCTCTCCCAGAGGCCGCCCCACTTCCCCCTCGGGCTTACTGCTCCTCAGTTTCCTGAAGATGGATGAGTCTACAGTGTCCCCACTGCCCAGGCCCCGCACGGGTTTCTTCCGGCTCTTCTCCTTCTCTTTGAGAGGCTGTAGACTCTGGAGACTATCTTTGGTGGGCTGGCCATTGCGGGGGTCTCCCTTGGTGCCACAGCTGCCCCCTGAGAGGGCGCCGGGATCCACCTGCAGGAGCTCCCTGAGGTTCTGGGAGCCCCGAGCCTCTGGCTGCTCGCTGCGGAACTCATTGAGGATGTCAAAGAAACTCTGCTCTGGTACACCCTGCACATCGATGGAGGACGTGCTGCCATACTCTCGGAAGAGGGGCAGCACCCCTGGGTGCCGGGTCCCCCGTGGGTCTCCTGGTTCCTCTACATCACACTCACTGAGGGTGATCTCGCTGCTGCTCCGATGTCGCAGAGGGAGGAAGGCCCGGCCAGGGGACCGGGGCCACCCGTCCTGGAATTCTACATCTTTGGACCTTCTCCTGGACAGTCGATGGAAGGCTCTGGATCCTGAGGGAGCCGGGGTGCTGGAGGGGAGCTGTCCATTCTGTAGGGTCCTCATGGAGTGGGCTACTTTGGTGGTCTTCACACCATCTGTGTCTTGTGAGGGGCTGGGATTGCTCTGTTCTCTCAGGGCATCTCGCTTGGGTGGCCAGTCAGCCACTCTGGCACGCACTCCCATCTTGGGCATGGCGGGGGTGGTGGGGCTAGGGCGGGTAGTGGCAGTAGCTGGGCTCTCACCAAGAGGCTGGGACATGCTGCCATTCTGGGCCCAGAATCCCATGGGAGTGTAGTCCCCAGGGTGGGGCCCAGGGAGGATATCGGTGCTCCTGGCCCCACAGCTGGCTGCCAGGTCCACACCATCATTAGGAAGAGGCCGATAGGTGGTCATAGTCCTCGGGCGCGGGAGTGTTGCTGCCCCTGGAAGCTGAGGTACAACTCTATGGGGTCCCCTGG
Source organism: Mus caroli (assembly GCF_978045245.1). Taxonomy (NCBI): domain Eukaryota; kingdom Metazoa; phylum Chordata; class Mammalia; order Rodentia; family Muridae; genus Mus; species Mus caroli. Next base: position 115,772,506 of record NW_028227263.1, on the reverse strand, counting down.
CTTTCAACCATTGTTCAGGCCCGCCAGTCCTGGGGCAAAGGGTGCTGGCCCTCGAAAGTGCACTTGAAGGTTGTGAGCCTGTAGAGTCCAGTTCTTCACCATCGCTGTGGACAGCGGCACAGTTGCAGCCTCAGGAGGCAGGTGTCATCCAGAGGGCTCCAGATGCGGTGGCTCAGTGGGGCAGAGAGAGCAGAAGCTGCAGGCCATGGGCTGTGGGTGGTGGAGACATCTTCCCAGCCATGCTGCAAGAGGAGAGAAGGAAGACGTGAGGTGTGAACAGTGCACTCTATTGCCCAGAGGCAGGGAATGTGGCTTTTTCTGAAGGGGAAGGCAGGTTTACATTTGCAGACTCATTATTATGGAGTCTATCTGCCTGCTCGCTCCTTCCTTCCTTTCTCAGACAAGGTCCTGTTATGTAGTTTTGAACTTGCAGAGATTCTCTGCCTCTTCCTTCCGACTGAGTGCTGGGATGATAGGAGGAGAGCACTGTGCCTAGCAAGAGTGATCACATGGAAAGCAGAGAAAGGACAGCAATGGGTCTACACCAGCTCCAGCGCCATTAGTGCCTTGCCATTCCTGTTTCATCTCTCCATCCAGCTATTGTTTTCTGTGGCCCTGGGGATCGAACCCAAGGCCTGTGCATGCCAGGCAAGTGCTCTGGCACTTAGTTAGCTATATACCAGCCACGAGACCATTTCACCCACAAATACTTCACAGTTTATATCTCTAGTAGATGAGGTCTTTACAAAAAAAAAAAAAAAAAAGATTTATTTTATGTGAGTACACTGTAGCTGTCTTCAGACACACCAGAAGAAGACATTAGGTCCCATTACAGGTGGTTGCGAGCCACTATGTGCATGCTGGGAATTGAACTCAGGACCTCTGGAAGAGCAGTCAGTGCTTTTAACTGCTGAGTCATCTCTCCAGCCCAGTAGACAAGGTCTTAAAAAAAAGAACCCACCGTAATCTCACTTCATATCCACCAGAGTTCCCAGGAACTCTTTATTAGCCTGCAATGATCTCCGCCCCAGGTCCTGGTCTGTCATCTAATCCAGCCCCAGGTCCTGGTCTGTCATCTCAAAGAGTCTTCTGTTGAGTTGGTTTGCCCCAGAGAGGAGCCAAACAAGGTCCTGAGTGCTCTGCGGATGCTCTTCCTGTCTCACCCGCTCCACAGCCATCTTCCCTGCTTCCCATTTCCCTCGATGCTTAAGAACACACCTATTTCTCTAATTCACAAATGGCTTCCTACGCCCGTGTGAGTGGGAGACATTGGTGGGTCCTAGCATCACAAGAAGGGGCAGGCAGGCTTGGCTCTTCAAGGTACACCACTGTCTGCTTTCAGGACCACAAGCATGTGTTTCCTGTCTGTTAATGAACCCTCTGCTTCCACCCAGAGCCTCACATGTGCTACAGAGGCAGGCAATTGCCTAGCCACAACCAGGCCTGCATTTCATCCTCCATTTCTCTTCTTTTTTTTAAGACGTGCTTTCATATGCAGCTCAGGTTTGCCTTGAATTTGTGATGTTCCTGCCTGAGTAACCTCTGGAGTCCTGGGACTGCAGGAATACTGGGATTATAGGTGTGTTCCACCAGGCCTACCTACCTTCCTTTTCTTTATTTTAAGGTTTAAGTGCCAATATGATGCTACAAATGGAAACATCCCCTGCTGATTTCTGGTCCCAAGAATTCTGGCCTCCATTTGTACTCCCATTCTTCCAGGAAGCTTTGGAGAGACTTTGTGCCCCTTACAGAGTAGGGTCTGCTGAATTTGGGGTAGAAGAGGTGGTGCATCTCAAACCACAGTATGCCTGGGCCTACAGAGTATCACTGAGTAGCAGGGACACTGGCTTAGCTTCTCCTGAGGACTCTGGTTCCCTCAGGCTGGAGCTCCCCTGGTCCTTGCCCATGCTTGCTCCTCTGGCCTCTCAGAGGTTCTGTAAGCTCCTCACTGACTGTGTCTGACTGAGATCACCAAGCTTCTGTGGATCCTGGGACCACATACCAAGAAGGCAGCTGAGGAAGTGTGAGTAGAGGAAAGGCTGGGCAGCCCCAGGGTCAGCCAAGGCAGAAGAGAAAAGCAGTGCTAAGAGTCAGTAGGACCCACTGGGTGGAAAGGATGGTGGTTTGAATAGATATGGCCCCAAAGACTCAGGAGTTTGAATGCTTGGCCCATAGGAACGGCATTATTAGGAGGTATAACCTTGTCAGAGGCAGTGTGGGAACAGGTTCTGAGGTCTCATATGCTCAAGCTATGCCCAATGTGACATACAGTCTCTTCTTGCTTCCTGCCAGATCAAGATGTAGATTCCATTTCTAGCACCACGTTGGTCTGCATGCTGTTAAGGTTTTTGTCTTAACTATCATGGACTAAAACTCTGAAATTGTAAGCTAGCCCCAATTAAATGTTATCTTTTACAAGAGTTGCCTTGGTTATGGTGTCTCTTTACAGCCATAAAACCCGAAGATAGAAATTGGTACCAGGAGTGGGGTACTGTTGTGTTAGGCCTGACCATGTTTTTGTTTGGAGAATTAGAGATTTGGGGACTTTGAATAAGAAAGCAGTGGGATGCGTTAAGTAGGGCTCAATGGGCCATCCTAGTAGGAACATGGAAGGCAGTGGTGCTAAGGGTGATCTGAACTGTCAGGGGCCTGGCTCAAGAGGTTTCAGAGGAGCTGGGCAGTGGTGACGCATGCCTTTAATCCCAGCACTTAGGAGGCAGAGGCAGAGGCAGGCGGATTTTCGAATTTGAGGCCAGCCTGGACTACAGAGTGAGTTCCAGGATAGCCAGGGCTACACAGAGAAACTCTGTCTCGAAAAAAAGAAAAAAAAAAAAAAAAAAAAAAAAAAGAGGTTTCAGAGGAGAAATTAGTATTATGCCTAAAGATCATTCATGTGATTGTTTGGTAAGGAATATGGCTCTTTTTTGCCCTTGTCAAAGAGTCTACCAGAGGCTAAGATAAAGAGATTAGATTAACTATAATAGTAAAGGAAATCTCAAAACAACCTAGTATAGACTCTGTTGTGTAGTTCATCCTTATGAAGAGAGTTTTGATGAAATGGAGCAAGATAAACAAGGAAACATATAAAATGTATGGCTCAATGATTAAAGGGGCACCAGGAAGTAGAATGGAGCTAAATCCTGTGTTAACGGATATGAAATAGAATTAATAGAAACCTCAGGGCTAGATCTCACCCAGCTAAGCTTCCACTTTGTGAAAGGAAATTAAAGAAAAGCTTAGGTCTGGGTATGGTGGTACATACACCTTTAATTCCAGCACTCAGGAGACAGAGGCTTAGGTTCAAGGTCAGCCTGGTTTATAGAGCACCTTCCAGAACAGCTAAGCTTAGGCAGTGAAGTAAACCATCAAAACCAGAAAGCTGGTGAAGATGTAATTTAACAAGGAGGCCATGTTCCAGTCCCAGCAAGCAGCAGAACTTGGCAGCTTTGGCCACGTAGTTCTGGCTTTAGAATTAAGAATAGAAGAAAGGGATTTATGGAATCTCCCTCCATGACTAAGAAAAGGTGCTGAGGCCAGGTGTGTGGCAGGAGTGTCCCTGCATGGAGACCAAGAGAGGTCTTTGCATGAAGCTGTGAAGGTGAAGCCTGGATTGCCTTGGAGGCCCCAAGATATTGGCGATGATGCCAGAGCAGTGGGAAAGAGAGCTGCTAACTAGGAGTTGGACCAGCCAGAGAGAGAGAGAGGGCAGGGGCAGGGACAGGGACAGGGACAGGGGCGGGGAGGGGGCGGGGAGGGGGCGGGGGAGAGGGAGAGGGAGAGGGAGAGGGAGAGGGAGAGGGAGAGGGAGAGGGAGAGGGAGAGGGAGAGGGAGAGGGAGAGGTGTTGCAGTCAGCAAAGGTGTAAGTTGGAGATCTGCAGAGTGCATTGATATCAGACATGGAGATTCAGAGTCTGGAGTTTGCCCAGCTGGTTTTCAGTTTGTTTTGGTCCAGTATTTCCTCACTGTGATGCCTTTTGGAATGGTAATATACATCCTATGTCATTATATGGTGGAGGTATGTGATCTGTTTTTTGAGTTTGATCTCAGAAGGGACTAGAGTTAAGGGACTGCATGAATTTCAGAAGAGACTTTGAACTTTGGACTTTAAAAAATTGTTAAGACAGTGATAGACTATGGGGAATTTGAAGTTGGACTAAATACATTTTGCATTATGTTATGGCTATAAGCCTATGGGGGGCCAGGGAGTGGAATGTGGTGGTTTGAATAGGTATAGGTCCCACAGACTCATGTGTTTGAATGCTTGGCCCATAGGGAGGAGCACTGTTAGGGTGTGGCCTTGCTGGAGGAAGTGTGCCACTGTGGAAGCAGTCTCGTATGCTTAAGCTATGCCCAGTGGCAAACACAGTCTCTCCTTGCCTCCTGCTTGATCAACACGTAGTACTCTTGGCTTCATCTCCACTACTATGTCAGTCTGGATGCTGCCATGGTTCCTGCCATGATGATAATGGACTAAACCTCTGAAACTGTAAGCCAGCCCCCTGGGGACAAATTTTGTCCTTTACTAGAGTTGCCTTGGTCATGGTGTCTCTTCATAGCAATGAAACCTTAAGACAGCATGTGACCAGACTCCATCCAAAGGTGGCAATGAAGATGTAATTATTTCCTAAGTAGGAGCCCAGGGATGGTGGCTCTAGCCCTGGTTATAGAGAAAAGGGCTGTGACATTAGGTGTGTCTTATTCTTTCCTGCTGCAGGTACAGCATGCTGCTGGCTTACAGCTTTTGTTGTTTCATGGTCAGGAGCTGGTGGGCCTTGCTTCATACTGAACCCCCAAGACTCAGACAGATAGGAGACTTTCCTAGAGTATCATTGGCTAGAATGAGGTCACCTGGCCATCCTAGTTGCAAGAAACACAGAGAGAGACAGAACAGTACTGTGGTTGTCCTGCCTGCCTGTGGGCCAGTGGAGATTTGGGGCTCTGTTAGAAGAGCAGAGAATCAGTGGTTAGCCCGTGTTTCCAGGCTGCACTTATGAAGTCCTGGGGCTCAAGGGGAGTGAATGTTTCCAGCGAGGCCTTCAAATCTTATGGGCAGTCTAGCAGAAGGGTGGTCCTCCGTGGAGCTGTAGTGTCTGCAAGCTCAGGGCCGAGAAGGAGGGAAGACACAAACCATCCCACACGCAATTCTCTGTGGTATGTCCCACTCTCTTCCCCAGGAGCAGGCCAGATTTCCTTTGTGGGACTCTGCCACTTGCCTGCCCACAGTGGCTCTGTCTTCTGCTCAAGCACAAACCATGTACCCAGTCTGGTCCACTAACACCAGTGAGGTTTTTGCCCGGAATGCTAGAGCTGCAGACTGCAGCTCTCTTTTGGCCATGAGAGGAGAACTATCCATGAGCGAAGGAAGCTAAGGGTTCGAATTCGAGGGTGCTCATCATAATTTGAGACTCTACATCAAGCTGGGCATGAAGCCGGTCGGTCCCATGCCACTTCTCACCACTAAAGGTTTCAGTCTTAGAACAAACACGTCCATGAACAGAAGTAACATGTGCAGCACCAGCTGTGGGGACGGCCATCTCCCTGTGGGCCAGGTTCCTTTCTAAGCACTGTCGTTTGTTAACTGCTTTTTGCTAAGTCTCACGACTCCACAAGGCAGCTTTCATTACTACCTCCATTTTACAGATGAGCAGACAGGAGCAGACAGATGAAGCAATGTGCCCAGGGCACAATGTCTGAGCCCAGCTCCTTTATCCCTGATTTGGTCTTGAGCCCTAACCTTTTCTGCAACCACAGGCAACATGACTCTGCAGCTTCCATTTTCCCCGGTGGGAAGAGAGAGACAAATACTAGATCCAACCATTTTGTTGTTCAGCTGATTATGATGTCGCTGGGAGCAATTCGCTTACACTGCAGATGGAACCCTTCCTCTCTCTGTCCCTTCCCAGGATGATCAGGATGAGCTAAGCTTTGATGCATTAACAAATAACCCCAAATATGTGGCAGGGCACTCACATATATGGGGGATCTGTCACGGGCTGGCAGATGGCTCTGCTTGTATCACCTTGGCTTTCAGCACAAAGCAGCTTTGCCTGGGCTGATGGCCCAAGTTCAGAGGAAAGAGGCGTGGCTAAAATATGCCATGACCCTTAAAACCTCCTGCTCAGGAACAACACTCCACTACATGGGCCAAGTTACACAGCTAGTACTGATACCAGTGGGGCTGGTCACCAGAGAACTCAACACAGAAGGCAGCTGCCTACCTACTTGTGCTGCATCTGAGTTGAGAGGCACTCCACCGACCCCCCAATGGCTAAGGCTGGGGACTGGCCATGTCAGTCTTCCTATAGGCCCTCCCTCCTCCTCTCTCTCCAGTCCTCCACTACAGCTCAGGGAATCTTCCACAGCAGTCCAATTCTCCCTGGACCCAGAGGTCTGGTCTCAGCTGCAGCGACTTCTCCGTGCATGGCCAGCTTCAGCCGTGGTGTTTTTCTTGCTATAGTTCAGACTCCCCTAGTGTCCTTAGATAGAGGACAGAGCTCAGTGATGTCACCTTAGCCCTTGTACTTTCACTGGCTGAGGCAGGAGGGTTGTGAGTTTAAAGCTAGATTGGCTACACAGCGAGTTTCTGTCTCAAACAGAACAAGCACTAAAATGTGTTCACTTAAGTCAACCTGTCCCAGTCACATGACTGATGCATCTACTGTACCAGCTCTGAACATGTGAAACCCACCAGCTTAATCAATGCATCCCTCCATCCCCTTTTTGAGACACAGTCTCTTGGAGCCCAAGCTGACCTTGAATTCCTGATCCTCCTGCCTCAGCCTCCCGAGTGCTGGGATTTCTACAGAAGTCCACCACTGCTCCCAGCCTATACTTGATACTGTTTATTTGTTAATCACTTCCTCTACACCATTGCTATAGGTGTGAGGAAACAGCCCCGAGTGGGACAAAGAGGAGACAGGGAGACAGGGAAAGTGGGGTCACTCCTCAGGGTGGTCACCCTTATAAAGGAAGGAAATGCATGATAAAGGAGAGCTGCAACTGAGGAATAAGGCCAGTGATCTGCGTGATGAGGGGGAAAACTGTCAGCTGCCCAGTGCTGTGAGAACCCCCAGCACCCCCATAAACAACATAATACAAGTGTTGTTCTGGCTCACTGATCCACTGTATGGATGTCTGGCTATGTTCACTGGGCTTGTGACCAGCCCAAACATCAAAGCAGAGAGTGCAGGTGGGACAGAACTGACCGAGCACGAAGGGAAATGGAAGGAGGGAGGGAGGGGAGGAGGGGGAGAGAGAAGAGAGAGGGGAAGGGAGGGGGAAAGAGAAGAGAGAGGGAGAGGGGAAGGGGAAGGGGAAGGGGAAGGGGAAGGGGAAGGGGAAGGGGAAGGGGGAGGGCTCTAGCACCCCTTGCAAGGATGTGCCCTCCAATGAGCAAAGTTCCTGTCACTAGGTCATACCACCTTCCAACAGAAGCACAGGCTAAGAATCTAGCCTTTAGCATGTGAGCCTTCACGGAACATTCTAGATCTAAAGCACGGCAGCACTGTGTGCCAGAGTCGAAGGACGGCTAGGAAACCCTTACAGGGCACTGGGCAGGGTTGTCCAGGGCAGTGGTCTTCACCCCTGCTGAACACTAGAGGCACTAAGAGAGGTTCCTGAAGAAGCAGGTGTCTGTCTGGCCCAAGAAGTTCCAGACCAGCTACTCTGGCACTCAGAGCTGTGTGTGAGTGCCTCAGTGGGTGTGTGGTGGCCAGAGGACAACCAGCAGGAGTCACTTTTCTCCTATTATTTGGGTCCTGGGGACTGAAGTCAGGTCATCAGGATTGGCCGCAAGTGCTGCTCTTGAAGCCATCTCACTGCCCCTGAGGATCTTCCAAAAGCTCTCTAGCTAGGCTGGGCGTGGTGGTGCAGCAGCAGGTGGATGTGAGCGCAAGGTCAGCTGGTCTACACAGAGTTCTAAGACAGACAGACAGACAGGCCTACAGAGTGAGGCCCTGCTCTTCCCGGCTGAGCAACTGATTCCAGTGTGCAGCCAGCATGGGGGGTGGGGGAGCAATCAGATAGTAAGCCAAAAGACAGTGCATCCATCTGAAGGCATACGCTGCTTCTCACAGGGCTAAGCGGGCATGGCTAGAGCAGAGTCAGGAGGGCATGTGTGACAGGCTGAGCAGCAGTATGACCTGGAAGTACCGGGCAGCCCAGGCTCTTTCCCTTATCGCTGTGATAGAGCACCCAAGAAAAACAACTTGGGAGAAGGACAGGCTTGTGCATTGAGAGGGTTCACTGCATCATGGCAGAAAGCTCAGATGGAACAGAGGCTGGGCTGAACCCCTCAAGCTCAGCCCATGGCCCTAAATCTGCCAGCTAGCCCCATATCCAAGAGCTTCAACCATCTCCCAAGACGGCGCTACTTGGTGGGAACCAAACGTTCAAATATACAATAATTCTGTGGAGTGTGCTTCAGATGCAAACCACAACATCGGAGACGGATACTGCTGAGGGTCATATGTGGTATAATTACTGGAATAAATGGCTCCAGAGACCTCTGCAGGAGATGCTGGGGGGTGGGGGGGCAGAGCTGCTGAGAGCCTGGTCCACCTGCATCCTCTGACCTCCAGTTGTTGCTGGCCTGCTGTTTTCTTCCTGTCACCTCCACGGGGCTCTCAGGGCTCCAGACGACTGAGTCCACGAGGTGCTGGGAAGACTAGGGTCTCATGGACCTCTCATTGCATGCTCTTGGGGAAGGGAAGAGATGACGGGCTAATAGCAAGACGAAGCCAGATATCCTCTGCCAGCTTCAGGCTTCCAGATTAGAATGCATTAACCTGTATGCACTGACAACCCCACACAGCAGGGACATCCACACGCCCATCTCATACACAGGCAAGGACAGTTGACATGACCAATTCCCACCCGCGGCTTGGCAGGTAGCACAGCTAGTATCCAAACCCTGATAGTCTGGTTCTCACCCTTGACCGCTCCGCTCCAAAGAGAAAGTGTGTTGTGGGAACACAGGACTGACACAGATTCTAGAAATACAGCAACAGCTTAGTGGATCCAGGTGAAGCATTGACTGATCTCAACAAAGTGTGAACAATAACAGAGGCCATGTTACAGTACCCTCAGGAGCCAAGATGGATGGACACATTGGAAATCTTACTAGGAAGTGTTGAGGCAAAGACCATTAACCTCACCCCAGTGATCCTGGCCTTGACCACGAAAACCTGTGTTTTGTACTCAGTGTCAAAGACGCCAGAGGATTCATGTTTCTAATTGAAAAGGGCAGTGCGCATCTACAGCACTCAACCTGGCCCTGGCGACCTGCCCTGCTTCTAAGGGTGTTTAATAGGCATGATTCTTCTCCCTTGGGGAAAGAGGACTAGTGAATGAAAATTATATATTGAAATTCTTGGTGTGCACTCTATTTTATTTTTATACCATGGCATGTCAAGGCAGGTGCACAGGTGTTCATGCTGCTGTCAATACAGAAGAGCCGAAACGGCCCAATGCCCGGGAGCAGAGGCCCGGGCTGAGTGAATTCCTTGATCCAGGAAGGATAAAGCACTTGTAGCAAAAGTGAGACAGACCAGAGGAGAGATGCAGGATGCACAGGAGCCTGAAGCTGAGATGAGAGTGTCTGCCGAATGTGTGCTTACAGCCTGAATGTGTGTTTCCGGCACGCTAAGCACATGGCAAGGGCTTTATGCATGAACCTGTTTAATCCACAGGGCAAGTCTGGGAGGGAGGGGCCGGTGTTCCCCGTGCCTAAGAGCTGATGGTTCCTGTGTGGTGTCGCACTCCTGCGATCTCAGCACCTGCCGGGTGAGGCCAGTCTGGAGGCTCACTCGCTCTAGAGTTGGGCAGTCCCTGTGTCAGCCTTGCTCCCAGGCAGAGTCCTCAGGCCGGCCGTGCAGAGGCTGGGCTCACTCACAGGCTCGCACACCCACACCACCCTTCTGATCATCACTTTGTTCTCTTGCATAGCTGACTGCATATAGGTTAATGCGCTCATAAAGAAAGAGAGAGGGAAAAAAACAAAACAAACTAGCAAATGAAGTCAATGCCTTGGGAATCCTCTCCACCTGATCTTGGAGGTTTCCCCTGCACAGCAGCTGTAGCACCGAGGACTGAAGCAGAGACCACCCAGCTCCATTCCGCCTGCCACCAAACTAGCTAGACCTTGGGTATACACAGCAGCCTTTCTATACCTCAGTTTCTCATCCGTAAATGGAGATATGATAGGGCTTCAGTCTGAGCAGAGTCCTAGGTCTGCATATGTCAAGGCTCAGCGGGCTCCCTGCCCGGGGATGTAGTTAATATATACTAAGCAAACCAAATTCGGCCTCATTATGGCTCCTCCTGAATTAGAGAAGCAGCATGCAAGCCCTCGTTCCCAGGCCCAGAGCCTGGGGTAGGGGAGGTAGCCCCCGGAGCACCTGTGGGACCAGATGGGTGAGGGAAGGTGTCACACCTCCCCCAAAACACATGTGGCTTGAACATCTTGTTCCAATCTGGGCACGGTCCCACTCTCTTAAGTAAGTGAGACTCTGAAATGCACAATTGGAAAGCTATGCTTCCTGGCATGTGAGTTTAGGAATGGGGCCCACCCAGAAGCAACAGCTATGTCCTAGAAAGGGGGAGGGTATGATAGAGCCAGGTCTCAAAGACAGGAGGAAGGGCTTTTTGTGCTGACTGCATGCTGGGGGACATGGCCTCTGCTCCAGGCTGCCTGTGGGTGCCATCATGCTCACTGGCAAGCTACAGGACAGGGGCCACACCCACAGATAAACACTTAGTGGGTCCCCTGTAAGGCTTGCCCCTGTGGCCATGCTAGGCTCCTGGGCAGAAGATGGCGTCCTGTCAGCATGGAGCCTGACTTGCAAGCTAATTCCAGCTAATTGCCACTGAAACCTGCTAGGATCACATCTGTTGGGCCTGGAGATTAAATCAATATTTGACAATCTTGATTAAACACAGCCAAGGAACCCTTGTAAAAGAACAGCTGTTCAAGCCGCATCCTGTTCCTGGGGGCTGGGGGGTGGGCTGGGCTGCAGAGTCTCTGACTCTCCATGTCTTCACCTGAGGATGGCTGGGGGCGTGGGTGGATACTAGGGGGAGTATTAGGGAGACCCCAGGAAAGTGATGAGAAAAGCTTCTGCAGGGAGGGAGGGAGAGAATGGGGGTGCGGGCTACACTAGGTAGCACTCTCCTGCCACAGTGGTCATGTTTCATCCTAAGTGCTCCCTGATTCCTCACTGCCACATCCTTGTCAGAGCACAGGACATGAAGCCCTGGGCTCAAGCCTCTATCTTCTACCAAGGGAACAACACTCAAACAAAATGCCCTCGAAATAGGGAAGATATCTGAGATGGCCCACAGAAACGGAGAGGAAGAGGGGCTCTGCACCTGGGTCTGCTGACTCCAGGCTCAGATCTGTGACAACTCCTCCCACCCCCAAGCAGTACAGCACCTTTTGACAGCACCAGATGTCACAAGTGGGAGAAACCCACCCTCCACTTCTGTTGAGCTGGGGCCTCAGCTACGACCTGCTCTATCCGGTACTCAAGTCTTCCCAGCTCCACACAGCAAGGGTGTCTCCACCCCCAAACCCCACCAATCTCTCCCTTCTCTTACTTTCTGTTTCTCTCCAACCAAACTGCTTTTATACTGTGCTGATTCTACATGGCACTACATGGCACTTCTGGAGAGCGACCTATTATCTCCCCCACTTTACAGAGTAGAGCTCTGAGGCTCAAAGCAGCAAGCCACCCACTGAAGATCACAGGGAGACAAAAGGTTCAAGTGGGATTCGAACCTCAGCACATCAAATCCACAGCCATCATAACCATGGCCATGGATACAGCCCTAATAAATTCCTGCCCTCAGTCTGTGATGACTGGCGGCCATGCTCAGGCTCTGGTATTCAGCCTGCCTGGGATCAAACTGCAGCTCCACTAAGTACACGGAGAACTATATCACATGTGCCCTTACTAGTGTACCCAGCAAGAAGGTTCCCATGAGGTACTTGGCACAGTAAATGGCACACCACAGACACCAGGACTGGTCACTTTTTTTTTTTTTTTTTTTTTTATAAAAAGATGTTATTTATATCCTCTGGAAGTTTGCAATGGCTGTAAACTGTCATCAGGGTTCTGGGGTCTGAACCTGGGTCCATGTGCTTTGGACTGCTAAGGATCTTGCTACCCTGCTGGGTATACGACTCAGAGAGAAATGCCTGCTTAAGCAACTGTGACAGTGCATTGCCTGTGGGGGAGGAGTGAGAGATAGCCACAGGCCTTCAAGACACTGGCCACTCAACGGCTCTCTCTCTGGCTCCACTATGGGGCCAAGGTCAGGGTAGCAAGCCTGGGAGGCAGGAGAGGCCTGAAAGAGGGCTTGGTGGGCGAAGAAGTGCTCCATGTGCAAGCATGGTCTGAATTCCCAGGATTCACATAAAAGCTAGGCATGGCAGCGTGCCGTGGTGATACCAGGCAGAGGCAGGCAGATGCTGGGGGCTCCCGCCTGTCTAAAGGGTGAGCTCCAGATTCTGAATGGGGCCCTGCCACAAATACAAAACCCGTGGAGAGCAACGGAGGACACCACCTCAATGTGATGATCTCAGGGTTCCATGACCCATGCACCTGAACATACACACATGCATATTCTGCCCCCGAAAGCAGCATCGAAGCAGGACTGCCTTTGTCTGCGGTTTAGAGGAGGCTCACCATGTTGGCTCACATTTATTCAGAAATAGAACCTTTCAAGAAAATTAGTTACTTTTACCAGTGACTGAAGTAAAAATCAAACTAAAAACCAATCTGGAGTCCAAAAGAATGGCATATCATCTTTTGTATTAAAAAAAAATGCTAAAAACTGTTGTGGCCATTTACCTTCCTCACCTTCAGTCTAGGTCAACACAGGGAAAGGTCTAGACCGTGGGTCCATCTGGGTGGGAAGTGACAGTGAACAAGCTGAGTGTGAGGATGCAGACCCACTGTGAGAATGCAGACCCAGTGAGAGGATGCAGACCCAGTGTGAGGATGCAGACTCAAGTGTGAGGATGCTGACTCAGTGAGAGGATGCAGACTCAGTGTGAGGATGCTGACTCAGTGTGAGGATGCTGACCCAGTGTGAGGATGCAGATCCAGTGTGAGGATGCTGACCTAGTGTGAGGATGCTGACCCAGTGTGAGGATGCTGACCCAGTGTGAGGATGCAGACTCAGTGTGAGGATACAGTCTCAGTGTGAGGATACAGTCTCAGTGTGAGGATGCTGACTCAGTGTGAGGATGCAGACCCAGTGTGAGGATGCAGACCCAGTGTGAGGATACAGTCTCAGTGTGAGGATACAGTCTCAGTGTGAGGATGCTGACTCAGTGTGAGGATGCAGATTCAGTGTGAGGATGCAGACTCAGTGTGAGGATGCTGACTCAGTGTGAGGATGCAGACCCAGTGTGAGGATGCTGACCCAGTGTGAGGATGCAGACCCAGTGTGAGGATGCTGACTCAGTGTGAGGATGCAGACCCAGTGTGAGGATGCTGACCCAGTGTGAGGATGCTGACCCAGTGTGAGGATGCAGATCCAGTGTGAGGATGCAGATCCAGTGTGAGGATGCAGACCCAGTGTGAGGATGCTGACCTAGTGTGAGGATGCTGACCCAGTGTGAGGATGCAGACTCAGTGTGAGGATGCAGACTCAGTGTGAGGATACAGTCTCAGTGTGAGGATACAGTCTCAGTGTGAGGATGCTGACTCAGTGTGAGGATGCAGACCCAGTGTGAGGATGCAGATCCAGTGTGAGGATGCAGACTCAGTGTGAGGATGCAGACCTAGTGTGAGGATGCTGACCCAGTGTGAGGATGCAGACCCAGTGTGAGGATGCAGATCCAGTGTGAGGATGCAGACCCAGTGTGAGGATGCTGACCTAGTGTGAGGATGCTGACCTAGTGTGAGGATGCAGACCCAGTGTGAGGATGCAGATCCAGTGTGAGGATGCAGACCCAGTGTGAGGATGCTGACCTAGTGTGAGGATGCTGACCCAGTGTGAGGATGCAGACCCAGTGTGAGGATGCAGACTCAAGTGTGAGGATGCTGACCCAGTGTGAGGATGCTGACCCAGTGTGAGGATGCAGACTCAGTGTGAGGATACAGTCTCAGTGTGAGGATGCAGACCCAGTGTGAGGATGCTGACTCAGTGTGAGGATGCAGACCCAGTGTGAGGATGCTGACCTAGTGTGAGGATGCTGACTCAGTGTGAGGATGCAGACCCAGTGTGAGGATGCTGACCTAGTGTGAGGATGCTGACTCAGTGTGAGGATGCAGACCCAGTGTGAGGATACAGTCTCAGTGTGAGGATACAGTCTCAGTGTGAGGATGCTGACCCAGTGTGAGGATGCAGACCCAGTGTGAGGATGCAGACCCAGTGTGAGGATGCTGACCCAGTGTGAGGATGCTGACCCAGTGTGAGGATGCAGACTCAGTGTGAGGATACAGTCTCAGTGTGAGGATACAGTCTCAGTGTGAGGATACAGTCTCAGTGTGAGGATGCTGACCCAGTGTGAGGATGCTGACTCAGTGTGAGGATGCAGACTCAGTGTGAGGATGCTGAGTGTGATGATGGAAGCCAGAGGCAGCTGGGTCAGGAGGTTAAGGTCATCTTGGCCATCTCACTGAAGACAGCAAAGGCTCCATGCTTGGCAAGCACAGCCAACTGAGTTATATTTCCAGCTCTAAACAATGCCAAATATACCTGTGTTAGATATCTAATTTTTCTGAGGGCTCTATCTTCACACACACACACACACACACACACTGCACACACATATACATATATATGTACAACTTCATATATGCATATAATATATCTTGATGATGTCACTATCCTGAGATCCCTGAATATTCCTCAACCCTATTTTTAAAAAATAACTCACTAGGCTGGTGGTGGCAAATACCTTTAATCCCAACACTCGGGAGTCAGAGGTAGGTGGATCTCTGTTGAGTTTGTTGTCAGCCTGGCCTACAGAGCTCTGATAGCCAGACCTTGTTAGATATGTGATTTAAAAAAAAAAAAAAAAAAAAGTGAGCCGGGCGTGGTGGCGCACGCCTTTAATCCCAGCACTCGGGAGGCAGAGGCAGGCGGATTTCTGAGTTCAAGGCCAGCCTGGTCTACAAAGTGAGTTCCAGGACAGCCAGAGCTACACAGAGAAACCCTGTCTCGAAAAACCACCAAAAAAAAAAAAGTGTATTTTTTTATGTATATGTATATATGTATGTGCCTGCATGCGTTTATGGGTAGAAGAGGGTTTCAGATCGCCTGGAGCTAGAGCTCCAGGTAGTTGTGAACAGCCTTACATGGGTCCTTGGATCCAAACCTGAGTGGGTCTTCTAGACCTTAACCAGTAAGGACCCTTAACTGCTGAGCCATCTCTCCAACCCCTAATTTTTAAAAGTATATAAATGTATTTAAACATCTCAGTTATCAGAGCACTGTTTTCGGAGACCTGTGGATTTGTATTCTGAGTCTGCATGTGACCTACTCTGACTAGGTGGGTGTGTACATGTGAACCACGCTAGACAGCCCACTTGGCCTGTAATCCTTTCTCTCCCTTAAAAGCACTCACCCACCCTCCAACCGTGGACAGGGTATTCGTGAAAACACACCTCTGCACCTGTTGGGAAAAGAGCACTTCTTCTGAGGTGGGAGGGGCTGGGAGATGTGGCCTGTGCTCACAGAGGCAGTCTCAGAGCAACTTATCTGGGGACAGGGGGAGGTGGGCACAGACAAGGGATGACGGGATGGCAGGAACATGAATGCCAGCCCTGTGCCTGCAGCAACACCACAGAAGGCTCTGGAAGGGTTAGTTTCTTCTCAGGCCCATAGGTCTGGCTGGCAGATGGTAAGAGTTGGCTGCTCTGTTCCCACATCATCTGCCCTGGGGCAATGCTGCAGGGACTGCTGCCTCGGGCCAGGTGAAGGACAGAGCTGAGGCACAGGCTCCCAGGAGGCCAGTGCAATGGTGGCCTGCCCAGCACAGGACACAGGAACGGGGCCTCCAGACCACAGCACTTTTAAATAAAGGCGCGCACGTGTCTTCGCTCACAAATGGTGGAACTTTTCTCCAGGCAATTTGGCAACCAATTTAAATGTAAAAATTTCACCTACTGAACTAAGTATTGCTACTTCCGGAAATTGATCCCAAAGAAGTAACTTGAGATGAAAAAAATAATAATGATTAATGGCATTGATTATAAAGGGAAACAAAAACAAAGAACATAGCACCGGCCCTAATGATGTCTCAGATGGCTCATGGAGCAAGGGGAACATGGCCCAGCATCCACTGATGATAAACACTCCAGCAGCAAAAAAATACACACGCTCTCAGAGAGATGCTGGGACAGACGCTCTGGAGGTAGCAGTGTTTATACTTTCATGGATTTCCCAAGTTGCTTTAATCTTCCCTTTCCCTTTCATTTCCTCTCCCCTTCCCTTCTCTTTCCTTTGCTTTTGGTTTCTCTTTTCTTTCTTTCTCCTCATCTTCTCTTTTAAAGACAGGGTCTCTCTCAGCAGTCCTGGCTGTCCTGGAATTCCCTATATAGTTTAGCCTGGCTTCAAACTCAGAGATTCTCCTGCCTCTGCCTCTGGAGTTGTATGACTATTTGCCTGCATGTGTGTGTGCATCACTTGCAAGGGTGGGGTGCAGGTGGGAAACCCCCTAAACTGGATTTACAAATGTTTCTGAGAACCTAACCTGGGTCTTCTACAAGTGCACCAAGCTCTTAGACCACTCCCCAAGCCAGCCTCTGCTTCTCTTTCCCTGGTCTCACTATACAGCTAGGGCTGGCTCTAAACTTTCCTCCAGCAATCTGGAGTCAGTGGCTCTCAACCTGTGGGTCTCCACTTCCTTTGGGGGGCCCAATGACCCTTCCACAGGATTCACCTAAGACCACTGGAAAAACACAGATATTTACAATCGGATTCATAACAGTAACAAAATTACAGCTATGAAGTAGCAACAAATATACTTTTATGGTTGGGGGTGTCACCACAACATGAGGACTGTATTAAAGAGTCACAGCGTTAGGAAGGAAGGTTGAGAAGTTCTAATGCTGGAATAATGGTTGTGTACAACCAAGCCCAGCTAATGCATTTTCAACATGGGTGTGGGCGATCATCTTTGAGTTTGGGGCCAGCTGAGGCTGCAGGGTGAGAACCTGTCTCAAAAAAACCAAACAACAGCCCCAAGGAAGAACACACACACACATACCCACTTCTATTCACTCACAGTCCTGACATCTTGTGCAATGCTAAGCCAGAGCTGGGGGTGTGGCTTGGCTAGATGCACAGCCCTAACCTAGCACAAAGTGGCTCTGGGCTTGACCCCTAGCATCGCATAAACTGGGTCTTAACCTGTAATCTCAGCACTCAGGAGGTAGTTCAAGGTCAATCTTGTCTTGAAGATAAAGCCTACCAACCAAAGGAAAAAAAGTGTAACAATTTTCTACATCAAAGCCAGCCTCATCCAGCTCCAGAGAGGGGGCACGTAGTAACTTTCTTCCCCTCCAGACGCCAGCAGATGCCAGGGCAGGCAGTGCCACCCCACGGCAGTGAGGTGACAGGGGGCCGAGTGATGAGTGAGGATGGAAGGCCTACTGCTGTTCCCTAGGACACCGTGGCAGTTGGGTACACTCAGACTCCTCCCCCTTCAGACAAGTCTGCAGTGGGCTGGGTCAGAGGAGGCATAGCTCTGGAGGGTTAATCTCAGTTACTACAAAGGTAAATGGAGTCTGGTGGGGGGAGGGGAGATTTCTGTGCCAGACTGCTTTCTTAGTAAAAAGGAGTCGCCGCTCCCAGCATTTCCCTTCCAGCCTTCTGAATTTGAATGCTTCTGTTCCACGTACTCCTCCCCTCCCCCCATACACTTTTTTTTTCCCCTTTTCCCGAGACAGGGTCTCACTATGTAGCCTTGGCTGGCTTGCAGTTCACTATGTAGAACAGGCTAGCCTTGAACTCACAGATTCACTTGCTTCCCCTCCTGAGAGCTGGGATTTATGCTGTGGACCCCTCACCCAGCCATGCCCAGCCATGCGAGTGCTGGATGACGGGAATGTGCCACTCACTGTCCCCACTTCTTCTCTGTCTAGACACCCACCAGTCGCATCTTCCGTCCAGGGACAGTTACCCATTTGGTTCCTGAGCTTAGCCTTTTCCTGGGGTTTCTGTCTTCCAGTAGACACATCAGCCGTGGAACGAGTCACGCCTACGGTGTGAGCCTCCTCATCAGGGCCATTTGATGGCTGCAAGGAGACTGATCCCAACCAGTATGTGCATGGGGCCTGTTCTCCACCGGGCCCCCTCTGAGCACTGTTCCTAGGTTGGCTCCTCTGATCAGCGCAATCCTCCTAGAGAGGTATTATTGCTATTTATCCCTTTTTTACACAACAGGAATTGAGGCGCAAGAATGAAAGTGACTTGCATAAGGTTACATTGCTGTAAGAGGCAGAGCTGGGTTCAAATTCTGCCCGCTGACTTAGAATGTCCTTAACGGCTAAGATTTCTCCACTTTGGACCAAGTCCAAAGTCTGTGGCTTAAGGACACCCTGGAGCCAGATCTGAGTGGAAGGCACAGTTCACTTCCTGATGCAGAGCAAACACTCACTGGCTCCCCAAGCATTCCAGCCCCGAGGATAAAAAGTCTCGTGGCGAGAGGAGAGCTTCTGATGAGGCAGAGGGAGAGGCAGGCCAAGTGGAAACTTCTAGTGCTTTGGAAAGTGAGTTATGTCAAATGATGTTTGCTGGGGCACACAGGTGAAAGGATGTCTTGCTAAAGCACACACATGAAAGACTTCCTGAAGCAGACACAGGCGAAAGCATGTTTGGATTTAGCAGACACGTGAAAGGACTGGAATGAAGGAGTGTAAATATGATCCACAGACAGTGGGAGATGAGCACCGAGGCTTGGTTTGGTTTGCTCTGCCTCGCTACTCTTCACTAAAGACACGCATGTATCGATCTGTGATCTGTCTTACACAGCATCGTTGAGCTCAACTTTTGGTAACACCGTCTTTGTCAGAAACTAGCCCAAGAACTGAGAGGTTCCTGTGGCACTTCAGTGGCCTCTACTCAGGCCAGTTGGTGAGCCTGGCAGTTTTGTCAGGACTGAACTATGGCTGCTGGTGTCTGCCTGCCTAGAGGACTGGTCTGCAGTTGCTGAGCTGTATTTGGTGTTTGCTATGGGACTGAACTGTTGACAAAGAAGATCGAGCTCACCCCCAAGGAACTATTGCTGAACAGGTCCACTTCCCCCATCCTAAGTAATTTTTCTCTTCCACTGCCTCTGCTGGGAGGTGGGCTAGGAGAGGTTGAACCCTTATTAAAAGTGAGTTGCCTGCAAGTAGGCAGTCCTAGTTGCCTCCCCCATACCCTCTGCTCCACGGTCCCCAGTCCTTCCTGCTACATAGATATAGGAAGATGTGATACCAGGGGCCAAACCATATAGACATAGAGGCTCTGGGACTTGGAGAGGGCTCACCTATTTGCCATGCTGGATTAGAATTCAAATCCCGACCACTGACTTCAGAACTTCCCTTCCTGAATGTGTCCTCTCATCTCCTTGCAAAGAGATACCTGGTACTGACCAGACTGCCCATCTGTGGAGATGGCTCTGTGATAAGAGCACTTGCAATTTGGTGACCAGCACTCACATCTGGCAGCTCACAGCTACCTTTAACTCCAGTTCCTGGGGATCTGACACTCTTCTGGTCTCTGCATACCTGCACATAAAGACGCATATGCGGGCTGGTGAGATGGCTCAGTGGGTAAGAGCACCCGACTGCTCTTCCGAAGGTCCAGAGTTCAAATCCCAGCAACCACATGGTGGCTCACAACCATCCGTAACGAGATCTGACTCCCTTTCTTAAAAAAAAAGACGCATATGCGTATACATAAATAAAAATAATAAAGAACAAATCTTAAAAATGTTATGGTAGAGCACTTACTTATCAACATGGACAAGGCCCTGGGTTTGATCCCCTGCACAGCAAACTAACAGAAGCAAGCACATCTCCAGACCACATTTTACAACCATCAGCTGCCCGGTGCAGAGGAAGCAGAGTGGTGAGAAGCAAACGTGGGCTGGAGGTAGAGCCTTTGCCTAGGAAGAATCCCCCAGTGAGGACATGGGGGTGTGGCTCAGCAGTAGAGAGCACTTGCCTTGCATGTGTTAGACACTGGGTTTGATCCTCAGCACCACAAAAGCAAATGGAAAGAAAACAGAGAAGGCAGACCTGTGATCAGGAGCAAGGGGAGGAGCACTGGTGATCGGGGAGGAGCATGGGGGAGGAGCTTGGGTGGGATGAGAAGGAACGCTCCCTTGCATCCGCCTACCATCTGCAGCCCAAGGCAGACCCTGGGTTGAGTCTCACAGATTCACGGGGGTGCAGACACGTCAACACTCTCTGAAGCACTTTTTGCTGAGGTGTGGATCTGGTACAACTTGGTACCTCATACTAGGGGACCAGAAATGTGAGCTGCAGCAAGGAGTACCCAGGGGACAGCTGGATTATCACTGCTGATGCATAACAATGTGGCTAGCTCTCAAACACAAAATGTTTTGTGAAAATCATTAGAGACAGAAAACACACACCCAAGGCTGTTTCTGGAAGCTGGTGCGTTAGGAGACACGGTTTCTTATGCAGTCCAGGCTGGCCTTGAACTCACAGAGCTACATCTGCCTCCCGAGTGCTGGGATTAAAGGTGTGCACACCACACCCAGCTACAGGCTGCTCCTTTACTGAAACTCCGAGGTCTATTCTGCAAGAATCGGTCCATAGCCACAGCCATACCACAGACACTTTGCAAAGAGGTAGTCGTGGACGGAGGGAGTTCTTCTAGCAGGGGGCCAGCCATTCATGACACCAGTCTCTGCTTCTCTCCCTGTGGTGATGTGAGGGTGGAGCAAAAGACACAGGACTCAGGACTTTTTCAAAGGAAAACCACACTGCTTTACTCTCAAAAGCCACCAAACCACTGGGTCTGATGTGCGATCTGTGAGCGTGTGAGCTCCAGTCAGGACCAGAGCAGAGTCCTCTCTCTCTACCCTGTGGCGGGCACTGAGATGCCTGGTCAATTCCCACTGCCTCAGCTCCTGAAAGAGGGACTCCAATTGGTCAAAGGCAACAGGGTGAGTTGCTCCTCTCTGATCTGACTGGCTGATTGGCAGGGACCCATGACCTAAGCTGGACCAACTGTAGCCTGAAAGGGTTCAGAGCTCATGGGGGAAGGGTCTTTTCAGTGTGATCTCTCTCAATGCCTACGCACAAGAAAGCATGTGGCCCTAGATGTCACCGGAAGCCATTCTGGGACCTAGGGACATGAGGATGGGGAAGCAAGGTTGAGAGCTGGCATCTGCGACACGTGTATTAAGTGGCTGATTCTATCCAGTCTGGTGTCGCCTGCCTCTGGACTTGTACAAGATATGTAATGGCTTTCCTGTTTGGCCAGATGGTGCCAGTGTGTTCCAAGCACAAGAATCTCCATGTAGATTTGCATGCTAGCCAGCTGTCTTTGCTCTGTTTTCCTAAGGCAGGTCTTGTTACATAGCCCAGGCTGGGCTTGTGAGTCTGCTGCCTCAGCCCCCTGAGCACTAGGATTACAGACATGTGTTCTGGCCAGCCACTTACGTTTTGATTATTAAAGGAAAATCTCTACAAGAGGGAAGTGGGCAGCAGCAGTAAGAACAGGAAGGTGAATCCATCCCTGTGTAAAGTGATGGCTTGCAGCTCTCGTGCCAGTCTTCAGAACAGTCCTCAGTGACGTCCTGTGTGTGCGGGGCTCGGGGAAGCCCCGGCAGAGTGGCCCACTGCATCCTCCCCATGCTCACAACAGCTGCCTTGCAGCAGGTCCTGTGTTCTGCTGCTCCCGACAGCAGCAGGGGGCTCATCCCCAGCTGCTAGGGCTGAGGATGAGAGGCAGGCCTGAAAGCTGGCTGGCCTTCCCGCAGCTGCTCTGCTCCTGCATCAAAGGTTGCAACTGGGGATCTGGGCCACTGCTGTGAGCTCTGAGTTGGCACATGGACCTCGGCGGCGCATGGACCTCCCAAGGCTCCCAGCTCCCCATCATCTTATCAGGTGAAAGGGCATTGGAGAGGAGTGGAAAGCAAAGGGAAGCTCTTTCTGAACACAGCCTGCCCCGGGTCCGATCTGTAAGCAGCTGGGCGCCCTGCTCCTGTAGAGTACTGAGTCACAGCTTGTCACACGGATTTGGAAAGCACTGAGCAGAGAGTGCCAGGCACGTGGTTATTTCATGACTATTGTTACTTGACAGTGTGTAGCTATGTATTTAATCCCAGAAACACAGTTACATGCTGTAAAATGTAAGTTTTTAATCTATAGTCCTTTTCTTTGTAGCCTGGAACATCCTGAGGAGGACGTTGAACCTCTGATCCTTTGGCCTCTCAAGTGCAGGAATTACGGGTGGGAGCCACCATATCTAGTACATTAGCTACTTTTCTACTGCTTTGATAGAACACCACAACCAAGGCAACTTATAGAAGGAAAGGTTCAGTTTGGGCGTATGGTTCTCAAGGGTAAGCGTCCAGGGCCATCACAGCAGGGAAGTGTGAGCAAGCACCAGACAGGGCAGTGGGGACAGCTGAGCGCTTACATCTTGTACCACAAGCAGGAAACGGAGGGGGCAAACTCCAATAGCCCAGTCTTTAAACTCTCAAAGCCCACCCCTAGGGATAGACTTCCTCTAGCCAGGCCTCCCCAAACAGTACCACTAACTGGGGACTGAGTATTCAAATGTCTATGGGGCCATCTTATTCGAACCACCATAGCCAGTGGTATTTGATCAATTTTGACATGCCTACAACTAGTCTAGCTCTATCTGACACACACTGAACAAACTGTCCCCAGCACCCCCCAAACAGCTCTTCTTTGTGTCCCTTCTTAGGACAGGGTATCTCACAGGCTCCTGTGTTTCGGGTCCTTGAGGAGGCCCAAGGGTGATGAAAAAGCTATTTCTACAAGATGAAGAGGCTGGAGCCAGGGAGGCTTTCCTGTGCTCAAGAGTCTTCCTTCCCTTTCCTTTTTCCTTTCTTTTCCTTCCTTCCCTTTCCTTCCCTCCCTCCCTTCTCCTCCCATGCGTGTGGGCAAACAGGAGGATATGCAAGCAGCCGGGACCCTAGCAGTCACCCGGACCCTGTCATTTGAGGGCTGGTCTGCTGTCTTCTTCTTACTCTCTGGTTAGTTGGTTGACGTTCAACATCCCTAGCTGCTGTTCTCTCACACCGATTCTTAGACCCCAATCTCTGTACAGCTGCTAGAACCATTAAGAGATGCAAAATCTGGCCAGCTCCCTCCAAGACCTGAAGGTCAGCTCTCGGCCTCTCGGCCTCTCTGCCATGGCCTGCTAAGCTCTGCCACATCCTACCTCTGCTGGGCCACCCTCACTCTTTCTGTCTCTGTCTCGAAGCAAACTTCCTAGTTTTGGAGACAAGGTCTCCCTGTGCAGCCCAGGGTGGCCTAGAACTCCAGATCCTCCTGTCTCAGCCCTGCCCCCGGCCAGTACTAAGGTTACAGACATGTTCCACTATGCCCAGCACCACTGAGCACTGTGTTCTTCCATTTTTTGAGACAGAGTCTCCCATAGTCTAGGCAGGCCACCAACTCAATGTGTAGCTCAGGATAACCTTTAACTCCTGACACCCCCATGCCTACCACCCAAATACTGGGATCACAGGTGCATCCTCATGCAGCACTAGCAACTTTTCAAATGGAAAAATGTTTTCTAGATTGTGCATTTTCCTTTATTTTTATGTAACAGATTTGTATTTAGAGTCTCTGAGGGAATTGAGCAGACAGTAGTCTACATAAAGACACAAAAAGAACACTGCACCCACGGATTCCATGAGGTCACAAGAACAGTGATAACGGTAACAGTCACCATGTTCTGAGCCTGCGTATGTGGGGATCCAATTTATCTCATCAAATAACATCTTTACTGAGATTATTGTAGATTCACACAGCATTGTGAGACGTAATAGAGAAAGTTACTAAACCTAGTTTGTAAATGCTAACACTGGACACAACTCTAGAACAGTATCATAAACAAATGCAAGCTATTGATTTCATTCAGACTTTTTTCCCCTTTATTTTCTAAGACAGGGTCTCACACTCTACAGCCCATTTTGTCCCGCAACTCCCTACCATAGCCTGGGCTACCCTTGAATTTGTGGTTACTCTCCTGCCTCAGCCTTCCAAGGGCTGGGCACTGCCCCACCCCTCCTGCTAGCATGACACCATCTTCAGCTTTTCTTCTTAGGAGTGTTCATTTGTGTGGCAGGAGGGCACAGGCGCCACGGTGAGTGTATGTGGAACTGTACGGTGACTACATGGCTGCTTCTCTCCTTCCATCTGTACGCGGGTTCTAGAGACTGAGGTTGGCTGACCAGGACATTATGTGCTGAGCTATCTTGCCAGCCCATTATCCATATTTTCTACACTGTGTGTGTGTGTGTGGGGGGGGGTTGTGTTCTCTACAAGCTTACCACGTGCATGTGTGTGTATTCACCACCACCATGGTAGGAACAGGGAGGGTATATGGGTGATTTTCAGTGAGCCCCTGAGTTCCACCCTATCCCCGTTCTGGAAGACACCATCACTGCAAAGGTTGCTCGCGCTGCCGCTTATGGCCCTGACCACCTCCCATCAGCACCCACTCCGAGCCATCACGTCAGTCGTAGCTATGGTCAGCTCTGCACACTGGCCTGGCAGCACAGCTTTCCTCTCTCAGCACTGTCCGTCCCCCCGTCCATCCCCCCCCCCCCCCCCCCCGGCTCCTTCAGCTTACCTCACACTGCACAGCTCTCTCTGAAGAGGACCACGGCCCAGCACCCACAGCCACGGCTTTGTTTACCTGGATACTGGGCTGTTTCCAGTTGAGGTAAGGCGCAAAGCTTTTTATGAACAATGGTAGGCAGATTTTTGTGTGGACAAAGATCTTATTTCTCTGGGCTAAGTGCCCAAGAGTTCACTGGCTGGGTCATATGACAGCTGTGTACTTAGTTTTTATGAAACCGTCCGTGTGGGGTTTTTTTTTTTTTTTTTGCATGGATGCCTTACTGCATTCTTGCCAGCACTGTCTGAGGGACCCAGCTCTCCACACTCTTCACCGGTGACTCTGCTCAGTTCCTCAGCAAAGGTCCCCTACGGGGCTGCTGTGCAGCAGGTACTGTTCTAGAGCTGGGGATGCAGCAAGGAACAGGACTGCACTCGAGCTGAGTGGCCATCCAGGAGGATTGGAGGCTAGCCTGGGCTAACTGATGAGACCTCCACCTTGAAACACCAAAAGACAGGAGTTTACTGGCTGACTGGCAGACAGGTAATATACAAATCCACTGAGCAATTATGATAAAAGCTGAAGGAAACAGAGTACAAATAATAAAAAATGATGAGTACACGGGCTCTGGCTACTGAGCCAGGCAGGCTGTAGCCCAATTCCAACTCCGTTTACATCTACTGTGAATGTATAGCACAGGCAAGGGACCTGACTTACTAGCGTGTCAGTTCCCCATCTGTAAAACCAGATGGCAAGCCTGCTCTCGTAGCATGTAGGCTGTCTCAACAGAAGTAAACAGAAGGCTAAGGGTGCAGCTCAGTAGAAGAGAGCTCGCTCAGAATACCTCGTGAGGGGCTGGGGGTGTGGCTCAGTGGTAGAAAGTTTGCCTAGGTCCAATACCAAGTACTAGCAGAAGAAAAAAAAATGCCTTCACTGGGGCTGGAAGACTGAGTGGTTGCCCACAGCACACTGGCAGCAAAGACAGGCTTGATGGAGACCACCTGTTTATGGCTCTCTGCCAGCACTCAGTGGTGGAGGCGGTGCTGCTAAGAAGCCATACAGCGGTGAGGACTTCCAAGCTCTGTATGGCATGGCTCTGTATTCTTTTTTTTTTTTTTTTTTTTTCCGATTTTCGAGACAGGGTTTCTCTGTGTAGCCCTGGCTGCCCTGGCACTCACTTTGTAGACCAGGCTGGCCTCGAACTCAGAAATCCGCCTGCCTCTGCCTCCCGAGTGCTGGGATTAAAGGCGTGCGCCACCACGCCCGGCGGCTCTGTATTCTGAAGGGAAACCCATTCTGCTGAGGACTGACAGCTCTGCCACAGCAGAGGAAGGGACAGCAACATGCAGTTGTGTGGCAACTAGGACAAAGAAGAACCTGGGGCTTTCCGCACCCAGGGAATCTGCCACCATTCACAAGTGAGTTGAAGAGGGGCCCTTGCTGAATGAAGGCAGCACCTGAGTCCACGACACTCTCTGGGTCCACAAAGACACCGCATTTGGAAGAGAATGCCAATGTTGGGAGCCCCTCCTGGCCTGCTTATGTCGCCCTACACCTGGCCAAGAGAGGCATGTTTGGTTGACATCCTATGAAAGAAAGAGGGAGATGCGCAGTAGGAGCAGGTAGCAGGCGGCTCGGGGCCTGGGAGAAAATGAGGACACCCATACGGAGAGCGGGAGGGAGCGCTGGCTCTGAGAGGACAGATTCATGAGTCACGGCAGCCTAAGACTTCTGAGGAACGTCAGAGCTGCAGTGACCTGCTTTGTGGGCCTCCCATGACCTAGAGTGACCAACAAGCTGCTCTTTCCTAGGATTGAATCTAGAACTGGGGCACCTTCTCCTGTGCAGAAAATGACTTTGAATCCTGCAGGTAGGGCAAACAGTTGGCAGGGGAGCCTCTGACCACGAGCTTTCCTAGGGAAGGGTGCTGGGATGCTAAGCCTTGAATGTGCAGAGGAATTCAAAACCAAACTGCCACTTCATCCTTGCAACCCCTCCATGAGACTACAGTCCCAGACTGTGGCAGCTGAAGCAGGGGATCATGAGTTCAAGGCCAGCCAGAGCTACATAGCAAGACCCCCATCTCAGAGAAACAATCCAAACAATCCCAACTGAGGACAGCTCCCTGGGCCCACTGTGGCCAACCTTACTGCCTTTGCTGACAATGCTGGAATGCCTGTTAACTTCCCTTATGTAGCCAACACCTTCCTACCTCAGGCCCTTGGCTTTGGTTTATCCAGAGAAGATGTGAAGTTCCACAAATTATGCAGCTAAGCTCCCACATTTGGGAAAACTGCACCCAGAATGCAATGGATACACCTGCTGGGTAAGCAAGGGAGATATCCTACCACAAACAACAGGGGCCCAGCCTTCCAGGGTGTGGGCTCCTATCTACCTTCAGAAAAGCCTCCTGAGGCTGTCTTGTCCCCACCCTGTTCTGGAAGAAGATCCCCTCCTTCTGCTCTCTCTAGATATTCTGTACTGTCTTTCTAGTCAGTGACCCCAGGCAAGCCCCATGGCTATGTAGTGACAGCTTACCCAGACGGTGGGGTTGAGGATCAGACCCCTGGTGACATGGCGTTATCCCAATAGCAACTCCTTGCTAAACACCCACAGTGCTTCCTGCATCACCTCTGGACCCCTGAAGCTGAGGCCATATGAAGAGCTTCTCATAGCTCCAGGGGGGCTACCATGATCCCAGTTTACCAATGGGGACGGCTCGCCGGGCCTGTCCAACAGCAGGCAGCCAGGAATTGAATCTGGGGAGCATCCAGATAGCCAGGCAACCTTCCTACTAACGACTGCACCTCCTAACATCTGCTGGCAACTGGAGGTCAGATGCATAGAACTCATATGCCACATTGCAGGGTTGAATAGCTCATTCAAGGGCACTTCCCAAGAGTGCTAAACTCCCCCCGACCTAAGAGACAGACATTTAAAACGCTTGTAGCCGATGGTTACTGTGTGTTGCACATGACCTAAGCATCAGAGGAACACATAAATGTGCAGGGCCCCACATTTACCTGATGCATCTATGTCACCTGTGCCTCCCATCAGAGTCCAGCTCCTCATCTGGCCTCACCTTCAGAGGTCCAGCTCCTCTGTCCTCCTCCCTCTCCATTGGCCTCCCTACCTTTTTCTGCCTCTCTTCACATTCCCTCTGGGCAACTGTTCTTCTCTCTGGGTACATCCCTCCTCCAGTGATGACCCTGAGCCCCTGTTTTTCAGCACTATGTTTTATTGAGGACCCTGGGTTTCTTCCTGCCTAGGCCTTTCCTGTCTACCCCAGAACCACATGTTGTTGCCACCTTGCCATCTCTCATAGCTATCCAACCAGCTAGAGCTGTATGCCTGGATATTCATATCTTCTGCATCGCTTCACACTGATGCAGTGCTACAGAGCCATTTCCTCTGAGACAAAGCATCCCACCGTGGAGGGGAGCTCAGTATGACTCAGGATATTCTGTTTGTTTGTGTGAGACAAAGTCTCTCTATGTAGTCCTGGTTGGCTCAGAACTATTGTAGTCCAGGGTGGTCCAGAACTCATAGAGATGGGTCTGTCTTCGCCTCTTGGGTGCTGAGATTAAAGTTATGAGCCACCATACTAAGTGACAGAGTCAGGATGTTCTAAAGGGAGATGAAACATTCCCTTCTTCCTAGAAGCACCTTAAGATCAGGAAGCAAAGAACTCAAGAGCTTCAGGAAGTTCCTGAAACTGAGCAGATTCAGTAGGAACCTCTCCCAAGGTTATATACGGTAAGAACTCTAAGACACTGTCAGACAAGACAAGCCACCTGGAAGAGACACAAAGTATTCAAATTGCCTGGAAGCTGCAAATCAATGAATCAATGAGCTGTCTGGAAGAGACACTTTCTGATTTGTAGAGCTGCTTAAGTTGTGAGCGAGCTCCAGGGTCCCAGCTTCTGAGAGCCATTATCCATGCTGGGTGAATGAGCTCTGAGTCACTTCTGTTCCTCTAAGTAACCCCTCACCCATACTCCTGTACGTGACCCCAATAAAACTCACTGGCTCATTAAGTTGGGCTTTGATGGTATCCTTTGGCAGTCTGTCATTGGTTCCCTATCTAGGGCAAGGTGACATCTGTTCACATCTCCCAGGAAGAGTGTTGTACAACATGAAGCCCAACTCAATATCCTCACTATTCACCTGGCAGTTGGGCCCAAACCTCACCTTAGGCTCCCTCCCCAGAAACCCCCAAGCAGGCTGCAAGCCTCTCTTCCCACCACCACCTACTTTACAATGGCGGATGCTACAAGGAGATTCTGCTGCCCACACAGCCTGGGAGACCCCCCACTTACATATAGGTCAGATTCCCACAGCCCTGTAGGGAAAAGGCTTGTGTCCCTACAAGGCTACACAGGGAGCCCTGTGCTCTCCCTGTTTTTGAGCCGCTAAGTGGGTGTGTGACGGTATCTCCTTGTGGTTATCATTTGCCTTTCTGTAATGATATTACCGGTGATGAGATCTGATCTCTAATGGTGACAGCAATGGTAACGAGCTGTGGGTTGACCCTGATGCTGGATTTATTATGAGCCACATGCACTTTGGGATTCTGAGCAATTTGGGTTTTAGAAAGGCAAACTGTCATGGTCTGGGGTGTGCTGATAATTCATCCCAAGGGGACTTCTGCAGTGTTGATGGATATATCAGCATAGATATGCAGTCCCCTGGGGCCAGGGCCGGGTATCAAGGCCCCGAGGTCCCATAACCACATCCCAGCTCCCCACTGGGGTCTACAATGAGCATTACTACATCTTAGCTCCCAAATCTAACATCAAGTTTGATTTCACGAGTCACCATGTTTCATAGAGTTGACAAAATAAATTCAGGTAGATGGTTATGTTAACTGTATCTTTTTTTTAAAAAAAGATTTATTAATTTTATGTATGTGAGTACACTGTAGCTGTCTTCAGACTCCAGAAGAGGGCATTCAATCCCGTTATAGATGGTTGTGAGCCACCATGTGGTTGCTGAGAATTGAACTCGGGACCTCTGGAAGAGCAGTCAGTGCTCTTAACTGCTGAGCCGTCTCTCCAGCCCGTTATCTGTATCTTTTAAGTTAAAATTTACATTTATTTATTGTATGTGCATGTCATAATATACCTATAAAAGTCAGAGAATAACCACCAGAGGCAACTGACTCTCCTTCCATCACGTGGGTCCTGGAAAGCAACCTCGGTCTTCTGTTTTGACAGAAACGCCTTTCTTTCCCCTCTGAGCCATCTTGCCAGCCCTGTCTTTTTTGTTTTCTTCTTGTGAGAAAGGGTCGCTCCATGTAGTCCTGGGGTGCCCTGAACTTGTGGTGATCTCTTTGCCTCTGCACCCAGGCATCATGGGTGTTCACTATCATTAGCAGCTTGTTTTAGGCTTTTTATGTGTTCGTTGTGGGATGATGAAGTCTCTCATGTAGCCCAGGCTGGCCCAGAATTCCCAATCATGATGGCTCCACCTTTCTTTCTACAGTACTGCATGCTCCCGCTACTGGGACCTCCCATCTCAGTTCCACTCAGTGACTTCTCCTTACCCTTCAGGCCCCTCCCACGATAAGTATCTATACATGCCAAGCTCCTCCTCACCTATATACCTGAGCTCTGGATCTTCTGCATACTGCAGCCATAGGCTCCTAAAGATGGAAAACACCTGATCACTGTATTTTCAGAGTCCCAAGGAGGCCTGGTATGCAGTAGGTGCTCAGGAAGCACCACACATCTACTCTATAGTCACTGTGTTCACGCCCCCCTCTTCCCCTTCCTGGCTGGAGATGGAAGTGCGCGTACTGTTCAGAGCCCTGCACATTCTGCCATCCTCCTGTCCCAAGCTGTATGGCTCAGCTTCAAGACAGGAGAGCCTCAGTCAAGGCCTGGGCCCCCGAAACACAAAATCAATGCTCCACCTGACCTGCTGCACGCCACATGACCCAGCAAGGAATGGCACTGAGAGTGCTCACTTTAGGACTTCAGGTTCATTTGTTGCCACCTTAGAATCTCACTCGTGGCTGGGAGTCCTGTGAGTGAATAAAGTCACGAGGGGCAGAGACACTGTGATGAGATTTGGTGGCTGCTGGAAAGCGGCAGTCTCTGGCTGCAGGAGGGTTACAGCAGTGAAAGGCCTGGGGGAGGGGCAGACAAAGCTTTTACTCCCTGGGAAGTGCTACTTCCACTTCCTGTTGGGAAGATGAAAGGTCCCACCCAGAGCTGATGTCTTTAGATAAGGCTGCAGGCTGTCTCATCAAACACACTGTCACCTCTTCTGGGATCACACAGCCAACCTCCAGTCTCTGGAGACAGAAGAGGCTGCTTAGAAGCCAAAGCCACCCTGGAAACCCTATTAGCTGGAGGATGCTTAAGCAGCAAGGATGCATGAAGGGTGTGGGCTAATTCGGGCTGACAACCTTCCAAAGAATCACCCACTGGGGCACTGCCCTCTCGCTCCATCCGGGAGAATAAATCACACTGTCAGGTCTAATTTGGGATTCGGGTGATGGGCTGTACAAAGCATCCATGTGTTCTGACTGCAGAGGTCAAGGGCAGTCACAATCCCCAGGCCAGTGCTAAAAAGCCTAGGGACATCGGCGTTGTCCTGAGAAACTAGGTTGGGAGACCAACAGCTGCGGGTTCCTGGCTCACACCAAAGGAAATTCCTGTTTTCTCTTGTAAAACTCCTGGCCCAAGACTCAAGCTATCAGCAAATTCCGGTTCTCAGAAGATAGGCTGGTGACATCTAGGCACCCTGAGAGTTCGGCATTTAGTGGGTAAGGATCCCCATGGCAGCGGGGAGTGGCAGTGGTGCTGCTGCGGCTGCTGGTACAGCTTTAAGGGCTAATGCACATGAGCTGCCTCAGCCACACCATCAGCACCAGCAACACCAGCATCCACTAAGTGACCCCTCCCCCAGCCCCACTCCCACCCCTTGCTAGGCACTGTCCCAGGTACGTAAGTTTGTAAGCACATTTAACCTTCGGAACCATCTCTGGGGACAAACAGCAGCCCCCATGGCTTAAGCTGCCCAAGTGGGCCCAGCCAGTGGCGCGGCTGAGACCGGACTCTGGGCAGGTGTGCTTGGGTTCCTTGTCAACCCATTTTGATTCAACAGACTTGGAGAAAGCCAAGCGAGGCCTAGGTATCTGCCGGGGATGCCCATGGCCTTGCGGCTTTCCTGGTTACGTTTCTTGTCGTTCTGCCGACACGCTGCACCACAGGGATGAGCACTGGGGTACACAGGAAATGTGGGCTGAAGCAACCCGCAGGATGCCAGGCAGGTTAAAAAAAAATAGACGGAATAGTTAAAAGTGAGGGTACCGTTTGTTGGGAAAGGAAGACCATAGGTATTTTCCCTGGCAATTTACAAGTCCCCCCACCATGTCCCTTGAGTCTGGCAAGGAGGATACATGACTGGTGGGGCAACCCAGAGCCAGACCAAGACGAGTGGGAGGGGCTTACACACAGGTGTAAAGCAAGACAGGACACCACATGTGTCCCTGGCTGGAAGAATTCAGACAGGAGCTGGACAGAAGGTAGCCGGGCCTGGCAGGGCCCTGAAGGCAGGCTGCCTGAGTCCGCCCGGGCCCACTACTCTGTAAGCACCCTCCCCATCCCGTGCCTCAGTGTTCACACCATTACAGGGCAATGATGGCGGTGACCTCATAGGGTGGGTGTAAGGACAGAGTGAGCTCATGCATGGAGAGTGTTTACAGCAGGGCCTGGCCA
Source organism: Mus caroli (assembly GCF_978045245.1). Taxonomy (NCBI): domain Eukaryota; kingdom Metazoa; phylum Chordata; class Mammalia; order Rodentia; family Muridae; genus Mus; species Mus caroli. The sequence continues at coordinate 115,739,980 of NW_028227263.1, read as the reverse complement.
AGAGTCAGCTCCCACTAATACCAATTATTACCGCTCTTCTCCCTGTGGAGCCAGACGCTCTGCTGGCCGGGTACCATTTGCTCTCTCCACTGCCCTTTCCTCTGGCCAGAAGGTTGAAGGTTCAATGAACTTTCCTACCTGCCTTGGTGTGTGTGTGTGTGTGTGTGTGTGTGTGTGTGAGAGAGAGAGAGAGAGACACCACTCTGCCCAGTGAGATGAAAGTGGTGTTATCTAGGGGATTCTGGGAGTGCTCTCACGGGTCACTGGAGTTAATCCCTACTTTTGTGCTGTCTGGAACTATAGCAGCAACCCTGCGGCCGGCCAAGAAGGGAAAAGCCCACAGAAACAGGGCGGCATCAAGCTATTACCCTGGCCCACCACAGAGTGTGGGAAATTTTTTTTTAAATCAAAGGTTGTTACCCTGACAAGGCCCTTCCCTCTAGCCCGTGCACCAATTAGCCACGAACTGTAGCTGACAGATGGGGAGGGTATGGGGACACTGCAGATACCTCACTAGACACAGAGAGGGGAGGCAGCTCCCAGCAGATGCTGGCATTAGTGCATGCAAGTTTGTGGATAAGCAGGGCTTCGTCAGAGTCTTAAAGCTCCCTCCAAAAGCCTTTGAGTTATATTTGGAAAATGACGGTAGGGTTGGCAGGGGAAGTACCTGGCAGGCAGACACCACCTTAGCCAAGTGAGTCAGATGACACTGGGGCGGGGGGTAGGGGGTTCATAATCACGGACACCGTGGATCCCTGGGACAATACCCTGAGGAGGAGACATTGCCTCTGTGATACTCTTCCCATTCACGATATCGCCTTTATAGAGTCAAGGGAAAACACCAAACAAAGCTAAATCCAGACGCTGCAAAATCACAGAGTGGCATGCTTCCCGAGTCACAAAAGACTAGAGAGTGCTGGGACCTGGTACAGACTGTAGCACAGTAGGCTGTTATAACTGGCTGGAAAGATAGCTTAGTGAAGTGTCTGCTGCCCAAGCATGAGGACCTGGCACTCGTGAAAAGAGCCAAGTGTGGTGGCACATACTTGTAATCCCAGGGCTGGGGATGGGGCAGATAAGTAATACACAGGCCATAGGGTCCAGTGCAAGAACCTGTCTCAAAAACCAAGAGAGGAAGCTCAGCAGCTAAGAGCACATATCGCTGGCACAGAGGACCCAAACTTGGCTCCCAGGATTTACACAGGGCTGCTCACAACCACTGAACTCCAGCTCCAGAGAAACCCAACACCTAGAGGCGCACTCCTTTAATTCCAATACTTGGTGGGGGGGGACAGGGGAGAGGCAGGTGGCAGATCTCTGGGAGTTCAAGGCCTGCCTGGTCTTCAGAGTGAGTTCTGGGATAACCAGGGCTATATAGTGAGACCTTGCCTTGAAAACAAAGCAAACAAATAAACAAAACCACCTGCGTACCCACACAAGAAGCAGTATCTGGCCTCACAGGAACACTTAGGGAGGAACCACGTGGTCTCACAGGGTTCACTGAGTCCCACAGCGTGGCCTCGGGTGTCTGTGTCAGCTGGTAACACTTCTAGCATCTGGCGCCAGAATCTCCACCCTCCCTCCCACTGCCCACGCTGCCAAGGTCTCCCTGCCTTTCCAGAACCAGGCAGCACTGCTCCCCAGAACCCTGACATAAAGGCTGGCACTGGCATTCAGAGATGCTTCATTGGGAACCAAAAGAGCGTGTGCTCTGAAACTGACTTCACGACCTAAAATCTGTCACCAAACATGAAAGAGCAGGACACTTGTTAGGAAAAAAAAAAAAAAATCACACCCAAATTCTCCCAAATTTAACCGACTTAAACCTATACATCCAGATAGGTATTTACCACACATACATATTCTCAATTGTGTGTCAGCCAGCACCTATGCCGCCACCACAGAGTTTTGAACCTATAGAGAGTGTGGCGGCATATGGCAGGGTTATAGGCCCGTTTTGTGTCTCCCTGTGTAGTAGGTTCACAAGAAAATTCCAAAGTGAAGTTTACTCTACATAGAATTTAAACTGAATGAAGGCCGTACAAAACCGAAACCCCCCTGACTGTAACTGCCTGTGAACGAGGCTCTCTGAGACACACTGTTGCTGAGGTGCTGGTACCAGAGCATCTGTACAGCCTGGGTTTGTTCTCAGAGGACAGACGGAAACACAAAGCATGCATATGTGTGTGTGGGAAACGGGGTAGCAGCACATGGCACAGTGAATGACAGAGCTTATCTCAGGCTGGGAGGCTGGGGTACTGATGGAGACGGTTCTCTTCTTTGATACTCTTTGTATGCATATTTAAAAATAATAGAGGCATGTGTATTATTTATAAATTTTAAACAAATAGCCATAGTACTTACCTGGATCCTAGTGCACCTTTGCAGGTCTCACAAGAGCCAAGGCCAAAGGTCAAAGGGCAAGGTCAAAGGTGATGCACCTATGAAAAGGAAAAAGAAAAGGTCATGCTTTTGGCCAAGTAGCACAGGATCTTCCTGCTTTAACAGTCACCTGTCACACTTGACAGGTACCTATCAAAGCCTGGCAACTGAGAACACAGTAGAACAGGAGAGCGGCTGTCCTAGGGAGAGGAGTTGGCTGAACAAGCACACAGCACAAGACCAGGGCTGGCTAGGGTCTGATGCCAACTGAGATGAGAACATGGGGTGGAGGGAGCAGGGCTGCCAACACACAGAGGGGAACGACACCCAAAGGAGTTAAGATCACAAACTATGCCTGCCCTGGAAAGAGCTTCTAGGCCACAGGACAGCTGGTGCAAAGGCCCTGAGGCAGGAGTGCATGGCCACCGTGACAGTGAGGACAAAGGACAGATGCACAAGTGTAGGACACACAGGGACATTCCTTTCCGAGGGCTATGTGTGCAGAAGTGACAAGTAGTACTTGTCTGACACAAGACTGGGCGCGTGAATATTTGGTATGGTTCTATTTATCTGAATGGTAAGATTTTAAAATTGTGAGTGTATAAAGTCATGTATACACGTGCAAGCACACATGTATGTGCACTTCTAGATCAGAAAGACAACTTCTAGAAATCAGCTCTCTGCTTCTACCTTTGGGTAGGCTCTTGGGATTGAACTCGGGTTGTCAGGCTTGTTTGGCAAGAGCTTTACCCACTACATCGATCTTGCCAGCACACGGCTGAGCATTTTAAGGATGAGGTGAGTCTGTTCATACTACATGTGCTAGCACACGCAGGGCCCTGAGTCAGGAGGAGCTCTAGAAGGGCAGCCTCCAAATGTCCATGGGAAACGGGTATGAAAGGATGCAAAGGACCCAATTCCATCCAGAGATCAAGATGTCTTTCTTTTCTTTCACTTCTTGTGTGTGTGTGTGTGTGCGTGCGCGCACGCGTGTGCATGTAGATGGGTGGGGGCTGACTCTGTAGCTCAGGCTGGCCTCAGGCTCCCAGGTGCTGCTGTGTATGTGTGCATCAGCGTGCTTGGATCTATCCACACACTTGCTACTTTACAAGCTAGCCTTGAGGTCTAGTGATGGATTCAGTGACTTAGAAACAGGTGAGTAAGGTAAGCCAGGTGTGGTGGCACATTCAGGAGGTTTAGGGACAGGGACAGACACAGGCTTGAGGACCTCTGCAGGGCAAGGCCCTGAGGAGCACATGATCCAGACCTGGCCTCACGCTGAGGTCACTGCACTGCTTTGCCCCGTTCCTGGCCTGGACGCCAGGTGAGCTAAGCAAGGACAGCAGCCCCAGGACAGGGAGGAGGGAAGGAGAGCAACGGGGTGGCGTACTGGTTCCGCCTGATGGGTCACTTATATCTCTTTACATCTGCCAAGACCATCTCAGCCCCTCTAAGAACAAAACAACACAGAAGACCAACTCAACCACGGACCCAAAGAGCCCAGAGCTGGGGAAGAGACAGCACCCTTGACACTGTACTGGAGGCCTGGACCCTGCAATTCCTGATGCTGTTGTTAGTGGGCTCTCCCGGGCTGCATCTGTATAGACCCTCTTTTACATAAGCAGGATGGCCTTGGTTTGTGTTTGTTCTCAAGAAAAATAGCTCCCAACTAACACAGAAGGGCAGAGGCCAGGCCGCTGCTGTTCTCACTGATTCCCAGAGCTCACTACCAGGCCATTTAGGGAGGCATAAGATAAAATTAGCAACAGTCACTATACATAGAGCCAGCAACTCCAGAAAAACACACATTTCAGAAGAACCCAGAAGCAGCCCCTTGGGTCCTTGCCTGTTCCTCAGCTGTCCAAACAGCTTTGACTTTCGAGATATTTCACAGGATGGGAGGGAAGCAGAAAGAAATACTAAGGACACCTTCTTTGTCACCAGCAGACTTGCTATTAGCAAATTCCTGGGATGACCAGGAAGCCCCTGAATAAAGTACTTGTAAAATTTCACCAGGCCCTGTAGGAGTGCAGTGGAAACTGCTTTTCTTTTTTTTTTTTCCCCCTTCCTCTTTAGTTATACACATTTTTGTTTTTTGAGACCAGTGTCTTACTATGTAGTCCTGGCTGTCTTGGAACTCACTATGTAGACCAAGCTAGCCTTGAACTCACAGAGCTGTCTGAACTCTGGGATTAAAGGTGTGCACCACTACAACAAGCTACAAGTCCCTCCACCCCTCCCCCATCCACCCGAAGAGGCTATCCTGGGCTCAAGCTTTTCCTGCCTCAGCTTGGCACTCCAGAAGGGAAAGCGCGCTATGGAGCCTAGCTGCTTATGGCTCTCCTTCCTTCGGGGCTAGGTACCTCGGACCGCAAAAGACTAGAGGCCTGTCTGCCTGGGGTCACTGAAGTAAAAGGCGGCTCAGAGGACAGCAGGGAAGGAGGGCACTAGAGCTGGGACACCTGAGCCTCCTCAGTACCCCTGGGGAGGGAGGGTGCCAACCCTGCATGCCCAAGACCTTGGCTCATCACTCACAGGCCAAGCACCTCACTTTCCACAAGTTTATGCCAAGAACAGAGTCCCAGGAGAAGAAAGATAGCATGGCCACATGTCAGTAGGGACTCGCAGGCCGATCAGAGCTGGCCCTGGGAGTTCTGTCGCTGTGCAGAAGGGGCAGTAGGCGGGGACTGACCAGGGCTGATTTGTCAACCTAGCAAAGTCTTGATAGGAATACGTCAGTGGCAACTCTGGTCAGGCCGGATCTGCGATTCCTGCATCCCAAGCTACTAGACTCCTTTTGAGGTTGAAGAGAGGGTAATTCTGTCCTAACAGAAAAAAACAGAACAGGAAGGGACCTGAGAGAACAGGAGTGCATGGTCATTTGTGTTTAAGGGAACAGGACCCTTTCAGGACACCTAGCTGCTTCTCTCCAGGGAGCAGCCACGCTGTGAGATGAGTCCTCCGGGGCCAGGAAGAGGAGCACTGTCATTTTGTCTGGTGGACAAGGAGACTGAGATTCTGGATGTGTCCTGACGCCTCTGGGGACCAGGGTCAGCCTGGGGACACTCACGGGTCTACTCCAGCCCCAAAGGGAGCACAACCTCCAGCAAGACGGCAGAGGAAAGTTCATGACAGAGGTGACCCCCACAGCAGTGGCTCATGGCAGCACCGACGGCTTCCTGCTTTACAGATGAGCTTCTGGGGCAGTGTCTGACCGAAGGTCCACGACACCGTAATTGCTATGCTCAAAAGCAATCTTTTGAGGGCTATCTGCAGGTGAATGAACATGGAGTTGACCCTCACTGAACCCCCCTGAAGCACACATTGTTAACATAGCCACGTGAGCTCCTGGCAGCCCCAAACCAAAGGGCCAAGAAAGCATGGGGGGAAAGCTCTGGAACTGTGAGCCAAAATAAACCTTTCCTCCTTTAAACTTATACTGTCTCAGGTATTGTGTCACAGCAACACAAGCCTAATCAGAACAACCTCCCTTCACATGTTTTCTGCTCTTCTTTGTTGGGAGGCTGGGTCTCACTATAAAGCCCGGCTGCCCTCAAATCTAAGAACCCCCTGCCTCGGTCTCCCGAGTGCTGGAATCACTGGCGTATGTTACCATACCGGGTCTGGCCAGACACCTGCTCTTAGCATGCGTCATGATGAGTAGCCAAGTCTCTCTCGGCCGAGCAGCCAGCTGTGTGAGTGGCTTCCTGGGCATCCCAAGCCGAGTGTAGGAGAAGCACACCCTGTGGCCTTGCACCATGGCCTACGCTCTCCTTTCCAGACTGTCTGAGAGCATCCTCTGGGACATGAAAAAAGTTGCTCAATTTATCCTCATTTCGAAGCAATCCGCAGTATATGCAGCCCCTCCCCATCTTTAAAATAACAACTCAGAGAAAGACCTGCTCATTCAACTGCCTCCCTCCACAGCCCAACAAAGAAGAGCTGATACGGGAAGAAAGAATTCTGCCTTGGGAAAACCGAGGCCCTCAACAGCCGCTGAGCTCATGCTGCAATTAATCACGTTTTCTCTTATGACCCACATTCTATTAATAACCCACACAATGATTTAGTGTGTACCCTTGGTGACGGATGCCATCCTCAGTGACTATGACTGAATCGCAGGCTTCAAGGACCTCACCTCCTCACTGCCCGTTCCCCTGACTGACCTGCCTCTGAGGCTATGTTGGGGGCCCAGGGCTAAAGGCTATAGGAACACCACACACACTGTGGGGGGCTGTCCTCCAGCAGCCAGCCCAGGTAGGCTGCATGGCTCACAGGCAGACCTCAGCCATGGGGCTGCTTAGAGAAAACAACACTGTGTGTGACCGTTTCACGCAGCAGATTGGCCAAAATGTCAGTCTGATACCACCAACTGTGCTAGTGTTGGAGCTAGGGGAACTCTCAGTCACTGTGGGTGGTAACAGAGCTGGAACAAACGTTTTCGAAAAGAAAGTTGGCAAATTTCTTCCTTTCCTTGTTTTCTTTTGGAACAGGGTCTCACTGAGCAGCCCCAAGCCGGCCTCTAACCACTTCCTCCGGAGTGAGTGCAGCGACTCCCCGTGCCGGCCGCTACCTCAGCTCCGCCACCTCTCTCAAGGACAAAAATACGTTCAGTGATACCTTCATTCTCCCTTCAAATTCCCACGGCAAGTTCAAGCGAGGATTTGTGTTTTGCCGTGTGTGTGTGTGTGTGTGTGTGTGTGTGTGTGTGTGTGTGTGTAAACCACTCTTGTCAACGCTTGACTACTGAGAAGAGTCACCAAACCCTTCCAACAACCTGCCTCTCTAGGACCCTCACTCCTGCTTGTCCATTGTGAAGCTGGGTATCGTGTAGCCCAAGATAGCCTTGAACTCAGTATGGAGCTGGGGATAACCTTGAACTCTTCATCTTCCTGCCTCTAGCGCCTGACTGGTTGATTGATGGTTGTGTGCACACCTGTGTAGCATGCCGGTGACAGCATACACACATCAGAGGACATTTGAGGGAACTGGCTCTGGCCACTACCATAGGGATTCCAGGGATCAAACTCAGGTCAGTAAGCTTGCAGCAGGCACCTTTACCGGTGAGGTCTCTTGCCGGCAACTCCTCCACAGATCAGATGTCCTGGTTAGTTTTTATGTCCACCTGACACAAGGTAGGCTGGGAAGAGGGAACATCGATTGAGAAAATGCCTCTGCTTGGCTGGCCTGTGGGCAATGTGCCATTCCTGGGTGGGTGGCCCTGATGGCCTAACAAACCAAGCTGAGCAAGCCAGTAAACAGCACGGCCTCGGTGTGAGTTCCTGTCTCCATTCCTACCCTGCCTGAGTTTTTTTTTTTTTTTTTTTTTTTAAAGATTTATTTATTTATTATATGTAAGTACACTGTAGCTGTCTTCAGACACTCCAGAAGAGGGCGCCAGATCTCATTACAGATGGTTGTGAGCCACCATGTGGTTGCTGGGATTTGAACTCTGGACCTTTGGAAGAGCAGTCGGGTGCTCTTACCCACTGAGCCATCTCACCAGCCCCCTGCCTGAGTTTTTGATCTGACTTTCCTGAATGATGGACTACTAATGGTAAGACAAAGCTAGTCCTTTCCGCCTCAGGCTGCTTTGGTTACAGCGTTTTATCACAGCAGTAAGAACCCTAAGACACTCAAGATCTCATGGCAGATCTTGTATGTAGCAGAGAAGGCTCTGAAACCAGGGCATTCAACTCTAAAACCACCAACAAGGGTGTTGGTGGCACATACCTTTATTCCCAGCACTTGGGGGAAAAAGCAGGTGGATCTCTGAGTTCGAGGTCAGCCTGGTCTACAGAGAGAGTTCTAGGACAGCCAGGACTACACAGAGAAACCCTGTCTCAGAAAACAAAACAAAACCCACCCAGCCTGAGCTATGTAGTGAGATTGTGAAACACCAATCAACCTCTCTCAACGAAGCCACCAACAATACAATGGGAAGAGAACAGGCTTGCTCTTTACCCTATTTCCTATCTCTACAAGGCATCAACCACTCAGAGACCCACAAGTGAACAGAAAAACTCACTGTGTACTGCACAACACAGGAGTATAGCTACATCACCTTAGGCAACGGTGGCATCTTTTTTCCTTTGTTTAGCTTTGGTTTGTTTGAGACAGGACCTCACTATGAAGCCTAGGCTAGCTGCAACTCACTATGTAGCCCAGCTTATGACGTCTTATCCAAGATGGTGGGAAGCATTTGCCCCTTCGCCTTTCTCAGGTTGGAATGTTGATGTGACAGCTAGATGGTCTCCTTTTGTCCACAGAAGAGGTGGGCTTCCTTTGGGAACCCTGGCTTCTTGGCAAAGGCGGGTACAGCTACCTTGTGGATACAGGTTGGTGAAAGCATGAACTATGCTGGAGTTGACCCTCTCCCTATAATGTTCTGTGGGTTGAAAGGACAGCACTGTGTATGGAAGCGCTAACAGCCAAATGCACGAGACACCTGAAAGCCATGAGCCAAGCAGTTGTGGGCTGCTCTATCACACAGCCAGGGGTTCGCCAGGAGTCATAGACACAGCCTGGAAAGTGTCTTAAAGAGACAGACTCAGGGGAACTCAAAGCTTTCTGCCCAGCAGGATTGGTCAAATGCACCTAGAAAGCCGGATGTGTGGGCTGATTCAATTCTCAGAGGACCTCAACCGAGTCTAGCTTTTTTTCCCTCAGCCTTCAAGAGCATTGGCTTAAAGGTCACGTTAAGGCTACGTCCAGGCTGAGCCCAGCCTGCCCACACATCTGCGCGTGCTCTGCTGCCTGCTGGGAAATCCTGCAGAGCCGCACAGATCCTTTCTCCTCCTGTCACCAGCCGGTTGCTAGATGTGCCAAGAGTTAAGCCCCTTCCTGCACTGCACTGAAAACAGCCTGTCAGTGTGGTTTCCGCCGCTGGGTGCGTTTCCACAAAGCATTCCCCCAGCCCCAGCTAATCAGGTGAAAGTTGGGACAGTGGTCAAGCCACCAAAATAGGTCAGGCTTTGGTTTCTAATCCTCTTATTCATAATGCAGTAAAAGGGAAGAATTTATCAGTGGAGACATCCACAGTTGCTTAACCTGTGAGTTCCTTCGTGCGGTTAAGGAGGAATAATGAGGGCTCTGGGAGGAATATGTTTAGAAAAATGATTCAGTGACAACTGTTTACAGCGGGATCTGTCCTCAGAAAGTGCTTAATAAATGTGATAATGTCCTCATAATGCCTGTGACACAGTGGGACTTCCACTAGTCTTAAAGTCTTATCTCTTGATCAATCGGACACAAGGAGAACTTTGTGGCCCTGATTCTGGCCCCCTGTAGGGGGTTAGGGGGCGCAGTACGGGGGGGGGGGGGGGGCCCAGGCTGAGAAGCTGCTGTGGCTCAGGTTCTGTGGGAAGGGAACAGATAACAGAGCTGCTTTGGCGGCCACGTCCCTTCCTTCCAAGACTACATTTCCCAGCCTCTCTTGCAGCTAGCAGTGGTCCTAAGTGGAAGTAGGAAGCTGTTGTGAAGCTTTGGAGGAATTTCCTCCAGAGTCATAAAGCTGGCTGGTGCTTTTGTGCCCACTCCCTCACTTCATGGCAGACTCGCTGATCTGTTGCAGCAGCAACAGGGGACTATAAGCTATCTAAGGATGACTGACAGCCTTGTTTCAGGGACAGCGAAGCAGAAGGATCCTTGACTATTGATCCTGCTCTTCTGGTGACCATCAGGCAGCCACGCTGGCCTCAGGTGCCATGCTATGGACATTTTACTCACTAGAAGAAAAAAAAAAATCCCCCTGGTCGAGCTTACACAGTTATCTTTCCAATCTCTGCTACTGATAGCCTTTTGCTTTCTTTTGTTTGGAACAGGTTCTCACTGGCTGACCTGGAGGAGCCCAGGCTGGCCTCAAACGTTTGGTGATCTTCCCACTTCTCTCTCTCTCTCTCTCTCTCTCTCTCTCTCTCTCTCTCGTGCTGAGATTACAGGTGTTTGCCACCATACCTGGCTCTGACAACCATTTGAAATGCACCATTCAGGCGACACTGTCATCTTCCACATGAAATGACTATAGTCACAAAAACTCAGTGGCAGAGCACCCGCTCTCATTTAAAGCGTCTTCCTGCTCCAGGACCTACACACTTTCCGTATCTCCAAGGAGAAAGCTACACACAGACTCCCCAGAACTCTGCTCAGAATGTGGTTAGCACTGCTTTAGGTGAGATGGCGAATGAGCAACAGGAGCTACGTTGAGTCGGTCATCAGACAACTCTTGAGCATCGTCCTACAGTGGACCTATCAGGGAGAAGTGCCAGACACAGTGACCCCAAGTCCATGCACACACAGGCCCTCAAAGCTCATAGCCCAGATAATGAGGAGAAACACACGAGGACACACATGCCTACATAAGTACAGGCTTTGAAATTCGCATGCAGGAAGCCAGTATGAGTTTAAATCTAGAGCTTAAAAAAAGAAGAGAAAAGGGAGCTACATTTAAGGGCATCCACATGGGAGCAATGGCTAAGCAAACATCATACACACATACATCCATAGCGTGAATGTTCAGTTATGGGAAGAAACAAAAGCCCGACTTCATGCTCGATGGAGATGAGTCTTGAAGACACTAAGTGAAAGAAGCCTGGCCCAGGCGATGAGGGAGGGGCCGCTGTAGGAGTGAGAAGCAGTCACAGCATCCTCTCTTCTCTAGGCTGGCAGGCATACAGGCAGCTAGCCAGCACTGAGGGTAAGCAGGACGAGTGTGTCGCGGAAGGCAGCATGGTGTGACCCAAAAGGTCATCATTCTCACTCCACTGGGTGTGTGTCTTCTGAGGGGGACGCGTGCGTGCTCCTGGGAGCAGAGGAGCAGAGAGTAAGCCAGAGCATGCAGAGCCCCACGGAGAACAGACTGGACCCTGCAGCGGTGCCCTAAGGCAGACCAGGGAGGCAGTCCTGTGGGAATGTGGCCACTCACAGCATATTAAAGACATGACAGGAAGATAGGCATCATAGTGCATGCACTTACTCCTAGGACTTAGGAGAGAGGCAAGTAGATCTCTGAGTTCGAGGCTAGACTGGTTTATATAGTGAGTTCCAGGTCAAGCAGGGAAACATAGAAATACCGTGTCAAAAAAAAAAAAAAATGGCAGGGGCATTCATGGTCCACTCAGTTTCTCCTCATCAACAGAGAGGCGCCCAGGTAAGCTTCAAGGCCAGTGCTACTGCCCAGACCTGTGCACCACTCCCACCTATGCACTGCTCCCACCTGTGCACCGCCCCCACCTGTGCACTGCTCCCACCTGTGCAATGCTCCCACCTGTGCACCGCCCCCACCTGTGCACAGCCCCCACCTGTGCACTACTCCCACATGTACACTGCTACGGTGACAATACTGCACTAGGTGTCCCTTTGCACCAGGGCTGTGTCTTTCTGTAGGGTGTCACTTTAGAACTGGCAGTACTGGGTCAATGAACTGATTTCCAAGTTGAGCTGAGTGCTTCTTCCATTTATTGAGAGGACAGCTGACACAGGGGTCCACTGTGTAGGGGCTCAGGGTGGCAGGCACTGAGTAAGGAGTCTCTGTTCACTGTACACCTCTCTGCTTTTATCTGAATGCTTTCTCACAGGCACATTCTGCTCATTCAAATAAGTATGAAGCCCTCCCCCGACTGACTTCTGTAAAGGTCACAGTGATTCACACATTCCCCCAGCAGCTAGGAAGCCACACTCGGCTCATTCATGCCCTATATATTTCTCCCTGGAGGCTGTGTACATGCACATACACATATGCATAGACATAATACGCTTCTCCCCTTTTTCCTCTCTTCCTTTTGAACCTGGAATGAACTGAGACACATCACATTCATCATCTTTAGACTTGTGGTCCCTTCTTGTTTCCAGTCAGTGAATTTCCAGAGATGCAAACTGACAAGATTCCTGGCCAGGGCAGGGTCCAGGTCTTCAGGACCTGTGGGCTCTGATGGCAGCAAAAGACAAGGACACTCTCCACAGCCAATTTTAAATTCACCCTAGCTGAGCCAACCTCAATAACTGGGTGACTCAGAGGAACCTAGAGGCCTGAGGCTCTCCTGAGAGGGGGGGAGGGAGACCACCAGCAGCAATCACCCATGGAGTCTGTACTCTCAGGAACAAGGCCAGAAGGCCCAGAAAGGGCCAAAGCGTGAGGGGAGAATCACCTCATACAAACAGAATGCCTTCTCACACACCTCCTCCAGCCCTGGCCCAGAACTGAATCCTGGCCAGCTGGTGCTGAGTCCCTGGGAAAGCAAAGTGATCTGAACTTTGCAACGGTGGCTAGAACTTAGTTCAGGAGGGTGGGGAATAGAGGTGGACTTAGCCTCAAGGGGAGAGTCACCCCAGAGACGGCAAGGCATCGGGGAGCGTGAGAGACTGTCCACAAGGCTAGCACCCTTGTGTGTTGAGGCTTGGATTCAGATGGCTGCTGTCATCTACCAGCGCAGAGCTGGGCTTGGGACGTGAGTCTATGCAGGCTGGCTGTGCGGGGCCTGGCCTTTGATGCAGGGGCTCTTTCTGATGAAAGCTCTTGCCCTCAATCTTTCCAGATTCATCCAGCAGTTCAGACTACAGCAGCCTGGGCCTGGAGGTGGGGTCCTTGATTGCCCATCAGCAGGGATCAGTTAACAAACAAATGCAGAGAGAGAGAGTGGACTTGTCTGTCTATCCTTCTGGAATTAGAAAGCGCTTTTATGCCACTAGCTCTAAAATATACCCGAATCCATTTCCTTGTCTCCTTTTTCCACGCCTAAGCAACCACCATTATTACTCACTTGCACGCACTCATCAGAGCCCTCTCCAATCAAGCTTACTCCTGCTTTCCTGGATCCTTCTCTGTAGCTAGCCAGATAGATCAGAACAAATAGGGGCCTCACACATGCCAGGCAAGTGCACTACCACGCAGCCCCTCACTGGGGGATTCTAGGCTGGGGCTCTACCACTGAGCCACGCCCCCAGCCCCTCACTGGGGGATTCTAGGCAGGGGCTCTACCACTGAGCCACGCCCCCAGCCCCTCACTGGGGGATTCTAGGCTGGGGCTCTACCACTGAGCCACGCCCCCAGCCCCTCACTGGGGGATTCTAGGCAGGGGCTCTACCACTGAGCCATGCCCCCAGCCCCTCACTGGGGGATTCTAGGCAGGGGCTCCACCACTGAGCCACGCCCCCAGCCCCTCACTGGGGGATTCTAGGCAGGGGCTCTACCACTGAGCCACGCCCCCAGCCCCTCACTGGGGGATTCTAGGCAGGGGCTCTACCACTGAGCCACGCCCCCAGCCCCTCACTGGGGGATTCTAGGCAGGGACTCTACCACTGAGCCACGCCCCCAGCCCCTCACTGGGGGATTCTGGGCAGGTAGTCTATAACTGAACTACCCTGCGGTTTTCCATACATTCACAGCATTCCAAGGTAGAATGGCACTAGAATCTTTACAAAACCTTGATCCTCCTCCATTTTTCCCTTTTCTTGGGTAAAGGGGTGTTACATGATTATAACTGAGGAAACCAGAAGTGGTGGTGCATGCTTGTAATCTCAGCATTTGTGAAGGAATAACGATCATATGTAGTTCGAGGCTAGCCTGGGGGACATAGCAAGCTCTGCATAGAGAGACCCTGTGTAAAACAACCCCTCCCCCCCACACCAAAACAAAGTAAAACAAAAACATCCAAACATCGGAATCTGAGTCTGTGACTGGTGGCGCGAGGGCTGAGTTTTCAGAGGTGAATTCTGGGTAACCACACCCACCTAAGAGTGTGCTGGTTAAAACCAGTCTTCTCTTTTGACCGCACTGAAAACGCAGACTCTGTGGCTTCAGTCTCCACCCCTCTAGTCCCAGCAATGTCCGCCAACAGTGTGGGAGGCCGTGCCAGGGGGGAAGACCATGCTGCCTTCCCAAAAGACAACTCCCCACTTGCTTTCTGAGGCAGATAGCAGTTCCCAGCAACGGCCAGGCTGGAGCTTGCGCAGGCCTCATTGTCCAACATGCCCTTCCCAACTGAGAAGTAAGGAAGCGGCTTCTCCCCCCTCCCCCCCCCACTTTTATACTTGGTGGCATGCCATGCCCACAGAAGGCCATCCAATCGCGTGCCAGCCTATTTTTATAGCTGCATAGTATGCCACTACACAGGCCTCCTAAGTCTTTCATTCTGCACCCTACCACCACACAGGTGTGCACGTGCGTGTGGAGTGTGAGTGTGTGTGTGTGTGTGTGTGTGTGTGTGCACACGCGTGTGCAGATCCCCTGAAGTTGGAGTTACAGGTGTTGTAAGCTGCATGACATGGATGCTGGAGAGTCAACTCCGGTCCTCATGGGACTATCTATCTGGCCCCATTTCTCATCCTGTAACAAGGCCATAGTGCTTGCTCGGGCCTTCTGCTCTCATACCCTTGGAAGGGAAAATATTTTCTTGTCATAATTTTAAGCAGTGCTTCTCTCATGCCCGGCGAGAAGAGTGTCCAAGAGAAATAGTGTCCTATTTTCACAGACACTGGGTGGCAGACAGAGCCTCTCTCTGGATGGCTCATGTCAGTACTCAACACCGCCCCCCACCATACCCCATTTTTTCACCCTCCCCTCTCTTATGCTATCTAACCTCAGAACCAAAAAAGTACTCAGGCTGGACTTCCTGCATGTCTTGACTTTGCCCCCTCCACGTCCTGTACTGGCTGTTGTGCAAGCTCCACCCTTGCATGTGTGGGCCTTCTAGTTCTTCCAATCTTGACTCCACACATCCCAGGGCCTACCCTAAAATTACCCTTGGCACCATTAGACTGCACCTCGGGCTCACTACCACCTCCCTAACTAGTTTATGCTTTCTTGGTACAGACTGACTCTAGGACCGCCTATTTTCCTGAGATGTGAGTCCTCCACAATCAGTGCCCAGCCTGGCAGTGGATGGCCAGGCACTCTTCAGAGGGACTGAGACAAGCGTGAAGGAAGAGGCAGGTGGCTGGCCCTAAGGGCACAGCGTGAATACCAGACTGCCCTGGCTTAGCTGGCTCTGTTCTCTTCCTCCTGCAACTAACTGTCCCCGAGGCTAGCGGGTGAGGCTAATGGGTACGTACTTCCTCTGGGTGCCCACAGCACCTACGTTACCCGCATGCCTCCTCTATGCCAGCCCTCAGCTTTCTGGTTTTTTGATGTCTATGGACATGGGTCCTGTCCCTGTGTGTGCATGACCAGTTCTGGGAGGACATGTTCTAGGGCTGCCCTGTCCACTGCCTTGTCCCTAGTATCACATAGCCTAGGCTGGACCCAGAGCAGCATTCAGTAAGTTTTCAGAAATAAACAATTGTAACAAAGACTTTTCTAGAAGAGGAAAATCTAGTATACAACTCGACAAACCCCCCTTAGCCATCCACACCCTCCATGCACACGGCATAGCGTACAGGGAGACTAAGTGAGTTTGGGGCTTGAGGGAGCTGAATGCTGCTGCAGAGGATGGGAAAAGAGGACCCATTCAAGAAGAGGAACAGCAGGCAGGCGACAGGGAAGAGGAGGGTGCTGTAAGCAGAGGGGACGACGGTACCATCTTTGATGTTGGCTTGTGTGCTCCTTCCCTGGCTGGGCAATGGAGCGTGATCATGTCCCCTCCGGTGTAACCTGTGTCCGCAGGCCCTCAGAATCTGGGCCACACTGATTATTTCTTACTCCATTTGTGTTCCAACTGAGGGCACAGTGGTGTGTTTAAGGTCTGCTTGGCTGGCTAGCGGGTCATGGGGCTGGGACACTGGCTTGGGCTCCTGCTGCTGTGCTGTGCCCCCCATCTGGGCCCTCCTTCGGTTCCGTTCCCTACTGTGATGGTTATTTTTGGTTGTCAGCTTGACTACATCTGGAATGAACAAAAACCCAGGTGCCTGGGCTCGCCTATGAGGGAGTGTTTTCTTAAAAGTGGGAAGATCCACTTCTAATCCAGACCTTCCAGGTGAGAAGATTCATTTAATCTAAACGACACTTTCTGGCGGCAGCCTGTATGAAGGACATGAGGAAGGAAGCTGGCTCTGTCTTTGCCTGCTTGCTCTTGTTCTCACTGGCGGGTCTACTCTTTCAATGGTGTTACAGCCTACTTCTTTGGGATTCCAGGGTATGCCCTCCAGGCTTGTGGAGTGATTCTATGCTCATTCTATCAGTTCTGCTCTTCTAGAGAACACTGACTAACACACTCAAGAACTTGGCAATGATGCCGCTCACACTCGCGTACACCGTGAGCAGCTAATGGGATGGGGAGAGGTGAGGAGTGGGGTTCAGGATATCAGGAAGAGACAGCTTTAAGGACAGAAACTCAGGGCCTGGACTTAGGGTGGCAGAAATGCTACAAACAGTACCCCGGCTGATGGGGATTGTGGGAAGGAAAATGTGCCACGGAGAGGAGAAAGCCAGCAAACACTGTTGAGTGGGTGAGTTTCGGGAAGAACAACCCACACACAAAACTGGTAGATGTGGAAGACAAGCTTGGGCAGCTGGCAGACAGGGACTGGAGGGTGACTCTCCACTGTAGTCAGATGCTGCATCCGGATGTGACATGGCAATGAAGAACCATGTGCACAACAGATCCTTAGAACCGCATCACCTAATGATGTCAGTACTTGATATGATGCCTGTGTTCAATAATGATAAAAAAGCACCTAAAATTTTTCTCCTTTATCAAGCATGAAGTGATATAAAACTGTGCTGGGTGGGGTGGGGGGAGGGCGTGGCTAAATGGTAGAGCCCCTACCTGGAATCCACCAATGGAATGGTGCTGACCAGAGGCAGCCATGGTTACTGGTTTTGTGTGTGGGTTGTCCTTCTAGACAACTCACCCACCCAACAGTGTTTGCTGGCTCTCTCCTCTCCTCTGCCCTTCCCTCCCCTCCCCTCCTCTCCTCTCCACATTTTACTTGCCACAATCCCCATCAGCCACGGTTCAGTTTCCCGTGTCAGCTGCACACCTGCCTATATTCTATCACTGGGAAGCTGGGGATACAGTAATGAAGCACTTGTCTATCTTCACAAGGCCCAGCACTGCAAAAATACAAGAAAATATACAAATTCCACAGATAGATTTTAATTATCAACGCTTGAAAATATTGGGTACTCAACAAAAGGTTGGAATCATGGCTCTGGTACATATATAAATGCACACTACACAACAAGCTGGTACCCAACTTGGAACCAACCAAAGCCTCATGATAGTTGGGTCTTGACTGCGGAGGCTCTACACTGGATGCAAGCCTTGGCCAAATGACAGACACTATCTAAGGCTGTGTCACCACCACCCAAAGGAGAAAAGACAGCAGTGAGACGGGGCTGGTAGGACACTGCTCTCCCCTTTCCTCAACTGTGAAATGGGGACAGACTCTATTATTGGTCTCTGAGGCTGGTTGTGTGGATCTAATGGAATGATATAAGTGATTTAACATAGCAGCTAGCACTTATGACTCAGCGCATAAGGGTCCTCATCACTGTATGCTGGCGAGTAGGAATCACTTGAAGGTGGTGTATGAAAAGCTCCACTTACTGGGAATTAGCCATTCCAAAGGTAACTATGGGCTGGCAAGATGGCACAGCAGCTCAGGGTGTTTGCCACCTAAGTCTAGTGACCTGAGTTTGATCCCCAGAACCCATGCAAAAGAGGAGGACAGAATTGACTCCACAAAGCTGTCCTCTAGTGGCCACATGTGTCCCTATATGAGGGCATGGTAGAAATAACGAAGTAAAACCAGAGGGTGGTCAGATGTAGTGGCTCACACCTGGAATCCCAGCAGGAGGATCAGTACAGATCTGAGGCCAGCCCGGATCTGAGTCAGAGTGAGGCACTGAGAAGAACAGACACGAGAGCTGGAGGGATGCCACGGAGGTTAAGAGCACTTGCTGTCCTTCAGAACACCGAGGTCCCAGCACCCACATCAGGCCACTCCCAACTACCACAGCTTCAAGGGACCTGAGGTCCTCCTGTGGCTTCCTTGGACACCACACTCATGTTGTGTATATACACACACACACACACTCACACACACACACACACACACACACACACACTTTAAAGCAGTAGTTCTCAATCCTTCTAACACTGCGACCCTTTAATAAAGTTCCTCATATGGTGGTGACCCCCAACCATAGAATTACTGTCATCGCTACCTTATAACTGTAATTTTGCTACTGTTATGAGTCATAATTTAAGTATCTGTTTCCCCATGGTCTTAGGTGACCCCTGTGAAAGCGTCATTTGACCCCCCCCCAAACGGTTGCAACCCAAAGGCTGAGGAACATAAAAAGAAAGCAAAGGAAAAGGAAACTCATAAAGGTGATTGTTGTTTTTATTATGTCACTGTCGGTGGTAAAGATCAACCCTAATCCAAAAATTCTCCAACTTCCAAAAGGTGCTGAGAAGACACACGTGGACAATCCGATGCCTGACCTGAAGTCGCAGCCAAAGCTGGCGCGCTTATGTTACATAAAATGGCTTCCAGGTTAATTTCGTGTTCACACTTGGTTTCCACTCAGAAGATAGCTCACATATATTCAGATAGTCCAAAATCTGCAACATTTCTGGTCTCAAGCACTCTGGATAAAAGATCCTTGGGGGCTCAGAAAAAGCTCAGAGGTCAGCTTTACCTAGCATGCTCAAGGCTCTGTTTTCATGCCAGGTACCGAAATTAACAAACAAACCAACCAACCACTTTTAAAGGGGTATTCAACCTCTGTGATCACGTCGGTTCTCCCCACGTCCAAGTTAAAGTAAGGCACATTTCGGGAAACAGTTACGCCATTCACCAAAGAGACTTGGTCCTTGCCTTTACGGGGCTGACATTACAGAGGTGGGGTCCTGACTATGCAGGTTTCATAGCTCAGAGAAGGGGCTGGGCTGCGGGGGAGGGGGAAGCAGGCCCTTTGGAGTGCTGTGTGAGGGGGATCTAAAGGAGGCACTGGCATTAGTCTGGTCAGAGGACTAAGGGAAGGAGAACCCATGGACAAAAAGGAGTGGCCCAGGAAGAGAAAGTAAAAGTCATGCATAGGACAGCAGAGGGTCAGGATGCAGACGGCAGGGTGCAGAGAGTCCTAAAGGACTAGGCTAGGATGGGTGGCGGGCAGAGGTCACAGCAAACTAGGCTTGGTGGGCCACACTGCAGCGATGACCTGCCCACAAGAGGCCACTTCCGGAATCTGAGAAATGAATGGGTCACTCTCAGCCTGGAGCAGAGCATCTGTGAAACAAAGCTGTAGGGTGACTGCAGTCAAAAAGTGTGACCCAGCATCTGTCCTTCAGAGTACTGCTCACATGATCCCGGGTCACGGGACCTATAAAGAGGACAGAGTAGGCAAGCCTACAGGAGACGTCAGGGACTATGCCCTCGATGGAAAGCACTCACTTTAGCCGAGCCTACTGTACACTACAGCTCACGCCTTGGCCCCAGACAGTCCACGGAGAGACACCTTCAGGTTCTCGGGTGATTCTGGGTACTGTCTGAGAACGACTCTCCGGAAAGAAGGCTGATGTAAGGTGTGTGCAGCTTGTAGATGGCCAGGCTTCCTCTGCAGTACCAGGAAAGGCAGGAAGCAAGCCTTCCTGGGGGACAGAGTGAGTGACATAGAGATGGGGGGAGGGCTCCGTGAGGAAGAGCACATTCATGTTCTGATCCCAAGGCATTTGGGGGTGCCCACCCCCCAGCATCTGGGTTCAGGATGGGAGTGATTGCTCTATTATCACAGTCACACCCCTCTAGCTACCGTGATTGTTTCTAGGAAAGCCATACCCCCAACACGCGCCATCAGAGAGGAGCTCAGAAGCTTTGCATCGCAGCGGAGAGATAACTAACCTCTCTTAGGACAGGGACAGGGTCATACAACTCCAATTACTGCTAGCAGCTTGACCTCCAGCCTCCTGGGAGGCCAGGGTGGTAGGTGATGCTGAAATAATTGGTTCCTCTGAACCAACGAAGGCATAGAAACAAAGTAGGTCCCCGGGAATAGTCCCGCCTTCCCGACTAACCATCACAGACACTGGCTCTGCCTCTGGGTTTCTGGGAGGGTAAGCCCATCCTCACCTCCACTCATTTGTTCCAGGTCTGGTTGCTACTTTTTACCTGCAACCAAGGAACTGCCTGCCTGGTCCATAGACTTTTCTGAGGCCCAGCTCTGGTTCTCTGAGCCACATCAGCATCTTCTGGTTAAATCCCCTCCTTTTGCCTAAATGGCTGCTGTGGAGAAATCTGGCCAACAACTTAGCTTACCCCCTGCTGCAGCTTCCCCAGCTGTAAAATAGGGAAATTATAAACACTTGATCAAATTGTTAAAAGGATTAAAAATTATTTAAAGATGCCTGAGCACACTTGAGCTCAGTCATGTGTGCGCCACACGACATTTTAGCATTGATCATGGTGGCCCCGTGAGATTGTGCTGCCTGAAGCCTCCACAGCCATGACAGTGGACAATGCTGGTTAGCAGAACAGAATTATTCTACAACGAACAGTTTCAGTCCAAGGGAGCAGGGAGCCACGGACCTCCCTCATCTTGGTGGAAGTTCCTTTGTTTAGGTCAGAGAGCCCTTTCTTCTCTGTGGCCAAGAACAGTGAGCCCAGTTTCCGTCAGAAGGGTGACAAATCAGCCTTGTTGGGGGGTCTGAATAAAACACCGGCCATTGGCTTCCCCAGGAGCCGGGTGGTAGAGGAAGCTCTCATGAGCTCATGTCTCCATCAGACACAAGTTGGACTCTAGTGTTTCCAAGCACAGGCAGAGGCTTGCTGGCACCATCCTGAGAGGAGACAAAAGACAGCATGCTGGGACGGAGAGAAACTGTGACATGGCAGGTTCTACAACTGCCTCTGCCTGGAGGAGGCTCTCCCGCTGGATTCTAGCCACATCCGCCCTCAGGCAGCTACAAGGCAGCAGGAAAAAGGGACCCCGCCACGTCTGTATTTACAGCTGGGAACTGGCACCAGCATGGGAAACTCGCAAATAAACTCAGTCAGGAAGTGAGAGGTGGAGGATGCTTCCATGGCAACGCCCATCTGGAGATCCCAGACCACAGCTGGAAGCGTTCAGGGGAGAGGCTTCTGGAGAGATGGACATAGCACTCCTTCCGGTTTGCACCGGACTTTGATACATATGCTACACTTCCTATGGCAGCCTCTGTGAGCCTCTTCTTGTTCTACAGCTCAAAAGGCCCACTCACTGCCTGAACACTTATGCAGATGGCTGCATGTTTCTGGTCTTTTCCTCCAGACTGTCTGCCTTGCTCATCACTCCTGGCCTGGAAGATGTGTCCAGCTGAAGAGGAACTGTCTTCTTGCTTACTGTTATTCATAGCAACAACTCACTCTCCACGGAGAATGAGCACAGCAGGGAACAGAATGCTTGCTACCGTGGTGAAGGCCACCGCAGTGTCATTTTCAAAATGAGATTCTTATCAACAAGCACAGTCGGGGAGAAATGGAAACCCGGACCCCCCAGAATGAAGCTGGACCCTTATCCTACACCAGATGCAAAACGTAACTCAGAACACATCCGAGATCCCGGTGTGAGAGCCGGACCCACAGAAGCCTTAGAAGACACAGGGAAAGGCTTCGTGGCTCTGAACCAGACAGCAGTTTCTCAATTACAATATCCAAAGCATGGACAGCAACAATAACAAAAAAATCCCCAACATATCTGAAAGACTTTTGTGTATTAAAACACTATTCTATTGAATAGTGGGTAGAAAAGCTGCCATGGGATGGGAGAAATTATCTGCAAATCGCCGATCTGGTGAGAGGTTAGGGCCAGCAAGAGGGCTCAGCGGGTGAAGGTTGCCATGTAAACCTAGCAACCTCAGTTCCATTCCCGGAACTCACCTAAAGGTGGAGGAAAGAAACAAGTCTACAAAACTGTCCTCTGACCAAGATTGAATAAAACTTTATTTGACAGATGTAATTGTCTCAAAGGCTTAGGGCTGAATAAGCTCACCCTTTCTAGTTCTTTCTGTACTCTGGTTCACTGGTTCAACTCAGCTGTTCTGGCTCAAACTGACTGATTCAATCTGGCTTCTCTCAGCTTCTCAATGAACTGTTCTGCTTAGTCTCAAACTAACTTTGGCAGTTGTTTTAATTTTCTGGCTCTTATTCTCTGGCTTCGACTGCTTTTGCTGACCTGCACTGCACTGCATAAACTCAAAAACTCAACTCCACTGCACCGCGCTGCACTCAGTGCAGAGACTCCCAACTGACTCTCCCTGCACGGCTCCTAAGTCACTTCTCTTTCCTGTGCTGCTGTTGTGAAAGTTGAACTATCCTATCTCTGACTCATTCTGTGGAATCTTTCTCTGATTCGACCCTCAATTAGACATCCCTTTTAAACATGGCTGCTTCCCTCTACAAACTCACCTTATCTAACCTACATTGTTTGGGATTAAGGGTGTGTACTAAGGGCGGGTGTGTCTGTATCCCAGCCAGGGGGATTAAAGGTGTGTCTGTAGTCCAGCCAGATCACAGACCTAGGTCTCTGGATATGATCCCTTGCCAGAGCAGCCTTGTTGCCAGATTAACATTCCTCTCCACAAAGGACTTGAATAGCCATGCAAACCACATGGGAGACGCCCTCACAGTCTGTAAAATGGCTGCAATTGTAGGACATGCACTACTTTTTTAAAATGTAGGTGATGCACTTTAATCGTAGCTCTCAGGAGGAACAGTCTCAGGAGGGACAGATCTGGTGTGAGTTCCAGTCCAGCCTTTTCTACATATCAACAGAGAACTGGGGAGGCTAGCTCCCTGTGTCCTGCTGGCATCCATGCCAGCTGCTGTGAGAAGGGGATGGCAGTGCCCTACAAAATTAACTGGAGAACTAAACTCAATCCAGCAATCCCACTGCTGCGCATATAACCCCACAGAGATTAAAGTGGGGAACTCAATGTGGTGGCATAGGAGGCAGGAGCATCAAGGGCATGTTTGCTACACAGAGAATCTGGGGCCATCTCAAAAAAAATCTAAGTGAAACAAAGGACTGGAGTGGAGACTCGGCACAGGCTCATGCTTGTCATTCACTGCAGACAAGGGGCAAGCGTCCATCTACAGATTAAAGGGGAAGGAAACTGACACGTGCCACGTCATGGATAAACCTGATGACGGCACTACATGAAGTACGGCAGGCACAGAGGGACAAACACCACACCAGTGCACTCAGTGTGTGCATGTAGTGCTCAGTTTCATGCTGACAAGAGGGAAGGACAGCAGTTGCTGGGACCCTGAGGAACTGCTGTTGACAGGTCCAGTTTGGCAAGGTGGACGTGACTCTTTAGATGGATGTGCCAGCGACCGGGCAACAGTATGAGCGCACTTACTGCAACTAAGCGGCCCGGTCCGGATAGTTAAACCAGCCGTTTGGAACAATTCCACTCATGTATCAAGTAATACAACGGGACACACTATCTGGAAATTATACTCCTGAGTGCTAGGTACAGTTTTGTATGAATAAATGCATGTATACAAACATACACACGGGCTGGTGAGATGGCTCAGTGGGTAAGAGCACCCGACTGCTCTTCCAAAGGTCCGGAGTTCAAATCCCAGCAACCACATGGTGGCTCACAACCATCCGTAACAAGATCTGACTCCCTCTTCTGGAGTGTCTGAAGACAGCTACAGTGTACTTACATATAATAAATAAATAAATAAACAAACAAACATACACACATGCTTACACACAGATGTATGTTGTAGCATAATCATAATTAAACTACATCTGAAATGGCAAATTGATGTTATTTTATCACAATAAACAATTAAATTACTAAAACGTCACATAGATAGATTGCACACACACAATTCTGGAGCTCCACCCTATCAGGAACCAGGATGTCTGCCATGGGGTGACATCCCATGGCATGAGGGATTTCTGAGTGACAATTTTATATGCCTGGTGACAGGCAGTGGAGAAACAGACGCTGGAGGGGAAACTGTCATACTCGGTGGGACTGTCATTAACCACCCCACAGGCCGTAGCACAGCAGCTTTTTACCTCTGTGTTCTAGTGTGCATGTGTGGGTGTGCAAACGTAGACCAGGTGACAACCTTGTGCTGTCGTCCTCAGTCACTGTCCACCTGACTTTTTGAGACCAGTCTCTTGCTGAACCTGGAGCTAAGTTGGCTGGTGTGGTCAGCCAGTGAGCCCCAGCATGGGGCTCCAGGGGTGTCACTGAGCCATGGACATAGATGTTGAGAACCTGAGGTTAGACCTTCATGTGTGACAAGAACTTCACCAACCCAGTCATCTCCCCAACCTATTTCTTGCCTTTGCAAACTGGGCACAGTGGTCCGTGCCTCTAACTCCAGCACTCACTCAGGAGACTGAGGCATGAGGATCAAGCAGAGTTCAGGACTAGCCTGGCCACAGGGTGAGACCTCAAAACAGACACAAAGTTCCAGTGAGACGCACGCCTGCCATCCCAGAACTTAAGAGGCAGGGGCAGGAAGAGCAGAAGTCGGGGGTCACCCTCGGTTATACCAACTTTGAGGTCAGCCTGTGTGAGCAAGCCTGCACCGCTGTGTGAATGCGCATCCTATATGCGTCTCCAGAAGTCCAAGGAGAAAGAAGTGCGCTCATAACCTCCCACTGAAGGCCAGCACTGTAAAGATGGTAGCTCACTGCCTTCCAGTCTTTCCCCTGAGGAATCAGGAGACACACTCTCTTTTTAAAAGTCTTTCACTCAGGCTTTCCCAGGAGATTTTAAATAAAGTGAAAAATAGCATTTGAACACATGATAAAGACATGTTAGGGGAAAAAAAATCAAAATTGTATGTTTATATCATTAAGTGGTAATAAATATTAAATCTATTTCTCCAAATGGGAGACTCTGGAGGAGGATGCCGCTTCCTTTCCCAGAGTCTTTGCGGCTTAGTACAGGCTAAATGCACACCGCCAGTCAGATACAGTACTTATGATGGACTACGTTAATTGTGCACCCTTTTTCCT
This sequence comes from Mus caroli, assembly GCF_978045245.1. NCBI lineage: Eukaryota > Metazoa > Chordata > Mammalia > Rodentia > Muridae > Mus > Mus caroli. The sequence continues at coordinate 115,714,689 of NW_028227263.1, read as the reverse complement.
TTTTTTTTTGAAGTGTCGAGGTGGCTCCTTTTCTTTATTCTGGGGATGGGACTGAGGTACACGTTCTGTTTTCGAGATAGAGTCTTGATCTGTAGCGTGGGTTGTTCTAGAATGTCCTAGAGTAAATAATAGCTCAGGATGGCCTTGAGCCTGGTAGCTTTCCCTTCCATCTCAGAGTCTAGAATACTAGAGCTTGTGACCCACCATGGCTGGCTTAAAAGAGGTGAAGTTTAAATTTCCATTCACCTTTATTATCTCAGAGGGCATAACTATCAGTTTATGGACAAAGATTTGAGACACAAAGAGATCTAGTGACTTTCCTAATGTCGCAGGACAATTAAGTGGTGATGCGGGGACTTGAACCCAGGACACCTGGCCCCATGTTCTCATTCCCCTGCTCTACAGTGCAGATGACCCTGCAGTTAGGACACCAATGACAAGCTTCAGGGCCAGGTTGCCAAGGGTTGCATCCCGACTGTTCATCCTTCGCTGCAGACGCATTCTGTTTCCTAAAGGAAATGAGAGATTGCTGGAATTCAGCACAAGCGAGACAGCGGAAGCTGCAGCTGACCACAGGCACACGTGGGTCTTCTGCAGGGCTGCTGGGGGAAAATTCCTAAGCGATGACCTTACAGCACAGACCAAAGGCCAGATCCTGGGTGGGTCACCCTCTGCCGCCTGGGACACACCCAGTACCAGATGAGGAGACTGAGCCTCCCTCATCTACCTTCCACAGCATGGGGAGAAGAGAAGGAAGAGGATGGGAGCCCCTAGCTCACAGCCACTAATCCTCACCCAGGAGACCGAGGAGAAGCCGGTGGCCACAAGTGTACATGCTAAGGGAGGACTGCTCGTATGTGTTCAGAGCATGACGGAGGCTCAGTCAGTCGGTTGTTCTTGCCACGTCACGCAGATCCTTGCGGGAAAGCAGACCTACCAGTGAGGGGAATCCTGGAAATTAACCACTGGGGAGTTTTGTCTCGCCTCCCAATCAGGAAGAGATGAGAAATCATGGAGGGAAAACTAAGATCATACCAAACGCTGAGCCAAAGTCCTAACCCAGGGGAAGCACAGTGTCCCAGACAAGACAGCGCCGTGCCTGACAATGACAGCCCAGACGACTTCTGTATAACTTAATTCTCATCCAGTCTCTCTCTTCGCCTGTCTCTTTCTGCTTCTGTCTGTCTGTCTCTCTCTCTCCTTCCTGTTTTGTTAGAAATTATTAAGAAAGAATTAAGAAAAGGTGTAGTAAACACCCATGGGCTCAGACCCTAATGTGACAGCTGTCGAGACTGCGGCATTCGCTTCAGCTTCTCCCGCTTCTCCTCATACTGAAATACTGTTTTAGACAGGGTTTCTCAGTGCAGCCCTGGCTGTGCTGCGACTTATAATGTAGACCAGGCTGTCCTCCAATTCCTAGAGATCCGCCTGCCTCTACCTTCTGAGTGTCGGGGTTAAAGGAGTGTGCCACCATGACTGGCCTGAAACACTTATTAAGACAAGTCCCAGACACCATGTTGCTCCAAAATTATGCACTCCAGTTTGCAACTCTTAAGAATGCAGGCATTTTGAATGGGTATGGTGGCGTATGCCTAAAGTCCCAGCACCGGAATAGCTGAAGCCAGAGAACTGCTGCAAGCCCAAGGCCAGTGTAAGCTACACAGCAACTCCCTCAGAAACATAAAACAAAACAAAGGGCAGGCCAGGGAAAGAGAGTTGGTTGGTTGGAAGGGGAGCAGGGTACACTGTGGGTATTGTCCAGTGTCCTGTGGTGTGAGGCTGGCTCTGTTCTCAATCACAGTGAGTATGAACAAGCACTCAGACCCAGGCCTGACAGACCCCAGAGCAGGGTCGTGGGTACCTTGGAGCTTGAGACGGAGCCATCCTTGCCTTTCTGGAAGGCATCTTTGCAACGCAGATCCAAAAAAAGCTTAGCAGGCGCTGGGCTCTCCTGACTCAGAACTTCTGCTCCTGTAACTATCAGAGAAAGTCCTCTGAAGTCAACCACATGCCCAGCAGGGCCCAGGGTTACCCAGCTCTTCCACACCTGAGCCTGGGCTTGACCTGAAGCAGGTGCTGACACGATGCCAAGTGCGGCTTGCCAATCAGGTCATAGCCACAAGCCCCCAGGCTCCTGACTCTGATGGTGAACGTCTGCAGAGGGAACCCTCCCAACCCCCGAGGTAGGAAGAGGCAGTGACAGTTTCATTCCCGCAGCTGAATAGGGGGAAATGACGGGGCCAAACTCCACACAGGTGTGTATTAGAGCATACACAGTGTGCCCATCCTCCTTCCTCCCCCCAGCTTCCCCGCTGTAGCTAGGCATCCCTATTCCTTGGAGCTGGTATAACATGGGGTGGGTACCGACCATTCCATAACCAAGGAGGTTATCTTTAGTCTTAGCAGAGGCAAAACTCTTTGAGTCTGGGGCCAGCCTGGTCTACAGAGTGAGTTCCAGGGTGACTAGGGGATACATGGTACGACTTTCAAAAGAGGGTCTGGGGTCTGGGAGATGCTGGACAAAGGACACCAGGATTGAGTTACATAAGAGGAACAAGTTTAGAGGATGCAGCTGTATATCATGGGGACCACAGCTAAAAATGATGTGGTATTGGCTCGAGAGTTGTTGAAAGTAGATTTTGGGCATCCTTATAACACAAAAACCAATCATGTGAAGTAATGTACATGTTAAATGGATTGAGCCACTCCAGTGTGCACATTTACCAAAGCTCCATGCTGTTCCCCATAAACATCAACAGGGTAGGGTGGGGCTCAGTCATAGAGTCCTTCAATCACCCCAAACTTCAATGTCGAAATGAAAATGGAAACTGTAAATCCTCTTTCCATTAGAGTAACAATCAAGGGTCTCTGTACCTGGATTCAGCCTGTTGGCGCATGGAGGGCAACATGGCTGGAGCAGAGCTGTGAGAAGGGAGGGGGGGGGGAACCTATGATATGGAATGGACACCCCCCACTCCAGCCCACAGAAGTTCTGCTCCTCCAGACTTCTAATCCCCAACAGCTGTGATTAGCCCCCAGTCCACTGACCCAATCCACGTTCCCATAGCATTCCCCATGAACCTGGCAGAACCCAGGCTTCCCTTCAGAGTCCAGCCATCACTCCCCACAGCTCTCCCAGCCAGGCCCAGGCTTCCCTTCAGAGTCCAGCCATCACTGCCCACAGCTCTCCCAGCCAGGCCCAGGTTTTCCTTCAGAGTCCAGCCATCACTCCCCACAGCTCTCCTAGCCAGGCCCAGGCTTCCCTTCAGAGTCCAGCCATCACTGCCCACAGCTCTCCCAGCCGGGCCCAGGCTTCCCTTTAGAGTCCAGCCATCACTCCCCACAGCTCTCCCAGCCGGGCCCAGGCTTCCCTTCAGAGTCCAGCCATCACTCCCAACAGCTCTCCCAGCCGGGCCCCAGCAGAATCCACCTTTCTCTCACTGCCCCACATGACCCTCAGACTCACCAGCCTGTGTTACAGCCATCTGGGTGTCTGGGCCGTGCTAGGGAAGTGGTATCTATAGGAGGTAAGACCAGAGGCTCTGCAGGCAAAGAACTATGGGTTCCACCTTGTCTGGGCACTCTAAGCTCTTTGGATCCTAGGAAGCCATTTTCTTTCTTCCTGAGGTGATTTAAATGGCCCCCATCTGAACGTTAGGTTCCCTACTAGTGGAACTGTCCGGGAAGGATTAGGAGATGTGGCTGTGCTGGAGGAGGTGTGTGACAGGGCTTTGAGGTTTGAAGAGCCAGTGCCATTTCCAGTTAGCTCTGTCTCTATGCCTCATAGTGGTTGTCTCAACATGTGAGCTCTTAGCTTCCTCTACAGTTCCGTGCCTGCCACCATGCTCCCCTCCCTGGGGGTCAAGAACTCACCCTCCAAAACTGTAAACTAAATCCCTATTTAAATGTCTTCTTGCATAAGTTGCCTTGGTTGAGGTTATCTCTGCACAGCAACTGATGAGTAACTAAGACGCTTGTAATCCTTGATTCTGCGGAGGAAACAGGAGCAGTCGGCAGCCACAGCGCACAGCTGCCTGTGCAGCTCAAGGCCATTCCCAGCCCTCCTCTGTGTGCCTTGCACTGGATGTACGTGCATTTTCACCACCCCTCCTGTAGCTAGGGGCAGCTATTGAGTCCTTTATGGACAAAGAGATATACAAAGCTCTGCTAGGGTTACAGGTGTCTGAGGATTCACATTTCCTTCTGCTTGGGATATTGTATGTACAGTTTCAAGACCACATGACAGCCAACGGATGAGCCAAGAAGCCTCTGCATTGACAGTTAAGGCTTGTCTTAGGCTGTCTGAAATGGCAGTAAGTCATCTCTACCACCAGGCCCAGATTCACCAGGTATCCTGTGGCCTGCAGCCCGAAGTGTCCCAGGGAGACAGCCTTACAGAGCGGAGACTCAACACCATCCAGCCAGGAAACACTTACTGCACTGACACTCACTCGGCATCAGCTAAAGTCCTTAGCGCTCTCATGAGCAGCGGCGTGAGGCCTTGTTTCTAGACCACTGCAGGGGCAAGAGGTGCTGGCAGCAAACACTTTGTCTACTTCGTCACCTCCTACCACCGCCTCCCCTGGAGGAACTGCAGCTGCCAGGCTGTGGCTGCACTCTGCGTGGCTGTCATCAGACCTTCAGTGGCACTTGAGAACCAAGGAGGAGGTGACAGGAGGGTCAGCAGCAGCCTCTAGAGTGAGCCGCAGCTTCTGTAGAACTGAGAAGCACAAGTGTGCACCTAGCTGGACCCACGCGCGCTTCCCCCTCCTTCGCTGCCCAGGCCCGTCCTTCCTGTGGCCCAGCGTCCCACCTTGACAGACCCCGGTGCCCTTACTTACTTTGCGCTTTGTTCTAACCTTTCCAGCCACCGAGCACTCACTGACTGACCTCAGACCACCTGCTCCCCACTCCCACCCGGACAACACGATGAAGTCTTTAAAATGAAGAGCCTGAGGCTCAGGTTAGTGAAGTCACCCCCACACAGCCACAACTCCAGCACACGTGGAGCCAGCATATTGTTGCCTGGCATGTAACTCCAATGCTATCAACTTGCAGGCTCCAGCACCCCAAACCCAGGTCCACTAAGAGCCCCTCTTCTATATCTAGTCCCTAGCAAGATACTGAGAGAGACCAGTCTCCAAAGCTAAGGAGTGAGAGGGTCATTTCTGCACCAGAGCCTTAGAAGTCTCTTTGTCACATCTATAGAGCAAACCACAGACAGCAGGTGCCCTGTCCCCGAGGCTACCATTCTGCATGGGCCACTGGACACACACTCAGGATCCAGGCCAGGGCTTCCCAGGTGGCAGCTGCTGACCAATGAGAGCTTTCTCCTTGGGGGTGAGTACAACTGTTTCTCTGGGCTTGGAATGTCTTAACCTTCCCAGGATCCCATGTCTATAGGACCTTCCTCTGTCCCCATACAGACTGCCTAGCATGGCTCTGTCTGACCATCCTGTACCACAGAGTGGAGACATTAAGGGCTGGGGTGTAGCTCAGTTGGAGTTCTTGCTTGGGCTTCATGAAGCCCTGACTGTTACTCCTCAGAGGCATGCATCTCAGGCTTGTGATCCTCAGAATTCAGTGAGGGAGGCCTTGTTCATCAAAGTCATCCTCGGATACACAGCCAGTTTCAGATCAGCGTGGACTACGAGATGTCCCAACCCACACACAGACACATACACTTTTAATCTAGATGGCCCATGCTCAAATCTCAGTTTTGCCATTTACTAGCTGTGGGTCACTGGACAAGTTCTTTCTCTTCTCTGTGCCTCAGTTTCCTCATCTGGAAAGGAGGTTAATCATAGCAAGGTCAGTAGAGTTGTTACAGGGATTAAATCAGAGCCACTGTTGGCGTCTGTGAGTTCTAGCAGCCCAATGAAGCAGTCACACTCTGTGATGACAGGGTCTATCGGGCTCTAAGAAGCTCAAATCTTCCAGCAGCTAGCTGCAAGTCGTCAAGCAGCGGCATGCTGGCATGCTAACACACAGGGCATATCCACCTGGAGTTAGGATAGGGCTCTTGGTTCCTGCTGAGCTGCAATGACAGTGGCATCCATCAGCAATTATCCAGCCCATTGAGAGTTTATTCACCTCCACTGTGGCCAGGAAGAGGATCCCACAAAGGCAAAGCTGGTATTCCAGAGCCCTTGGTTCCCACAGCAGGCAGACCAGCATAATGAGCACCCAGTGGTGCCAACTATCTCCTCCCAGCTGCTGCGTTTCCCTCTGATGCCTGAGTGCTGTCCCCACCCCACACAGACAGATACTTAGTAAAGAGTGAATGGGTGCAGATCCTGGTGTTTAACAAGAACACTCGCCACAGCTGGGCCTCTGACAGTCCCACCGCACCCCAGGCAACTATCTCCTATTCACAGAATGAAATATGGGTCTGAAATGACGTGGAAATCCATCTACGGAGTCTCAGAAACACAAGATAACATAACATTCCTTGGAATCCTGGCAAAGGCATATCTAAGAAGCTGTCTCCTCGGGTCTACCTTTGAGAGCCCTAGGGCAACACGTGGCTCTTCAGACACCACCAGGCCATATGAAGGCCAGTGATGGGAGTTGGGGAAGGGGGCGCACATAGTTGCCTTTCCTAGCTGTTACCAACCAACGTAGCAGTGAATTCCATTAATCCCTCCTATAGGGGCTGGCTCAGGAAAGCTCCAGCAATCCCACTGGACAGGTGGGAGCTCAGGCCCAGTGTGGGTATGTCATCCTTGAACCAGTAGTACAAGGTGTCAAGTTAACGAACTATCTACATTCCATGAGATGGAATGCTCCATTCCGTGGGAGACCTCAGGCTGAGACTTGCTCTACTAGAACCCCAGCGTCCTAGTCTGTAATACTGAGCTTAAGCATGGTCTGCTCTGGTGGGCCGGGGAGAGGACTCCAGACGGCAGACACAATGGATACCAATGAGCAAGACCTACCCTCCTTCCTGCCTCTTAACTCTTTCAGCAAACACAAATAGCAACTACAGGTAAAGGAGGGGAGCTTATGGGCCTTGCAGAGGACAGCGATGACAGTGAGCCAACCACAGGTTTCTGACCAGAAGACGGACACTCCCTGGCCATGCGGGCCATGGGCTGTCAAGGGGTGGTTCTATGGACACAGTGAAGCCCAGTCCACAGAGCAGGGGGACTTAGAGGGATAGGACTTGCAGAAGAGAGAAAGACAGGGAGATCAACATGGAAAAGTGGGTGACGATGGCCAGAAGAGAAGCTACACCATGCCTAGAATGTTGTTATTAACGGGCTATCTCTGGTGACCTCACACAGCTTCCTACTATCCCAGGACGAATACCCAGCACAGTGTCTGAGACTTCTCTCACTTGACTAGGCTATGCTCGCTCACTAACACAGGGAACGAAGGACCCACCAGGAGGTTACCAAGAGATTCCCTAGAACCAAGTAGTTGAGACTGAGGGTATGGGGACGTTACTTTGAGTATCCAGCTGGCCTGGGAGGTCCTGTGTACAGTGAAGTTTGAAGGCAAGAGGCCTCTGGTTCTCATTAGAGTCCACTTTGCCACTCCTATTCCTGGGTACAGCTGGAGACATTGTCTCCGACTGCCTCTATGGGGGTGGGGGAACTTGTAACTGGCACCCAGTGGTTGGAGACCAGGGTGCTCGAACCATCCCACACTGCATAGGGTGATTCTCACAACCAAGCCTTTGACCCCAAAGGCCCACGGTGTTAGGGCTGAAATCGTGGTTCGTCTGTGAAGTTCTAATAACCAGAAGATGAAAGAAAATGCAGAGCTTTGCCCAATAGTCTACATATACATCAGACCTCTAGACTCTCAGAGCTATTTAGGGTGCATCTGTCCCTCCTCAACCCTCACCAGTTAAAACCTGTAACAAAGTCCTCAGGTAACTCTCAGGCAACTAGAAAGTCTAAAGGTGTTCGAAGCTTTGAAAAAAAATCTTGCCCAGATGTCAGGCCCCTAACGCAGGTCAGAGTGAGGACCAAGAGGAAGCAGGCTAGGCCCAGGCTCCAGCTGTCTCCACCTAACTCATTCCAGTACGCAGCCACCCGCCAGGGCGGAGGAAGAGAAGCAGGCAGTCCCCATCGCGGAGGCTCCACTCAGTCCCCATCTCTGTCAACAAATATCTTGCCTTGCTGGCATCAAGTAACCTGCCCCCCCCCCCCCGAAGCAGGGCTGCTTTCTGGCAACTGAAGCAAGCGCCCAGACAGATGCCAAGTTCCCAGACTGAAGCAGGGCTGCTGTGGAGAGCAGAGTATCAATTCCAAGTGACTTAGCTGTTGACAAGAAACTAGAAGAAAGAACCCCATCCCATTGTGACTTACAATGGGACACAGTATCTGTCCATGACAAGCCTGGGGTGTGTTTCTAAGCACAGAATGGTGGGCCCAGTCTGCAGATGAAAAGCCACGGATAGGCCACAAAGTCGTGAGACAGTGCCCAGGGAAGCCAGAGCTGACTCCGGAGCCTGACTCCTCCCGGCTCTGCTGACTTAGCCGCTGCTTCTCCACAAAGATCCTTACTCTACCTCCAAGCAGAGTAAGGCCTGGCGGCTTTCTGGGATGGAGAGAGTGGGCTACGCTCCACTGACAGGATGACTGGACCACCTTCAGGGTGAGAACAACCACATTCTTGGCTGGAAAGTAAGAGCCTGCCAATAGGAACCAGTCTTCCCCGGGAGAGGGCCCTGGGATGGCTAGTGACAGTGAGAAGCCGAACGAACCTCTGCCTGCACACAGCCACGAGGCCAGACTCAGGAACCCCCAGGCCTTGCCTTCAGCCCCCTCTAGGTCTGAAGACGGTGCAGGCTTTGGGAACATGAATCTCCCACTTTTCTTTCTTTTCTTCCTTTTCCTTTTTCTCTTTCTTCCTCTCTCTTTTTTCTCCCTCTCTCTTTCTTTCTTCCTTCCTTCCTTCCTTAAAGAAAAGGTCTCACTGTGTAGCCCAAGATAGCCTCAAATCTGGAGATTATTAGCCTGTTGCTCTGACCCAAGTGCTGGGATTTCAAGGCAGGCGCCACCATGTTTTCAGCCGACTGGAGGCCCATGCATGCCATGTCTGCTCGTTCCCACAACCGAGCTTATTCTCATAGGTCTGCTGCGCGCTGTGCTCTCTGCCAAGCATTCCCCGCCTCCCTCCGCACGGCTGGATCCTCCTCTCTCGGACTGGGTGCCACCCTCTGACATGCTCCTCTCTGCTTCTTTACTGTAAACTATCAGTACCACACACTTCACAACCAGGAGGTCTAGGCCGAGGTCTAGTGTCATGTCTTGTTTTGTCCGCGTTATCCCCCTCCCCCTCCCCTCCTGTCTCCTTAGAATCCTGGGGAGTGTATAAACCCATATGCTGCATGCTAAGGAAGCACTTTAGCACTGAGCTACACAGCTACTCATCTATCTGCTCGCTCTGTCTGTCTGTCTGTAGACAGGGCCTTGCTAGGTTGCCTAGTCTAGCCTAAAACTCATTATGTAGCTCAAGCTGGCCCAGAAGCCATGATCCCAGTACCTCACCCTCTCACGTGCTGGGGATTACAGGCATGTGATACTATGCCCAACCCTGGTTTGTGCCTCAGTAGTGCTACCACTGACAAACGTATTCGTTTCCCCAGGTGTGGTGGCACATGGCTTTAATTCTAGCACTCAGGGAGGAAGAGGCAAGGAAGAATTCTGACCTGGACAACAGAGTGAGTTCATGCCAGCCAGGGATACACAGAGAAAACCTGTCTTAGAAAGCAAAACAAAACAAACACACGTACAACAAGAACAAACCCAGCACCATTCATTTCTAGTCTGTCTCCCGAGCAGATTCCCCATTTGGAGTAAATCTGGTTGTCTATGTAATTAGGCCTGGGTACAACAGTGCTTGGCACAGACTAGAAACCCTATAAATGAACTGGGTGTGGTGGTGCATACCTGTGATTCCAGCATACAGCAGGCTGGGGCAGGGGACCAAGAGTTTGGAATAGCCTGGGCGATTCAGTGAGAGCATATCTCAGAACACATAACTAGGAAAGGCCTAAAACATCTGCTGACAGAACTCATGAGCCTCTGCCTCTAGCAGCTGCACTCTCTCTCCGTGAGGTTCACAGGTCAGGGTGTTCTAGTTTGCTGGAGGTGCCTGCTCAGGAGACATGGGAGGACCACACCTGCCCCAGTCCACAGCAACGTCAGGGGCAGCAGGAATAGCAGGAATGGCAGTGCCATTAGCACTGCTGCACCAGCTCAAAGGCCGCTGAAACACTGCTGATGCTGGGATGCATCTGAGCTTAGACAAGCCTCTCACTCACTCACCCAGGGTACACTTAATACAGACCAAACCCTCCCATGACCACATAGCTCTGCCCACCTGCACAGGGCGCAGGCACAGTGACTCGGAGTCCTCGGGACACCTGCCGGGCCATCTTTCTCCCAGCCTCTTTGACAAAGGACACAGAGTTTCTCACCGCTTCAAAAGTTCCATGAACCATGTGTGTATTTAAAAAGCTCTGATTGGGATTGGACTTCTGGGTCCAGGGTAGTGCCAAGCAGCCCATTCTGTGAGGAATCACTGTTCTCAGGCTTTCAGGATGAGAACCATCTCCCATGAAACTGAACTTGCCTCTCCACAAAGGTGAAGCTGCTGGTCTTCTGTTAATAGTCCTGTGCAGCGCCTAATCACAGAGATAATTCTCACACTGTGTCTGTCCCAACTATCTATGTAGATCTATAATAGCCCCGCCCACCTCCACTACTGAGCGGAATGAGGTGTCCTGAGAGTTTCAGTCCTTTGCCCAAGGTCAAGAGACAGAGCCAGACCTGAACCCCAGGCAATGGCTCCAGGGTGTAAGCTTTTAATAACTACCCTTCATTGCATCTCAATCCCTATTTGGCATCTGCTAAAAGATATCATAAGCAAGTGCTATTTAGCTGTTAACTGTGTCTCACGAGTCACTTCTGCACGCCTGCTCTTTGCTAGGGTTTTCAAACCTACTGAATTGAGCTAAGGCAACAGATCTCAGAGCCCTCCTCGCCAAGTATACAGCATTGGCAAATGCAAAGGCAATTTCTATTCAGCCTGGTTGGAACTGTCATAAAGAGAGCAGGCTAGTCCATTGTGGTATGCATTACAGACAAGCCTTGATGCCAGCAAGGAATTACCGAAGGGCTGTGCAAGCCCACAAGGTCATCTTCAGAATAGCCAGCCAGAAGATGCTCAGAGTGATGATGTCCTTGCCTACCTGACACCTATTCCCCTCTTCTGGAAAACTTTGGTCATGGTGGCAGTGCACAGACTTCCCAGTCCGAGGCTCCGCACCTTCTGTACCTCCCTACTTTGCAGCCTCATTTATAGCAACATTACCCAGGAGTGCCACAAGCTGCAACACACAGGCTTCGGGGGCCAGAGTCTCTAAAGGAAGATACTATGGATAATGGGCACCCAAAACCACATCGTCTGTGCAGCTGCTAAGAGAAAGTATGCAACATAGCTGCTAACTTGCTGCGTGACCTTGGGCAAGTGACTTAGCAACCCTGAGCACCTACTCATGATCTCATGATGGGCTTAGCACCCTTTCCCCTCCTGGTAGCTATCTCTAGCACCCTGGATAGCTTCCCCCCCCCCCCCCAGGTGCCTCTCCCCTCCCCTCGGGATTAAGGGGACCAATCATCTCCACAGAAAGGAGTCTAACCAAGAGACAAGGGTTAAGTAGAAGACCTCTGAGGGCCAGTGGGACTGTCCATAGGGTGATCAGACAGAAAGTAAACAGGACTTGCCCCCAAGAAAAGAAACCAGTCCTGCAGCTTCCCCTGTACTGCTCTGGGCCCAGTTCCCAGGACCAGTCTTTGATCTAGAAGATTTAATTGTTTCCCTGATTAGACAGACACATAGCTCACGAGGCTCTAGAACAAGTGTGTCCCTCACAGGCTTCCTTTCAGCTCTCCAGATTGGAGGCCAGGTGCTTCAGCAGAGGCTGCTGCTGCTGCTGGCTATGCACTGGTAAGCAGATTCGTGTGCTTGCTAATGATCTGCCAGACACACCTAAGACCGTGTTATCTATAGTCTACAGGGGCAGAGAGCTGGGAAAACTCTTCATTCGAGGCCTTCCTTGAAGTTAAGGGTAGTCATGTGACTTATCTAGCCAGTGAGTCATAGGCAAGTCTGGCAGGTTTGACCAGAGTCCTCCGCTCCAGTTACCTTGACAGAAAAGCACCTGCAGGACTGTGTCCTTCGGGAAAGGTGAAGTGTTACTGCTAATGATGGGCACACCACTTCTGAAACTGCCACTGCTGCCATCGGGTCCCCTGAGCCTTCAGTTCTGCAGAGCTCCAGACAGAAGGCAGAGCGTGTGAAATCATAGTAATTATAATAACAGCTGGCATCCGCTAATGTCACAACATGTGGTGTGCCCATTTTCAGAGCATCCCAAGTGTTAGCTCACTTCATCCTGAGCTCAGGAGCAAGAGGCAGGGTCTATGCCCACCTTCATTTACACGTGGCCAGAGCCAAGTACCAGCTTGCCCAGCGCAGGACACATCGGAGGGGTATTAGAACCCACATAGTCGGGCTCCCGAATCGAAAATTGTTTATTTGGGTTTCTTGGAGTTTTGTTTGAGACATGGTCTCAGTGTGAAGTCCAGGCTGACCTTAGATTCAGCTTCTCCCATGACGGGGTAAAAAGTGTGTGCTGCCCTACCACCTCCCTCATCAAAGCTGCTGATCATGAGCTTTGATTAAACAAACAAACAAACAAAGGTAGGCCAACCTAGGTCTGTGAAAGCCTAGTCCACTGCTATCACAACCTGGGTACTGACTGTGGCCAACCGAGCACAGACAACCCTGGAGCTGCCACCGAGACAATGCCCATAGAAAGATGAGAGGTGATGGGACTTAGCCTATTTTGGGTGATGAGAGAGGACCAGGGTCACAAGAGCATAAGACTGAAATCCTCCAGACACCAGATCGCACCCAGTGGCAACGGCTTGCTGGAGAAATTCTTACAGGTTTTCCAGGGCAGTCCTAGCCTTCCCTTGCTCACCTACAATGAAGGCCATGTGTACTTGGACACGGAGAAAAGCAGGACACAGAAGGAAACAGAGCAGAACGCCATACCTAGGTGCTCTCAGAAACAAGGCCGTGCCCCTTCTCTGACCATAAGCCTTGCTGCCTGCACATGCTGCTCATGCAAGGGTGTTCTTCCTCCAGCAAATAAAAGCCTACCCACCCTTCAGTACCAGCTGGAAGCCACAGGGAGATCTAAGATGGATGCACTTTTGAGTGTAAAGGCCAAGCGCCAACAGGATGTTGAATTGGCTGGCTTTTGTAATAGAAAGAAGGACATACCAAAACAGATCTGCCTATCTGCTCCTATTTACACAGCAAAAGGGGTGGAGAGGCCAGGCAGGCAGGGAAAGGGGGAGCAGAGCAGAGCAGAGCCCTCTTGCTGGGGTGTCTGTACACACTCATTCATAGAACTGATTTTGATGTATGTGAGTGCCTAATCTATCTTTTCTCTGGAGTATCACAAAAATAAAAACAAGGCAGGGGTGGCCGGGAGCAGGTCAGAGAAGGCTGTGAGTGCAGATCTGAATAAACAGAGACAATGTCAGCCTCCCCCACTAGCCCATGGATTCCTGCGGGCAGGCTGGAACCTGTGCTGGCTGCCGGCCAGCGGCCTGCCCAGCAGCTGGTGCCCCAGCAGTGCTCAGAGTGTGGAAGCGAAGATACCAACAGATCCACCTGCGGCCACACCCCTGGGCTGCCCACAGCTTGCAGCTGGGCTCCACCTGAGGGCAGGAGGCAGGGAGAAAGGCGCGCAGCAGACTAGAGAAATGCTGAGAGCTAGTCTTCTCTGAGGGGCACAGGCTGAAGGAAAGTAGGGAGGGCCAGAGAGAAAATACTGAAAGCTTGGGGGACATACTGTCTCTTGCAATGACTCTTAAAGTAGCCAGACAATACATAACCAGACAACATGGCTGGGTCCTATAAACTTTATGACATTGAAACCATAATCTGACATGTCATGAGACCTGATTTTTCTTTCTACTAATAAAAACAAAACCAAACCAAACCCACATAGAGCCTATTCTTAGTTACCAGGTCATAGGGTAACAGGCAGTGGGCCAAGTCCAGCCATGGCTCTACTCTATAGTCTGTGGGATACCTACCATGCTTATATATATGCTCGCATCCACAAGGAGCAGCTCACGGGCTGGACCTAGGGGTGTGAGCCCATTATCTGAGCTAATCAGAAGGCTGGGGCAGGAGGATGGATCTCAGGCCCAAAGCCTACTGGGCAACTCAGCTCCCGTATCAAAATGAAAGCAAAAAGGACTGAAGGAGTTGCCCAGAGGTAGAGCCTTGCACAGCGCATGTTGGGTCTAGGTTAGACACTGGTGCACAAGGAAAATACAAATAGCTCGAAGAGGCCACTGCCGTGCGAAGTCTATTACATATGGAAAAGAGACCAACTCTGCATTTTAAAATTCTGAACCATTTAAAATAATAGTTTTAATTTCTTTTTGTTGTTGTTGCTAGGGACTGAAGCCAGGGCCTCACAGATGCTAAGTACCTTCTCTTCCACTAAGCATAACCCAGGGCAAAATAAAACTGTTATAAAGAAAATAGTAAAGAGAAGAGGAGCCCAGGCTTTGGTACAGGAGAGCAGAGACACGTTCCTAGTGAGACTCTGCACTCACTGCGCACTGAGCAAGCTTCACAACTCCCCGAGGCTCTGTGCGCTGGGCCTCCTAGGGCTGCTGGGAAACTCTCTGGGTTCATGGTTCTGCACAGTAGCAGGTATCAGGAAGTGGGGTTACAATGTTCGTTGCTACCAAGGAAACTCTACTAAGCGTTACCAAGGCTATGAGCCCCCACCCCCGCCAGCTGCTTGTGACTGAGGAAGCTCTCCTGCATCAGCATCTGCATTGTCCAGAGATGCACCTCATAGTCGCATCTCTACATCCCAGTCAACAGAGAGTAGTTCTCCAACATGGGGTCCCTTAACTGTCACAATGGACGGACTATAGGATCCTGCATCTGAGAGATTATGCAGTCCTATTTATTAAATGCCCATGGGGCACCAGGATATGACCTCACTTTAAACTGGGTTTCTTGCCACCACCATCTGGCATAAAACTGTTTCTTTTTAGGTGCCCGCTCTTGCTGTATATTCCCACTAGTATTTCCATTCCCTGAGTGTTTGTCCCTTTACTGATGACCTCCTCAGGACCAAGAACTGTTCTTAGCTCCTGGCCTCTTCTAGCCCCTCACTTCCCAGCTGTTTCTCCATGACTGGGGCGCAGTGAAAGGAAGGACTAGTAAATTGTTGTCCCTCTAAGTACAAGCCATGGCCAGGGTGGAAAACTGCCACATGTTGAGTCAAAGTACTGAACATGTAGGACACTTGTCCCAGCTCCTGTTCACAGCTGTCCACTTTGTTTAGAGAAACTGCTGTTCCCCCACTCCTCATAGCTCAGAGGTGAAGGGGTGTCTCAGTCAGTATTAACTGTCAGCTTGACACAGGCTAGAGTTACCTGGAAAAAAAGGCTCAGTCGGGTAACTGCTGGTTTGTGGGCATGCCTATGGGAACCTGCCTTGATTATTAATGCAGAAGGGCCCAGGCCACTATGGCTAGCACCAGCCCTAGGCAGGTGGGCCTGGGTCATAAAAGTCAGCTGAGCATACGTCTATGAGTCAGCCAGAGTGAGCCAAGACCAGTGTTCCTCTATGGTTTCTGCTTCAAGCTCTTGTCTAGAGTTCCTGCCCTGACTTACCTCAATAATGAACTGTGGTCAAGAAGTATACACCATAAAAGCCTTCCCCTTCCCCAAGTTGATATTGGTCACAAGTGTTTTATCACAGCAACAAGAAGTCGAGAACAGGCTGGGGACTGCCAATCACAGGGTTCACAGACATATTTATTTAAACTGGACCAATCATTTCTTGCTCAAGAATTATAATTTTGGGCTGGAGAGATGGCTCACTAGGTAAGAGTAAGACTGCTCTTCCAAAGGTCCTGAGTTCAAATCCCAGCAACCACATGGTGGCTCACAACCACTCATAATGAGATCTGACACCTTCTTCTGGTGTGTCTGAAGACAGCTACAGGGTACTTATGTATAATAATAAATAAGTCTTTGGGCCGGAGCAAGCAGGGACTGAGTGAGCGGGGCCAACCAGAGTGACCGGAGTTGATCAGAGCAGGCAGAGGTCCCAAAAATTCAATCCCCAACAACCCCATAAAGGCTTACAACCATCTATACAGCTATAGTATTCATAAAATAAAATAAATAAATCTTTAAAAAAAAGAATTACAATTTCTAGTTGTCAAAATACCCTATAAACAAACAAACAAACAAAGAAACCAATGGTAATCACATAAGCAACAAAATTAAAAATAATGGCAGCTAATACATCTTTAGCCTAATGTTCTGTACTTGGTACTATTCTAAACTCAACTAAAAAGCCAACTTAGGGCATCCTCACAGCACCCTCCTGTTCTCAGCACCACC
The DNA here is from genome assembly GCF_978045245.1 of Mus caroli. NCBI lineage: Eukaryota > Metazoa > Chordata > Mammalia > Rodentia > Muridae > Mus > Mus caroli. The sequence continues at coordinate 115,698,208 of NW_028227263.1, read as the reverse complement.
TCACTGCTCTCAAACCAAGTGCAAAAAAGGGCAGAAAGGGTAGAGGAGGCTGGTGTCAGCAGCCATGAGGCCAGCTGCAGAGTTCCCGCCACTCCCTGGCATAGGAGGACCTGAACACCCACTGGACGCACCCCATCCAGCTCTGCTTGGCCCAGGCTTGTTTCTGTCACTTGCAACCTACAAACCTTGCTTGACAGATGACCATGGTCACTCACTTGGCCTCACACTGTGTGTGGACCAGCTGACTGACACTGGAACTGAAGGTTCTACAGACATTTCGAGAGTCTATGGTCGTCTTACTACCCTAGGGAAAGAAATCCCGCAGGACACAGACAGAGCAGGAGGGAGAGCCAGGGTAAAGTTTGAGGATAGCCCTCCCTGTCAGGCTCCTGCTGGCACTTAGGGTGAACAATCTTTTGTTGCTGGACTCATCGCATGCATTATAGGTTATTTAGCACCCTTGGTCGCCCAGGTCCTAAACTCGGACTGTCACCTTGGCTCACTGCAAAATCAAAACCACCTTCTCTGACCATCACACATGAATCCTCCCACAATCCCAGGGTCTCCGTCCCTTGACCTTCCCCAAGTCCCCATGTTTGACAGTACTGTCATCAACTCACTTTAGATCCTGACCCTAGCTGTTTTTATATGCCACAGATGCCAGTGAATCCTTAGAGCCTTGTCCCACCCAGGAGCGTCGTCACATCCACTGGTGCAATGGGTACCACACCTCATGCAACAGGGGAGGAGACTGAGTACGGATGCAGCACGACTCTCTGAAAGGTGGATGGAGCCTCTCTGTACAGCCGTGTCCCGAGTACACTGAAGTGGGCCCTATTCCACAGCGTCTGGGCCTTCCCAAGAGTCCCGGGGGTACCCTGCTCTAACTCTGCTACCATTCAGCCCTAAGCCTCAGAGCAAACATGTGTCTCAGGCTGTCTGTCATGTCCTCTCCCACCACTGGGGTCTACACACCACGAGTCCTCCACACGATGTGTCATCCTGGCTCTCTGAGTGTTCCCTCCTTCGTGATATGCCTCTTATGGTGGTTTGAATAGGAATGGCCCCAAAGGCTCACACAGATTTGAATGGTTGGTTACCAGGGCGTGGCACTATGAGGAGGTGTGACCTTGTTGGAGAAAAGATGGTACTAGGGAGTGGGTTTTGAGGTTTCAAATGTCCAGAGGCTCACTTGCTCTTCTTGCTGCCTTCCGATCCAGACGTTGAACTCTCAACTACCTCTCCAGCATCATGTCTGCCTGCATGCCCACAGGCCCCGGTTAAATGCTTTATTTTATAAGAGTTGCTGTCATCAAAGTATCTCTTTAAAGCAATACAACTTTGACTAAGATGTTTGGGTTTAGGCAAGCTACTTGTTGAGCATACGTGTTTCCTGCCTCTTTCTCCAGACTCAGCTTCAGGAGGGCAGTCACTGGCTTAATGATGTCCCTGTGTCTCGAAGGTCAGGCATGGCACCTGAGATACACTGTGTGTGTGCTGATCAGTGAGCTAACTTCCGTCCCTCCCCTTTCTTTTTTACAGTGCTGGTGACAGAACACAAGGCAATCAAACTACAGCCCCAGTCAAAATCCCTTTTAAAGTTTCATGTTTAAAACTAGAGCTAACAAAATACTGATTCCTAAAACCTGAAACCGGGTGAAAGGCTGACCTAGAATCCAGGGGCATCCACGAAGAGCCCCTGGCTCTGCGAGCACTGGAGAGGAGAGACACACTAGAGGTGCTGGAGGAGCAGCAGGGAGTCCAGGCCCGGCATGAATTCAAAACTGCAAAAGCCATTTTTATTTAAAAATAAAGACCCCAGAGCTGGTGAGGCAGCGCATCAGGGAAAGGTATGCACCGCCAGGCCTGATAACTTGGGCTTGATACTCAGGACCCACGTGGTGGGAGGAGAGACCTGACTCCCGCAAGTTTTCTTCTGCTATCCATAGGTGTGCGGTGGGGCACATGTGGCCGCTCACACAAAACAAACAAAAGCTATCAAGGGCTGGGGTGGAAGAGATAGCTCAGCGGCCACGAGCACTTGTTGCTCTTGCAGAGGACTGGGGTTCAGTTGCCAGCACCCACAGGGTGGTTCACAACCATCTGTAATGTCAGAGTAAGGGAATCTTTCCTGCCCTCCAAGGGCACCAGGCACACATGTGGTATATCTGCATACATGCAGGCAAAACATTCATACACATAAACTAAAAACAAATCTTAAAAAAAAATTAAAAAAAAAAAAAAGAGTAGCTATGGCACATGGCTGTCATCTCAACTCCTGGTAGGCTGAGACGAGAGAATCAGGAATTCAACTCCAGCCTGAGCTACGTAGGAGTTCAAGGCCAGGGAATTACAGGAGCCCTGACTCAAAACAGAGAGGTCAGGAAACGGTTTAGATGTTCCTGCTGCCAAGCCTGACGGCGTGAGCTCAATTCCCAGAGCCCACATGGTGGAAGAAGAGAACTGACTCCTGAAAGTTGTCCTTTGGTCTCCACTGCACACATATGTACACACACACACACACACACAGAGTAACATGTAAGATAAACTTTAAAAATATGTAAGTACCAGGGAAGTAAAAGAAACACAGCCTGCTCTGTGCAGAATGCCAAGCTATTTGCTCGGGCACTTTGCCTTCGCCCCAGGATGTAGCCCTGAGACAAGGGCTACAAAGCCTCTCAGTGGAGCCCACCTGTCCCAGGAGCTAATGACCATACGCTTGCGGCACAGGCAGGCCAATCAGTCCTGTGTGCCAGGAACTGGAGGTGCAGGTAGACTCACCGCACCAGGCTGGTGAAAAACAAGTTGCCTGAAAGCCAGGCACACAGCAAGTGCTCAATAAAAGCCAGCGTGTGTCATGACTACGCTCACCACTGCCTTCCTTTCTGCCTCCACAACCGAGACAAAGAGCCACGTCTGCCAGTGAGCCGTCCACACCTTGCTGTTTGCTACCTGGAGGCTCTCACTGCCCACTCTTGTGGCTGACGTTCTCAAGCCAGGAAACCACCTCTGAAGGTGGGTTTCAACACTTGGAAGCAAGATTTCCAACATACCATCCCACCTAGTCATCTGAGAGCCAACCACGTCTTACTGTGCAGGAAGAAGGTGCAGGCAATGTGGTTTCATGATGTGGCTACAGCCAATGTATACTTTATACAGATAAATTCGGGTAAGTACCTGACCCCTTTGTCCCTCACTAAGGGGCAGAATGGAAGCAGAGCAGATGTCCAGCCGTTCCACTTCCCGAGCGCTTGCTCTGGTGTGAGCACTGTTTGGGCAGCGAGCAGATGCTGCTCCCTTAAGGCAGGCCCAGTTCTCAGACATCATGGGGGCAGCTCCCACCTGAGCACTCTATTGGCTGCAGACACCACCCGCATATGACATGGCCTCAAAGCACAAGCCTGAATCCTTCTGAAGGTGCTGATCACTAACAAGAAATGTTCTGAGCCTGGGAGAGGAAATGGCTGCATGCATGAAGTACTGGCTTAGCCTTGTCTTACTACCCACACCTTCCTTTAATAACTGAATCCCTACACTGTAGTCAGGAAAACAGCTGACTTGAATGAAGTCAGTCTGTCCCGTCCCCCCCCCCACACCCCCTTCCTTCAGCTAGATGTGGCCATGTGACTAAGTTCAGACCAATGGGAGGGGAGAAGAAGTGTATAGATTTTGGGTCAAGTCCTATAAAACATGGTAGAATTCAAGGGGTATATTAATGAGGATGGTGAAGCTGCCCCTCTATTTTTCACTAGCCTCTAAATGAAATCCAGCATTTCCTTTAATTATGGCACAGGAGAACCACACAGTTTTCCAACATCTGTAAATGTGTCACCCACAGAAACTACAAGCATTAACACCATATGTTATAACACATCCCAAGATGACATTTATGCCTTTTGCTATTTAGAAATTATGGTACTTACTGGATGGGTTTGGCTGTACTATACCTCAAATTCTCCTTCACAATAAAAAACCTAAATCTCAATAGACAACTGTTTTTTGTTTGTTTGTTTGTTTGTTTTTTTGTAATACTGTTTTATGAATTAAAAATGTCAGAAAGTCCATAGGAGTCAGACACAGCAGTGAATATCTGTAAGTCCAGCACTGGGGAAGGCTGGGACAAGAGGACTCAGATTCCAAGCCAGTCTGGGATCCGTGGAGAGACCTTGGCTTTTAAAGAGGGAGGAGGAGGAGGATGGTGTGCTGGTGCACGCCTTTTACCCTATATGGTGCACAGACAATACGTGCAGGGAAAATACCTGTATCTACCTTATGCCTCAAAAAGTTAAACTTAGCTACCATATGACCCAGTTCACATTTAGGTGTGTGTGTGTATATATATATATATATATCTCCATCCAAATACAGCCTGCCCAGGAATAGTCACAGCAGCTCTTTTTATAATAAACACCAACAGACCTACCAACTACTGAATGGGTACTCTAAATTCAGCTTATCTTCACAATGGAGTACTGTCCATTCATAAAATGAGAGAAGAAGCCCTGCTGGGCATCTTAACACATATCTGCAATCTCAGCACTTGGATGGTCGAGAGGAACGAGGATCTGGGGTTCAAGACGAGTCAGACAGGGCTACACAGTGAGCTGAGAGGCCAGCCTGGGCTACATGAGACCCTAACTCAAGAAACAAAAACAGGAAGCACCAACTCATGTACAAGACAGACAAATCTTTAAAATGCTATGCTGTGGAGGGGAAGGGGGTTATGCGTGCCCTCCTCCCAAGCTGTGGAGCTACTGACAGTTGATGGCTTATGACAGAGGGAGAAGCCGTTGTTTTGTTCTGTTTTTTAAGGGTATGGCTTCTGATAGGTCCACTATACTTCTGTGATGGCCTCACACCTGTGTGTGTGTGTGTGTGTGTGTGTGTGTGTGTGTGTGTGTGTGTGAGAGAGAGAGTGAGAGAGAGAGAGAGAGAGAATGAATGAACACATGGGCACAATTTAGACTCAATGGGTTAACAAAAGGAAGAAAGGAAGGAAGGAAGGAAGAGAGAGAGAGACAGAAAGAAAGAAAGAAAGAAAGAAAGAAAGAAAGAAAGAAAGAAAGAAGTTAGGAGTAGAGAGGTAAGGGGTAGATCTGGAAGGAGTTAGAGGAAGAAAGAGCAAAACATATTGTATGCATGAATGAAATTTTCAAAGAGCAAAAATTTATTTTTAGAATTATGATCGGGCTGGGCACATGGCTCAGCCACAGAGTACATGATAGACAGTTAACTAGAATCCAGCAGTGAGGGTCTGGAGATGTGGCTCAGTAGCAGCCTACCATGCTTCAGGCCCTGGGCTCTATTGTGAGCACAGCAAAAAACAACAGAAAGTATGCTAAGTGTAAGAAGCTGGGCATAGGACTGGTGAGATGGCTCAGTGGGTAAGAGCACCTGACTGCTCTTCCGAAGGTCTGAAGTTCAAATCCCAGCAACCACATGGTGGCTCACAACCACCCGTAATGAGATCTGATGCCCTCTTCTGGTGTGTCTGAAGACAGCTATAGTGTACTTACATATAATAAATAAATAAATCTTTAAAAAAAAAAAAAAAGAAGCTGGGCATAATGGACATGTTACATCATGCCATTTACATGAAATATCCAGAAGAGGTAACACAGACCTCAGAGGCTGCCAAGGTGTGGTGGGTGGGGAAGGTGAACGGTAAAGTCCAGGGTTTCTTCTGGGGACAAAGACAACGTCCTGTAACTGAATTGTGATAATGGCTAATCAACCTGTGAGTGCACAGCAATGGCTGACACCAGTGGGAGAGTGTGCCCCTCTTCTCTTCCATCTCACCAGCCAGAGTGCACAGTTGGACTCACGTGCAATGAAGGCATCAACCAAGGAGAGACAAGAAAGCAGGGGCCAGGTCCCCAGTACTGTGGCACTGTCACACCAGCTGCCTCATAAGAGAAACAAACCCACAATGCCCTCTGGTCTGGGACACTGTTACTATTTATCTGTTCCTAAAGCCAAGTCTACAGAAAGCTTCTTCTTTCTTTTTCTTTTTTTAATTTAAGATAGGCTCTTAAAAGTGGATGGTGGTGGTGCATGCCTTTAGCCCCAGCGCTTGGTAGGCAGTGGCAGGTGGATCTCTGTGAGTTCAAGGCCAGCCTGGGTCTACAGAGTGAGTTTCGGAAGAAAAACACAAAAAAACAAAAAACAAAAAACAACAACAAAAAAACAAAACAAAAAGACAGGCTCTTATTAGGGAGCCCCAGCTTACCTCAGAAATGCATTTGTCTCTGTGCTGGGATTACCATACCTAATGACAAGACACATCTTAACCTCTTCTGGGGGGTGGGGTAGGCATGTCTGTGAGCATGCACGTGCAGACCAAAGGCTGAGAGTACCAGGTGTCTTCCTCAATTGCTCTCTCCTTACATACTGAGCCAGAATCTGTCACTGAGCCTGGAGTTTGCCAATTTGATTAGTCTAATCAGCCAGCAGCTTCTCCCAGGGATTCCCTTCCTGTAACCAAGCACTGGGACTCAAGTAGGCCACCAGGTAAACGCCCCGAGTTTAGAGAGGTGTTAGGGACCTCAACTCAGTTTCTCATGTTACACAGCAAGCACTTTAGCCACTGCTCCGTCTCTCCAGCCCTCAGCCACTTCTGGACAGGGCTTTTGATGTAGCCTGGGGTAGCCTTGAACTCATGATCAGCTTCACTCAGCTTCCGGAGTGCTAGAGAGGCAAGCAGGAACCAGCAGCGGTGACCTGACTCTGGCAACTGCTGCAGCTAAGTCCTCCAGCCACACTGCTCCTTCTGGAAGGTCCCATCCTTAGTCTGGGGACCTCCCACTCTCATCCAAGAGCACGGACAGATGGCTTTAGGGAGAAGAGGATGCCCTGGTGAAAGGCTTCCGGCAACAGGAGAGACTCAGAGCTGCGTGAACCATCGAACAGTTCCATTTGGTATTCGGCACTGCTTGCCCTGGCCCTAACACAAGGTAACTAGGAGTCTAATTAAAAATGTATTCATCATCAGACTCTTGTTAATGTGCCCAAGAATGCTGGGAGGCATCCCATCTCAGATGGCCCAGCCTGTGAAAGGTAGGTCACTTTGGGTTCTACTCAGTCCAGCAGCCTGTACTGTCAGCCTGTATAGCAGGGGCACAGACTCACTTAATCCACTCGTAAAACTCTCACGTTGGAAATTCACTGCCAAGGTTTTAAAACTTCCGGTCAGACTCTGTTCCCTGCTCCAGTGCAGAGGCCCCCCTACCCAAAGGTTTACATGAGTAAACCGCTCCACCCCAACCACACTCATTTAATAAGAGCTTTTTAAAATCATCTAGGATGCACTGAGGATATACTGTGATGGAAAAAAAACAAGCCTGGGCCTGACCTTCTGGGACTTCCAGCTCAGTAGGGAAGGCAGGCATTAAACATGCAAAGACCAACACAACGTGTAATTAAATATTATGGTAACTGCTATGAAGCTTTGCCAGGCAAGAATAACAAGGGGCCCAGCTGAGCTTTGGGGCTGCTCAGAGGAGGCTTTGGGAAAACTGGATGTGCAAGCTGGAATCCGAGGAGTGAGGCCAGGGGGAGAGCACTCGGGACGACAAGCCTTGGGAGCCAGGCAAGAACACACACAAAGGAGAGCAGCAGGCTTTAAGAACCTAAACAGCCGACTGGGTGTCCCCGGTGAAGACAGCGAAAGGGCAGGGCGGAGGTGGGTCTTTATAGGTTGTGGTAAGGAGAAAGCCATTCTGAATAGGGTCTCACTCTATAGGCTACTCTGCTCCTGAACTTGTGGCAATCCTCCAGTCTCAGCCCCCTAAGTGTGTTGGTCTTACAGACTAAGCCACTGTGCCTGGCTCTAAGGCTATTTTAAATGCTGAATTGTTTTGGCAGATAATCCTCCCTGCCAACCCTCACCTCCACATTCTTTTATATTTCTTTTATTTTTATAAAAGCATCCTAATTTTAGTCGAGACCCAGGTATCCCCACTCTGTGGGGTATGACGCGTCAGTGATGCCCTAGGCCTATGACAGACCTGATTAAGACATCAAATGTTCTCTCGCCCTCCCCGGCTCATAGTGATGGAACAGCTGGACACTGAACCTTGGCTAGCTGACAGAGAGGTGAGGAGAGTTTATAGAAGTTCCAACAGAAAAGAGGAGCACGCTCTCTTTTCCCTTAGACCCAAACATTGAAACTTGAGGACGGACTTGCTGCAGTCAACGTCAACTTATAACTACCACAGAACAACCAATTTGCCATCGGAACCCGCCAAGAGATCAAAACAAAGTGTTACGATGACATCGCAGAGAGCCAACTGAAGCGGCACCTACAGGGTTCAGCCAGGCATCTCCAAGCTTCCTCGTGCCATGAGTTTGGTTATGATTCTGATGGCAAGACTCGGGAGACACCAAGGGGCTCACGAGCGGGGCAAGTGTAAACCACGCCTTCACTCATGGTTTTATGTTTGTTTTTGATACAGTATCTTGCTATGTAACCCAGCTGGCTTTAAATTAGTGGTCCTCCTGCCTTCCAAGTGCCAGGACAATGACAGGGTGTGCCACCACACCTGGATCTGCATTTGTTTCTGGAGAACAGAATGGAAGGGCCAAAAATAGAAGCAGCAAGCCAATGAGGGCTGTGAGTTCTACTAAAGCTGAAGATGTCAGAACCTCAGACCTGATACAGGACAACAACTGGCTAATTATTATTTTCTGTATGGTTTTCATTTGTAATACCCACTCACATTAAATGTTTTATTTAGTTATTTTAACTTTGTGTGTGTGGCACTAGGAACTGAACTCAGAGCCCTGTGCATACTACCACTGAGCCCCACCTTCAGCCCTCACTGGGGGATTCTAGGCAGGGGCTCTACCACTGAGCCACGCCCCCAGCCCCTCACTGGGGGATTCTAGGCAGGGGCTCTACCACTGAGCCACGCCCCCAGCCCCTCACTGGGGGATTCTAGGCAGGGGCTCTACCACTGAGCAACACCCCCAGCCCTCACTGGGGGATTCTAGGCAGGTGCTCTACCATTGAGCCACGCCCCTAGCCCCTCCTGTTATAAGTCTTACACCTTGCAGTTCCTTAGAATGTGACCTCATTTGGAAACTAGGTAGCTGGAGAGATAGTTCTTTACAAGTTAGCATGAGGTCTTTAGAGATGGAGGCCTGAGGATCTCTGTAAGTTCAGCCCAGTCTGGTTTAAATATTCAGTTTTAGGACAGCCAGGGCTACACAGTGAACCCTCGTCTCAAAGAACAGAAAACAAACTACAAGAAAAGTAATAATAATACTGAAAAGAAATTAAAGCACAAAGGGCTGGAAAGATGTCTCAGCAGTTAAGAGCACTCAGTGCTATTCCAGAGGACCCAGGTTTGATTCCCGGCACCTACATGGCAGGCCACAGCCATCTATCACTCCAGTTCCAGACAATCATACATGCTTTTCTGACCTCCACAGGCAGAAGAGCCACACACATAAAATCAAAGCATGAGTCACACCTGAGTAGGGCAGGCCCCTGATCCAATAAGAACTGGTGTCCATATGAAAAGGAAAACTAGAACCCAGTGGTGGTGACGGTAGCAGCACACTCCTTTAATCTCAGCATTCAAGAGGCAGAGGCAGGCAGGGTTTGAAGCCAGCCTGGTCTACAGAATGAGTTCCAGGACAGCCAGGGCTACAATGAGAAACCCTGTGTCAAAACAAACAAACAAACAAAAAGGCTAGTCATAGACACAGACATGCATACACAGAAATACCACGTGAAAAACAGAGACATGGTAAGATTTAAAAAAAAAAAACTCCAGGAAACTCTAGGGCCAGCCAGCTTGCAGAAGCTGGAAAGAGCCATGAGACGACCTTCTTTCCAGAGCCCGGAAGGAACCAACCTAGGCCATACCTGAGCTCAAACCTGTGGCCTCCACAATTCAAGACTGCTATACTCAATTTCTGCTGCTTGAGCCAACCAGCTTGTGGCAATCCTAGCCAACCAAAACTGTACCTAAGCCCAGAGGACGCTGCTATCTGTGCCAAATTCCTCAGCTAGCAGTGGGGGGTTCTGGGCCTGCCTTTGGGGACTTGTGTTGCCAAACCCTGTCTGGTGATTCCTGCCTGTGGAAAGAGCTCTCCCACTCTCATATCCTCTATGACTCCTGGCTCCACCTGACACCTGCTTCGCCTCCATCCCCCACCTGTCTCCAGGGCCTGGGAAGAAAAGAAAGATGAATGAGACCGAATCAGGGGGGCCTGGAGGCTACATCGCAGTGGGGCAACTCTTAACAGTGCTCTGTGCAGAAGAAAATGCTGAGGAGGAGGAGGGTGGAGGTGGATCAAAATCACCTCCCTACCCAGCTGCATGGCAAACGGCAATCCAGCCTCACCCACAGTGCACTTCAGAGAGCAGCCCGCCCCAGACGGACCAAGCAGAAGGAAGCAGGACATTAACAAAGTCATCCAGAACTGTGGACACCCTTGGATCCCAGAGGGTCCCAGGCTTACCACTGTGAACATAGCAACTTGCTTTTCAGCAGCCTCGGGGAATCCAGACCCAGAAGGGAGGCTCTGTTCAGACCTGCTCTCTGCGCCTGGAACAAGTCTCCCTGAAGCAACTGTCCCAGAGCCCAAGGCACAGGCGTGTGTGCCTGGCAGAAGCCTGAGGCCACTGTGGCAAACTGGGAACCATCTCGAGACACAGTGGTTTTGGACTAAGGCTGTGGCAGGCACCACTAAAATCCAAGTGGGACTGGAACCAATTAGCAGTTATTTCAGGAGAATCAGTAAGGGGTAGATCACACAGCAGGCGAGTGTGGGATTCTGTCTGTGTCTACACCAACCGTGGCTGACAGGGTGGGTGGAGAGTGGAGCGACGGCATATACTTGGGCCATACAAAATTAAGTGTCAAGTCACAGCTTGTTGCGTCTAATGTGCACATTCCCGAGCACCTACCAGAACCCTGAGTTGAGCACAGGTGGCAATGCCCGCAGGTACTGAAGCTGGCTCCCTGACATGAACTTTTCAGGAGAGAATGGCAACTAAAATCACCTACCACACAGAACTGTGCATGCCTCTGCAGCCATCAGGAAACACTGAATATAATTCAGAAATGCAGAGTGTTCCATCACAAAAGTTATGAAGAGAAAAAAAAGCACCAATTGAAACATTTAAAACAAAAGCCACCAGAAAGCTACAGGGAGGCAGGGTGTGGCAGAGCACCCCTGCGATTCTAGCACTTGACAGGGTTGGTGTTCAAGGTCAACCTCAGCTACACGAGATCCTGTCTCAAAACAACAAAAAGAAACTGCGAGAGAACTGGCCAAATCGTCACTGTTTCTTCTCGTAAAGGCTACGTACAAGCGATGCAAAATAGAAATGTACACAACAACTTGGATTCAATTTTCTATAGACTTCTTCCCTAGAACTTGATGGAATTTGTTCTTTATCAAATTTCCATGAATATTCATAAAGCCTGTTACTACATTAGGAAAACAAAATTCTCAAATTCCCCCAAAGAAAGTTTTTCCTACTCTAATGCCCTGACTCTAATCCATTTAAAAGGTTCATAAGCACACACATGCACTCACACACAAGTGCCAGAGGGCACACAAAGTACCCATACTGCATGGCTCACAACCACCTACAACCCCAGCTCCAGGGGATCTGTCTCCTCCAAACCCTGGCTTCCTGGGACACCCACACACATACAATGGCATACACACAGATATAAATAAAAAAACTGTAAATAAGTAATTTTGAAAAAATGGGTTTTATACAGTACATTATTTGTATATCCTGTGTAGCTGTCTTTTCTATTTTGTAAGTTCTTCTTTTTTCCACCCTTTACCCACCCCAGATAGGAGATTAAGAAGAAGAAGGGAGGAAGAGAGAGAAGAAGGGAGGGAGAGAGAGAAGAAAGGAGGGGGAGAGAGGGAGAGGGGGGCGGAGAAGAGGGAGGGAGAGGGGAGGGGAAGGGGAGAGAGAGAGAGAGAGAAAGTTGAATCTAATTCCTTTCCTTTCATTTCTTCTTTGAGTATGACTACTAACAAACCGTAAGCAATCCTCCTGGGGCCCTATCATTTATGTACCCACTGAAAAGTTCCTAGAATTCCAAACCTCACACAATCACAGAAACTATCTGCAGCTGGCAAGACCATGTCTCTGCTAGAGCACGAGGCAAATCATAGTCAGCTGCTGCGGACAGTCAGCCCCATGTCTCCACACCTGGGATTAAAACAAGCACACATAATATTTCTGTGTTTTTTTAAAGAAACTACCATTCCAAAATTGTCAGTACAATCCCGTACACAAATCTCTGAAACGAACCAAACAAAACTTGCAGTCCTGTTCTCCCATTCTATGGGCTGTCTTCTCATGGTCCTGATGGCCCTGATCACAACGCTCTTGCTTTTGACGAAGTCTGATTAACTTTTCCTTTGCTTGTTTGAGCCTTTGGTGTCCTGCCTAAGGAACATGGCTCACAAGTCACAAAGATAAACTCCTGTGCTTTCTTCCGAGCAGTTTATAGTTTTAATTCTTACATTTAGATCTGAAGTGGCACATACCTTTAATTGCAGCACTTGGGAGGCAGAAGTAGGTGGATCAGAGTTCAAAGCCAGCCTGGTCTACAGAGTGAGTTCCAGGACAGCCAGGGCTACACAGAGAAACCCTGTCTCAGGGAAGGGGTGAGGGAGAGGGAAGGGAAAGTAGCCAGTATGGTAGGTAGTGCATGACTAACTGAAAGGACTCTAGTCAGCCTGAGCGTGGCAGACATGGCTCTAGCAGGCCTTGCCCTTCTCCCCCATTCCCTCTGCCTTGCTAAACCATTAGATTACATTCAGAAAGCTGGCCACCAAGGTCCCTTATGTGGCCACCTCCTTCTCCTGAGGCTGACTACCAAGGCCTGTTATCAAAGTACTCAGCCCAGCAATCCAAAGCCCCCTTGTGGCTACTACCCTAATTAGCATGCCCAGTTAAAATTAAACACCTCATCCTAACACAGGGGATCTCCTTTTCCATCTATAAACTACCACTTTCCTATGGGCCACGTCAGACTCCTCTCTATCCAGAGGCAGTCCTCTGTCCCTCCATGGCAGATAGATATCCCTTCCCATCTCCCTTGTTCTCTGTCTTCTGTTTTTGCCTCTTATTCCCTGACCTCTGTCCCTTTGGGGTAAATAAATCTCCTTTGTGCTAAGAACTTGGTCTTGGGGTACCTGTTCCCTTTCAGTAATCCTATCACTCAGGAGGCTGAGGCAGGAGGATCTTGTCTGGAGCTAGTTTGGGCCATAAAGTGAGACTTTTGTCCTTAAAAACAAAACAAAACAAAACAAATATCCATGTATGTATAATTTATAAATTGGCAAGTTACAGATTTGATGACTGGCATCATATAAGGGATTCTTCTTGCTTGTTTGTTTTTCAAGACAGGGTTTCTCTGTGTAGCCCTGGCTGTCCTGGAACTCACTCTGTAGACCAGGCTGGCCTCGAACTCAGATATCAGCCTGCCTCTGCCTCCCAAGTGCTGGGACGAAAGGTGTGCGCCAGCACAGTCCGGCTCTCATAGAAGGAACTCAGAACCAGGTATGACGGCAGCCACTTGAAGGTGAAGGCAGCAGGCTTACAAGTTCAGGATCAAACTGTTCCATAATGAGAAGCAGCCAGTCCTGGTTCCACACCATCCTTCTCCTCCTGTTAGTCTGAGACAGGCTCTCTCTACGCAGTCCTGGCTGGTCACCACACCTGACTAATAACCAGACTTCCTTAAAAACCGCCTTGCCAGGAATGGTGGCACACACCTTTAATCCCGGGCCTGGGAGGCAGAGGCAGATGAAGTCTGTGATCTCTGGGCCAGCCTGCGCTATGCATGAGATCCTATCTATACAAATCAGTCAATCAAACAAACAATAACAAAACAAACAACAACAAAACCTTACAATTCAATTAGAGAACAGGGGCAGGGGCTGATACTCAGACTCAATGCTTGCTTAGCGCGCGCGCACAATGCCCTGAGTTCGATCCCCAGCACTGCTGAACATAGGTGTGGTGGTACACAAGTTTCAGGCTGGGCTTTGTGAGACCCTGGACCCTTCCCCTCTAGCCATGGCTGGGAGGGCTGCAGAGTGGCACTGCACACCCACCACACTGCTCTAACAGCAAGAGCCAGGGGGTGCAGAAGTCCTGGACTCCTCCACTCACCTGCTGCAATGCTACAAAAAAAACAACAGGGTGGACTCATCACGAAAGGTCAGCCACCAGGTGCATTTGTGAGTAGACATGAAAGCATCTGTTGACATGGAGGCTTTCTGAAAATGATCGCAGCCTTACTCATGAGCACACCTGCCTGGCAGCAATATGGATCAACCAACCAGCCAGTGAGAAAACGACTGCGGTATAAACCACACAGCAGAATAATACTTAGCAATGAAAAGAAGTCAAGTGCTGCTATGCACTGTAACAGGAAGAACCTCAAAGCAGTATTCGAAACAGCAGAAGCCTGGGGCCCAAAACTACCAGCCACCCTATGACTGCGTCTGCTTGAGCTCTTCAGAGAAGGCAAATACACAAAGATGAAAAGCAGATTGGTAGCAGTTTGGCAGGACGTGGGGATCAGGGTGGGGGTGAGGCTGCACAAGGCTTTGGGGACGATGGCAACATTGTAACCCTGGGCTAGGGTAATAGCTGCACAGCTTTACAAATGACCCTAAATGGGAACTGTATCGACAGAATGTGCTGATGGAAGTGTGGGAGGTTATATACCCTGGCCCAGAACACACAGCGCGCCTGTAACCTTCAAATCCCCAGCACTTTCTACTCTGACAGCTACTGGAATTTTTAAGCCCACACTCTCAAGGCCTGGATGTGCTGGCCTCTAGGAGATCACAGAAACTTGCAATGAATTCAACAGCATAGACACTTTTAAGGGAAGGACTCTTCTCTCACCCTGTTTTCACATGTCCCCCTTCCTAACACCGGTCCAAACAGGAACCGCCCTGCCTCCTTGGAAATGATCTGTCGTGTCCCGTCCCGCCCCCCACCCCCCAATGTAACAATTTGCCACATCTTGCCAAGGGACCCAGGGGTTCGGGGAGTCACCTTTAATAAAGGCCTACACATCTTGACTCCCACACTCACCACCATCATTGTTCTGTCACAGATGACATTTGGATTTTGAAGTAGGACACCCTGACCCACACTGGAATTATGAAGCGCTGAGCAGTATACAGGCTAGTGCCCTGACTTTAAAGAGAATGTTTTTCAGACTGCAGAATTTTCTAAAGTTTATCACCAAAGAAAGGAATAGAAGGAAAATACACACACACACACAATCACAAGTGCACAATTCATTCACATGCATTTCTTTTTCATTCTGATTTACTAATGAGGTAGTAAAAACATCTGCTACTTTGTGTGGACAGGTTTTCCCTATTTGCCCAGTATGGTCTCAAGCCACCAGCTCAAGTCTCCTGTCCTTAGTCTCTCCAGGAGTTGGGGCTACAAACAGGCAGTTGCCACCGGGCTGGGCTGTGCAAGCCACTTTTAAGTAATTAAGCACACTGGCAGTGCTCCAGTTGTATCTGACCTCCACCTTAATGCACCTCCTTATAAAATATGTACTCTAGTTTCCCCACAAGAATAGCCTAGAGTCACTTATAGATGACAACTTTCTAAATTGATATATAAGAGAGAGAGGTGTGAACTTAATAAAATGAGGTGGGGGGGGCACAAAATGGAAAAGGATCAATTTACATATGAATAACCTTGGCTGACCTGTGCTCTAATTCCTAGTGCTGACCAGCAGAAACTCCACAAGGGCACAAATCCTCAGGACAATGACCAAAATCACACGTGCCTGGGGGGAGGGGGGACAGGGCCGAGGGGATGGGTCAGTCAGGCTTCAGAGCCCCACCCTCAGGGGCCTCAAAGGCAAAGCTCCTCCATGAGAGTGTTTGAAAAGGGATTTTCTGGCCGGATGAATCAACTCAAAAAGACTCTCTTTCACGCAAGAGAAAGAGGCCTGTTGCCTCTCCTTCACCTCCAAGGAAGAACAAGCCTACACACCCACACAACCAGGGGAAGCACTCGCTCTCTGCTAGGAATCTGCAGCCGTATTCTGTTACAAAGCATATTCTGCTCTCTCCAAAGTTGCTTAAGGCGGATACATATTGTTTAAACAGTCCTAGTGAGCTCATCCAAGCAGAGTCACCCAAAACACATGCAGTCTAGATGCCGTCTAGATGCAGCGCCCTGTGCTAAGGCAGGCTGACAGGTAGGAGAAACAATTTTTTTTCTAAACAGGTTTTCAATCTGTAGGCCAATTGGGGTCGAACAACCCTTTCACAGGGGTCGCATATCAGATATTTATATGACGATCCCTAACAGTAGAAAAAGTACAGTTATGAAGTAGCAATGAAATAATATTATGGCTGGAGGTCACCACAACATGAGGAAGTGTGTTAAAGGGTCACAGCATTAGGAAGGTTGAGAATAGTGCACTGCTCTAGTCAAAGTCCCCTGGTCTCTCCATCTGAGGAAGCCTTAGGGATGACCCGCACTTGTCAGACCACGTTTATCAGAAGGGCTCTCACACTCTTGTGAATCCGCCCCGTCACTGGGAACACTGTTGAGAAGTCAGCTACTCAGCCTGAAACCAGGAGTCTTCTGCAATTTGGAACAGAGCCTCTGTATTTTTTAACAAGTTCCTTAGGCAAGTCTGCTGCTCACTTAAGTCTAAGAACCACTCAAAAAGTCTATCGAAGTGTTTCTCCAACATCTGACTCATAGAAACCATCCCTGGAGACATTTTAGAGTGCAGATTCTAGGACCCACAAAAATAACTACAGTACTTAGGATTCTGGGTTCCAAGTGGCAGAGACCCAACTGAAAATAGCTTGGGAAGGGGGGACAGGCAGCCCGGTGACTCACAGATCTGAAAAGTTCGGGAGTTACTATGACTTTTGGTTATGCAAAGAATTCATCATTCTGTCCTACCCTTTGGGCCAAGGTGGCACCTGGCAATATTAAGGTTAAGCCCAGGCACTTGGCACCTTTTCCCTGACAGGCCAGCCAAAGACAGACCTATTTCTCTCTCCATTGGACAGGCAGGACTTGTGAGCCCTCCTCCAGGACCAGTCACTGACAGAAAGAGGAAGGCTTGGTTGGAATGGCCCAGGCCGGCTCCACACATGGTGTGCATATCCTCATCATCCGACCCAGAACAGGCCACCTTAGTAAGTAGGAGTTTTTCATTTGATTGTTTTATTTCCCCTTCTGTTTCTAAAAGTTCCAAATAGAAAATGTAAAAAAAAAAAAAAAAAAAAAAAAAAAAAAAAGAGAGAAAGGGGGTGGGGTGGCTGGCTGGAGACACAGCTCAGAGATGAAGATGCTCTTTCAGAGTGCTTGGTTCAGTTCTCAGCACCCACCTGGTAGCTCACAGCTGTACCGACTATTCCAAGAACTCTGATTAAACGGTTTTCTTAGTCTTAGTAACTAGCCCAGAATCAAGTGCCTGGGGTTCTATGTCCTGGGGAGGCTGAGTCAGAACGGCTTGGGTCTGGGAGTTCAAAGGTCAGCCTAGGCAACTCAGTGAGACTTTATCTCAAACACACTGGTTTTTACTTTTTAATTTAAACATTTTAAGCTGGGTGTGGTGGTACAGAGGCAGGCGACTCTCTGAGTTTGAGGCCAGCCTTGCCTACACAGTGAGTAGGTTATAAGCCTGCCAGGGCTACATAGCTGGATCCCATCTTTTTATTTTATTTTATTTTAAATTGAACCTTTAGAATATTTCCACTCAAACTAAGCATATATACATTCTGCCTTCTTAACTAGAGCCCTGTTCTATATAACAAAGCATTTCACTGTGGCTGAGTTTTTATGACAGTCCCTCCCAAACAGAACAAAAGCCAAGTATTCTAGTCACTTCCATATTTGCTTAGCTGATGCAGTGGGTGCTTCCTCTTTCTCATGAATTGGTTCTTGTTTTAACCACCAAGGATGCCAGCAGGTCTTTCCCAAGAAGAGTGACATTCTCCCAGTCACAATTATCAAAATCAGGAAGTGAGTTGGGGATAATACAGGCTCACTTTACGGTCAGTGCCTTCTGTCGGCCACAGCCCCACATCTACAGTAGGTTGTTAGCACCTTGCACACACACAAGCCTCAGTGAAGGAGGACCCAGAGGAATCCCTCAACAAATAGAGAATGGTTGCTGGGGGCTCAAGTGCAGAATCTGGCCCCAGGAAGGACAGCTCATATCTCACTCAGACTAAGCTCTTAACACAAACTTCTTTCTTTCCTGTGGTTTTTGCTTTGTTTTGTTTAGTTGCTTGGTTTTTCAAGACAGGGTTTCTCTGTGTAGTTGTGGCTATCTTGGATCCAGGCTGGCTTTGAACGCACAGAGATCTACCTGCCTCTGCCTCCCAAGTGTTGGCCACAGATGGCAAGATGGTAACAAGGGAAGGTACTAAAGGCATGCACCACCAAGGTCAGCTTAACAAAAACTTCTTTAATACACCATCTAACTAGGTAGAAATATATTCTCCCTTCCTTCCTTAAGACAGGGCCTCATGCAGCCGGGGCTAGCCTCAAAGTTTATTATGCAGCCAAGGCTGACCTTGAGCTCCTGAGCTGCCTCAGCCTCCCAGGTGCCAGGACTGCAGACCTGGCCATCACCAGCCTGTGCAGCTATGAAATGTTCTGAAGCCCCTTCGGCATCTCCATTTGAGAGATGAAGGAAGCTTTAAAAAGTCTGTGAGATGAAGTGAAGATTGCAGGCTAATCGAAGCCTGTGCCTGAGAGGCCGTCTTGGAATTCAACAATAGCCCTGCCTAGACAGGTCCCCATGCAGGGAGCCTGGAGGACAAAAAAATCTGAGACACCCACCCCTGCCAGCACCCTGCACTGGCATTTACCACAGTCAGAGACACAGACACCCTGGCCAGAGCACTGAGGTTTGTGTGTGTGTGTGTGTGTGTGTGAGCACAGCACAGAGCAATAAAGATCACCATGGTGGATAAACGGGAGGGATGCTAAGAAGCTACAGGGAAGGCTGCTGAACATACTGGTTATAGGGAACCTGAGCTCTGCCAAGCAGGCTCTGCTCATCCAAGGGTGAGACGCAGAGCAGGCAGTGGCCTCACTTTGCCATCCTGTTTCCTCACTGGGAACAGGAACGCTGCCAATGTGCTTTAATAAGGTCAAGCAGGGGGCCTGGAGGGGTCACTGGACTCCAAAGCATTCAGGTAAACCCAGGAGGGGTGGCAAATGCCTGTAATCCCAGAATAAGGGAGGCTGAGCCTGGAGGACTGAGTCTGAGGCCAGCCTGGACTTCATATTGAGATCTGTCTCAAGAAAAGCAGACAACCAAAACAAGGAACCTGATCAGGGCCTCATTTATGCTGGCCTCTGCAAGTCGGCGGGAGAGGGCAGTGCTACAGGAACCACCCACTGCTGAGTTGATAGAGTAGACATACTTATCTCAGCCTAGGCCAAAATAAATGTCAGATGGTAGATGTGGAAAAAAAGACGCCACCCAGCGGGATGGTGACTTGGTGGACAGAACCTGCCTGGCAAACGGAAGGCTTTAGGTTCAACCCCTAGTATCACACACACACACACACACAAAAGGATACTTTCAATTAAAATCAAATATAGATTAAAAACAAGGTCTCTAACTGCAACAAGACACACATACACTCACGTAAATAAATGCAATTTTTTTTAACCCAGTAGAAAGACAGATAATTAAAGGAATGCTCTTGATTAATAAACATATAAAGTACACTTGTGGAAAGCATGGGAAAACTGAAAGCTGGTTTTGGTTCCAGCAGCAATGATCGAAGGTCTATTCAGAGAAAGTGTGGGTGCAGACCTAGGAAAATCTGGGCTCCCTTAGACTAATCAGACTCCATATTGATAGAACCCCTCCTGAGTACAAGCCAGTAATATATATCACTGGGTTTCTGCAGTTAGCCATAAACTTTGTTTCAGTAATTGCAACTCTAAGACTTGTCTGAACAAAAACCCAAGAAGCAAACAAAGGCTGTTTGGAATCAGAGATAGTGAGAGAGAAAGGGCAGAATGATCTGTCCACCCAGCAAGGCCCTGATAGGAGAGAACGCCATGCCACAGACCTTGACCACTGCCGTGGGAGGAGCCCCAAGACAGACCATTCAAGAAAGGTAGAGCCACAGAAAAATGAAAGGGCAGGCCCGGAACACAGCCAGCCTGTGAGTGCTCACCACATGCCAGCAGCAGTCTGACTTCTCTGCATATTAGCATAGAAAATCCTCTCTCACCAGGCCACTGAGAGCACCTCACTGTCTCAGAGATGTGCAGACAGATACAGGTGTGGTAGTGAAAGCCTGTAAAGCCTGCACTTGGGAGTGGAGACAAGGGATCGGGGATCTCTCGTAGACAAGGCAGGCAGGCCTGGTCTACAGGAGACCTCAAGACAGATGAAGAAAACCAACAGGGAAGCCAGGTTCCATAGCACACACCTTTATTCTAAGCACTTGGGAGGCAGAGGCAGGCAGATCTCTATAAATTCCAGGCCAGCTATACCTAGTTAGTGTGACCCTGGGGGGGGGGGTGTAGGAAGAGGGGAGGGGGAGGAGTGAGAGAGGGGAGGGCCATAACATCCCCCCTGGGCAGGAACTAGGTGGCAGGTCAGGCCACAGATGGCAAGATGGTAACAAGGGAAGATGCACATTTTACACACGTTCCCATTCCACTGTTGGAACTGTGTGGCTTCTCAAGATTTAAACTCCTTGTAGTAAAGCCTAAACTCAAAGTGTGCGGTGACGAGTCTTAATTCCCGCACCTGAGGATGATCAATGAGCATGGAAGCAAAACCACACTTGTGGGTGGGTGACAGTCTCCTCTGAGACGCCAAGTAAACCATGGATCGCCGGCTGCGCACTGGGGAAGGTGGCGAGAAGGATTTGACGGAGGTGAGAAAACCTTCGGCCCATCGGTTCAGCAAGTCGAAGGTCAGAGTCTAGCCACACCTCATCAGAGCCATGTGTAGAGTATACCCAGGCCAGCAGTGGAAAAGTCCCTGCTTTCTGCCCTGTAATAAAGACTGTGATAAAAGTCACGTCAGGATGTGGGTTATCAGGGAAGATATGAGGCAATGCCGTTGGTATACTTCATCCCAGTCTGAATCCGTGTAAGACATGGACATTCTCCATGGGCTGTGTTGACACTGTAGACCGAAGGCTGTGGCTGATGGGAAGGAGAAATGGGTCTCTCCACAGCCAGCAGCTTCTACTTCCAGCCCCAAGTAGTGAACAGTAAAGAGAGCATCATTTCTCTGGGCCTCAATGCCCCTTCTCTGCAAAGGGTGAAATAAAGAGTATATGAAGCCAGGAGGTGGCACATGCCTGTAATCCCAGGGCTAGAGAGGTGGAGGCAGGAGGATGAGGAGTTCAAAGCCATCTTGGCTAGATACCAAGTCTGAAGCCAGCCCTACATGAAGGCTATCTACTATGTGCCTGGCTGTGTGTGTGTGCGCGCACACACATTTGTGCGTACACTGATGTGAGAAACCACGTCAACCCATGTCAAAGGAGACTGGGAATACCTGGTGGTTGTGGTGCATGCCTTCAATTCAGCACTTAAGGGGCAGAGGCAGGGGGATCTCTGTGAGTTCGAGGTCAGCCTGATCTACAGAATGAGTTCAGGCCAGCCAGGGCTACACAGAGAAACCCTGCGTGGTTACTGTGTTGAGTAGCATTACTAGCAAACCAGGTCTGAACTTTCTGGATACTGCTCTACCCTTCTCACTACCCTTTCTGTCAATTCCCCGTCAAGTTCAGCAAGGTCACAGATCCCTCCACAGCACCCAAGCCAGCACTCTAACCCTGCACTGTACCTTCCCCTTCAGCTGGCCCAGGCTGCCTCAAAGCCCCTCCTTGGTGTTTCTTTGGGTAGCCAGAAGACAAAGGAGAGGTGACTCACACGCTCCACCAGGCCCTCACCCTGGCCCTTCTGCTGCCTCCTCGGGCTCCAGCCACACCAAAAGCACTCCTGCTTCAGGACCTTGCACCTGCTCTTGTGAGAAAAGCTCTTCAGCTGACTTTTATGAGGCTGGTCCACCTCAGTGGATGTGTCCCAACCCTGGCTGGAGGGAAGCACCCCTCCCCCCACCCCCCAGTGTGTCCCTTGCCATTCTGCTTTAATGACTTCCCAGTGTTACTCATTCCTGCCATTACCTTATTAGTCATTTACTCCTGGTTATCTGTACCCCTCGCCCTGAGCATAAACCTCGGGCTCTGTCCCCAGGTCCTGAAACATTTGTAAAGCTCAAGGAATATTTACGAAATATCCTGAAACATTTGTAAAGCTCAAGGAATATTTACGAAATATCTCAACAACCCAATGGCCCTTCGCTGCACATCCAACACTCCCCTCCCACAGAGAGTAACTCTCTAGAAGCCAAGAGGCTCTTGGGGGTTGGGTAGGACAATGCATAACTGGTCCCAAAGCATCCAAATGATTCTAAGCATGCTATTGCTCTAAAGAATCCATGACCCAGATAACGAGCCCAGGGTCAGAGTTCCCCCTGGCCAGGCCACTTAGCGGGAATGGCCTCTCTCCACCAGAGCAGAGCCCTTCATTGTTCTGTCAGGTTGGAAAGCCTCTTCGGAAGCAGCACAATGCTTAGAAGCCTCTTGACCCAAGTAGGAAGAATGAAACCTTGGCTCCTGGGCAGACCCTCAGCAGACTCTGAAAGTCAGAAAACATATTGGGGGTGGGGGATGGGTACTGTCAACAGCCTAGAGTTTCTTCTTAGTGATGCCGACTGACTGGCAAAACCAAAGGTCCCACCTGGCCAAAGGTGAGGCTTGGGGCAACCACACCTGCCCAGGGGGCAGCTGGGTCCAGTATCAGGGTGTGTAGTATCAAGGTCCTGTAAAGATCGAAGGAATGAACATAAAACCCGCAGGAAGATTGTAATCACTGTTCCAGATTGTGCAGATTAGAAACCAGGCTGCTGGCTCAGTTCTCATTTCTAATGTAAGCAAAGGTTCAAAAGAGCCAGACCCCAGGGGGCAGCGGGGTGGGGATGAATAATACATGTGGTTTCTCCTTCCAGCACAGGTCCAGTGAGATGGAGATGGAGAGGGCATATTATAATGTCACAATGCTGGCAGACCGCCAGTGACAAAACAGACCTAGGCAACAGTCACCCACGGCCACTAACACACAAGACAATGGACTTCTCCATGGTGCCTACTGGATACAGGCACCGCAACACCAGGAGTTAGTTGGCCATGCCCTTCCTGCCAAAACAATGTGTGCATGTGCATATGTGAGCATGTGTGCACATGTGTACACCTGCTGTGTATCAAAGCTGAAGTTCACTTGGTCTTCAGGTGTACACGTGTGCACAAATGTAAACCCAGCTACTCATTTACAGCAAACACAGGGAAAGCACGGTCCACTCTAGACTTCCCTGTATACAGGACAAATGACGCAGCTCTCTTCATCAGGTCAGCTGCCAGAAAGCACAGATATGGTGGCATAACCTGTAATCCTCGACTGAGGCAGGAAAGTCTTGAGTTCCAGGCCAGCCTGGGGGTCAAAGCAAGTAAAAGCCAAAGTGTGGGGGTGGGTAGAAGGGTCAGAGGGTCAGGTCACTTGCTGTACAACTATGAGGACCTAAGATCAAATCTCTACTATCCACAGAAAAGCCACATAATGTGTGCCTGTAATCCCTGAGAGTTAGCCGGTCTAGCCTAGCCAAAACTTCAAGCTTCTAATTAAAAGAGAGACCCTGTCTTAAGGAAATAAAAGAGAAAAATAAAGATACTAGGTGCCCTGCCCTTGCACATATCCGCAAACCTACACACACACACACACACACACACCAAGATAGGAGAAAGAGGATGCTCTTCCCTATAAAAAATTAAGAGAAATTGAACAGGGTTGGGAACTAGTCCAGGGGGAACTGGTGGTAGAACAAACAGGTTCTAGAAAGACAGTGAGGGACCTAAATGTTAACACTGCCCAATCCAGATGATGTAAAAACTTATTCTGAATTATCTTAATCACGATGACTATGGTCCTGTCTTTAAAGAAGCCTTATCTTATAGGGACAAACACTGGCTACGTATACAGCAATAGAGGATTCTGAATATACCGGTTACAGGGTGACAATGCTGGAAGTCAGTGAGCTTGAAGCTTTAAAGCTTTAAGCTTAGGGTGACTCGGGATCACTTTCCCATCTGTGTGCACCCCCTCCTTCTCAGTGCCCAGCCCAAGGCTCACCTCACTCTGGTGGGTGGCTCTTTCCTGCAGCCCGGAAGAGCTCAGGTGTCCTGCCCCTCACCTCTCCACACACAGGGTCACCAATCTCCCACTCCACAGTGATCCAAAGTCCCTCCCACGCCCCAGGCACCATCTCACCTCAGGCCCTCTGTGCTGCCTCTATCTTACACCCCAGGGTTCTTCTTCCCCTAGCTATCCAGTGCTCCGGTGTCACGCCAGAGAGGCTTTCCCCAAGCATGGCACTGGAGCCCGCCCAGTCCAAGCCTTTTTCTTGCCTGCCACGCTTTCCGATGGCTCCCTTTACAACAGGTCTGCACAACCAGGGACAGGAAGTTTGTTTCACACAGTGCCGTCTCCCCAGCCCCCACAACAACTAGCTCCTCTCTCAGGTGCTTGGTCAGTATTTGTGGAATAAAGTTAAGAATAAAAAAGGGCAACATATAAAGCTCCCATCCTGATATCTGCAAACCCTTCATTTTCAGTAGGGTGTGATGGCATATACCTATAAACCCAGCCTGAGGAGGAGGAGCCGGAGTTCCAATCCTGTCTGGCCTACATGAGATCTTCTTTGAAAGAGACAACAAGCCCCACGCGTAGGACAGACTACTGATTAGTAAGGTTGTTAGTAGCTTATTCTACTGTTTGAACTCTTGTGTTAACTTGGGAAGAAAATCTAATCCGTAGGTGTAGTGGCCGCATACGCCGTTAACTCCACACTCGTGAGGCAGAGAGGTAGGTGGGCCGCCTCTGTGAGTTTGAGGCCAGCCTGGTCTACAGAGTGAGATCCAGGACAGCCAGGGCTGCACAGAGAAATCCTGTCTGAAAAACAAACAATATAAAACCAAAAGAATAAATGAATAAACCCATGAAAAAGTGGCCCAAAACGCAAAGCAGTGTGGAGAGGAAGGAAGCGAAGAGCGGCCTTGCCTTACACATCTTCAGAACACTGCAAATTCACCACAGGGAGACTTCGTGTCCTTTACACTAGGAAAGCTTTACCCAACTGACTGAGACAAGACACAGAGCAAAGGAAACCCAAACCCCTCATACATCGTTGGTGAAAACGTGTAGTGGGCAAAGAGATTATATCTAACATGCCCAGCAATCTCAAACTTCCTGTCCATGTACACCTAGTAATAAGTTGAGTAACACATGGTAAGCTGAAGCAACCATGAAAACCAATAGAATACCTGTTGCCATGGAAATGACTATAGCAAGAATGTCCGGTGGGTGAGATGGCTCAGCAGGTGAGGGCATCCAACACTGGGTCAAAGCCTGAGGTCAATCCCCAGAACCAACTCCCACAAACTGTCCTCTGATCTCCATATGTGTACCACACCATTATATGTGCCTACACACACATACAACATACACACATAAATAAAACAAATATCATGAATAGCAAAGAACGTGACTAAAACAGAAGTGCAGTCTAGTGGTTTAAAAAAAAAAAAAAGACCTACGGCTACATCTGTCCGGATAAATCTTAGAATTGTATTAAGCAAAAAAAAAACACGATTTTGAAAAGTACCTACATATGTTCCATTTTGTTTTGATTTTTGAGACAGTATATTGCCTGGGGCTTCCAATTACTGGGATTACAGGCATGTACCACCATTCCAGGCCTTAGTAGTTAACTCTTCTAAAGAATGAGAAATTCAAGATGGGCAGGTGGTGGGTATTAAGGAGTTGTGATGATGGCTCTTGGATCTGCAGTAGAATAATGGCTGCCTGTCATTCCGTGATACACACTTTTGTTTATGTATTATGTATTAAGGAGTCGGGGGGTTTCCTACTTTTTCTTTTCTTTTTTTTTTGTGTGTTTTTTTTTTTTTTTTTTTTTTTTTTTTTTGGTTTTTCGAGACAGGGTTTCTCTGGGTAGCCCTGGCTGTCCTGGAACTCACTTTGTAGACCAGGCTGGCCTCGAACTCAGAAATCCACCTGCCTCTGCCTCCCGAGTGCTGGGATGAAAGGTGAGCACCACCACGCCCAGCTTACTTTTTCTTAAACTAGATTTATTCAGGCCTGAAGATGTAGGTTAGTCAAAGAGCCTGCCTAGCATATGGAGACCTGGGGTTCCCCATCCAATTTTTTTGTTCTTTGACAAGGTACATCTCGATCTAAGTGACAAGCTATCATCTGCCACGCTGATGAAGCAGGAAGCCTGAGTGCAGGGGAGGGGACAGTGGGTGGTTTCTGGTTGTTTGTTCTGGTGTCACAAGCCCATTTATTTCAGTAAGAAACATTTCTAAAGTAAATAAAACAATATGGCAAGAAATTCAGTTCCTGGTCTCTAGAGCCACACAAGAGACTGAGTCAACTCCACAATGCCACCCATGATGGACACACTGGGCATGGTGACAGCATCTACTCCAGGGGACTCCCATAAAGAAAGCACTTGCAGTGGCTTCTCTATGTGGGTGAAGCCTCTGTGAGACTGGTGCTTCATGGCCATTTGTCTAACTTCAGTACCTAATGAGAGAAGACCAAGACCTGAAGATGATCCTGGCCAGTTGACTCCCACTCAGGCTCACTTCTCTGGTCCTTACAAGCATTCTATGGAGCCTGATGTGCGGCTGACCCTAAGGGCTTATTGGGTCGTTGATAAATGAATGCACGCTGCCTAGGTTTACGTAGCCATTCCTGTGGCTGTCTGAACAAAGCACTTGTACAGGACCCTATCCAACTCGTACGTAACCTACAAGTATTCCTTCCTTACCAGTCCTTTGCCCAGACTAGCAATGCACCCTACAGAGCTACGTTTCCTAGACTTCCTTGCAGGAGAAAGTGGTCGTGTCACAAAGCTGTAGAAACCAGCTAGGGATGGACTTCAGGGAAAGCGATGGCACCTTCCTCAGCTTTCCTTCTTCCTGTAACAGGGATATGGGACTGCCATCGAAGCAGGTGTCTTAGGACTAGGAGGCTGAAGATGCCAGAGCTGATAGAACCCTGCTCTCGTTCACTGAGGAAACGGGCCCTGTAGTGGCAATTGGTGTTCACAGGTGAACCCCAACAGGGCGTCCTCCTGGCATCAACTCTTGAGGCATCCTTCCTTTCAGGAGTCTGTGCAGATACAGCGGCTCACATCAGCCAACAGAAGGAGGAAGGGATATGAGCTAGTTCTTGCCCTAAGCCATAAGAAAATCTAAAAGCCAAAGAGGCAGGTACGGTCATACACGGTTGTAGCTTGGGGTAGACATTAAGTTCGAGGTCAGCCAAAGCTAGATAGCGAGATTCCCAATAAACACAAACGAGCAAACAACAAAATAAGAGGAAGAGGCCCCTGTTACATAAGCCTGGCTGACTACAAATGCTACGTGGAAGGAAAGATCCAGAGACCACACAGAAAGCTGAACAGTCATACCAAGGGCCATTTGAAGAAATAACATCTGGAATATTCTAGCCCTGTGCACTCCTGACTTGCAGCCACAGCAGGACCAGCTGAAGGACCATCCCATCCAGCCAAGCCTCACTCAGCCACACATGCATGAGAAATAGTACTCTGTTGACATCTTAAGACACTCGCAGTTTGCAGGGTGTCTTGTTGGGCAGCAGTGTCTCATCGGAATGTTTCATGGCAACAAGCACATTCCCAAACTGAAGTGCTCTCTCACACTGAAGCGGCTAGCAGAAATCTATTCTATATCCTGATTTCTCACAGAGCCTGTTAAAAGGAAAGAACACAATCCCATCCCCTCCTCTCTGATTGCGTCATAAATACCCACGAGGCACAACTAATCTGTATCATGACGATGCATCTATTAATCATTTCTATAATTAAAAAGCACTGAGAGTGGGTGGTTCATCACTGCACTGGGCCTGTGAGCGCCCCTAGAAAACACACCCCCTGTCTGGACAGAGGGTATCATCACTATGCCACCACTGCGTCCTCTTCACCTCAGAGGCCGACAGGGCTAAAGTTAGAGTAGCTAAGCTCCGACACCTGTGAGCTAATTGAAGAGGGCCATCAACTATAAAAGTAATTTGGGGGAAAAGCTGGAAACGAAAGAAAGAACATAGATGACATCCAGCCAAGTAAATTATGGCACACCCACCCAGAGTACATGTGGAGTGGGAGTGTGGCTTAGTGGTAGAGCCCCTGCCTAGAATCCCCCAGTGAGGGGCTGGGGGCGTGGCTCAGTGGTAGAGCCCCTGCCTAGAATCCCCCAGTGAGGGGCTGGGGGCGTGGCTCAGTGGTAGAGCCCTGCCTAGAATCCCCCAGTGAGAGGCTGGGGGCGTGGCTCAGTGGTAGAGCCCCTGCCTAGAATCCCCCAGGGAGGGGCTGGGGGCGTGGCTCAGTGGTAGAGCCCCTGCCTAGAATCCCCCAGTGAGGGGCTGGGGGCATGGCTCAGTGGTAGAGCCCCTGCCTAGAATCCCCCAGTGAGGGGCTGGGGGCGTGGCTCAGTGGTAGAGCCCCAGCCTAGAATCCCCCAGTGAGGGGCTGGGGGCGTGGCTCAGTGGTAGAGCCCCTGCCTAGAATCCCCCAGTGAGGGGCTGGGGGCGTGGCTCAGTGGTAGAGCCCCTGTCTAGAATCCCCCAGTGAGGAGCTGGGGGCGTGGCTCAGTGGTAGAGCCCCTGCCTAGAATCCCCCAGTGAGGGGCTGGGGGCGTGGCTCAGTGGTAGAGCCCCTGCCTAGAATCCCCCAGTGAGGGGCTGGGGGTGTGGTTCAGTGGTAGAGCCCCTGCCTAGAATCCCCCAGTGAGGGGCTGGGGGTGTGGCTCAGTGGTAGAGCCCCTGCCTAGAATCCCCCAATGAGGGACTGGGGGCGTGGCTTGGTAGTAGAAGATATGCTAGGATGAAATGTAAAATATTTTTTAGATTTTTATTTAATGTGTATGAATTTTTTGCCCGCATATATGTGTGTGCACCACATGTGTTCCTGGTACCCACAGAGGCTAGGAGAGGGGATCAGAGCTCCCAGATTTAACGATGGTTGTGAGCCACAATGTAGGTGCTGGGAACTAAACCAAAGTCCTCTGCAAGAGCAGCAAGTGCTCTTAAGCAACTGAGCCTCTCTCAGCCCCCTGTCCTTTATTTTCCTTCCTCCTTCCCTCCCTCCCTCCCTCTCTTCCTTTCAATATGGTTTTTTGAGACAGGTTTTCTCTGTGTAACCCTGGCTGTCCTGGAACTCACTCCATAGACCAAGCTGGCCTCAAACTCAGGGGATCTGCCTGCCTCTGCCTCCCAAATGCTGGGATTAAAAACATGTGCCACCACTACCCGACCATATTCTTTTTCTTTTAAAAAGGAGCGAATCAGAGGAATACTGATTCAGAAATATTTCCATATGGTACTGCTGTGTGAAAGCAAAATTCATGAAAATAAAGACCGTACTATCCCTAATGGAGCAACACTGTTCCCTGGAGTACTATATAACCATGGAGAAAAGACCCATGATAAGATGTGGGAAGACGCTGACAAGGGAGGGTGCTGCTTACAGGTCAGGTAAGGAGGAAAGGGGAGAAAGAAGAGCCTAGAAAGTGGGAGTGGGGGCAGACTGAGAATACTCAAGATTGTAAAGTCATCTCCTGAGCACTCACCCTCCCACTATCTTCGCCCCAGGAGTCTTCTGGCACACTTGATGTCACCTGGCCTCCCTTTAACGTCTCGCTTACACAGACACTATCAATTAGCACCATCTTCCAGAAAAGGCAACTAAAGCCCAGAGTTCAGGCAGTGAGGGACTCACTCGTTACAAGACATGGCTTTTCCTCAACTTCCCTCAAAGTGATGCTCCTTGGAGCTCAGGGAACAGTGACCTGTTGCCACGGCAGCCTTCCACACTGCAACAGGCTCTGGAGGGTGAAGCGCACATGACTGTCACATGGCAACAGTGGGCCCGTGAGGTGCCTCAGAGCTTGGGGCTGCTGAAGAAGCCTGAGAGGAAGGACCACTGACCTGGCTCCCTGGAGCGCCTCGGGGAAGCCTGCCTGGGATATTTTTACAGCACCAGTCGCTGCTACCTGGAGCCAGAAACAGAGAGCGTGTCAGTTACGACACAGTCTGACTCCTCCAACTCACTGGTTAATTAAACCCTGCTCAGCGCACAGCAAGAGTTATTGCCGACTAAAGCAGAGGAGAGGATAAACCGTGGCTGGTCAGATCACGCTTATCTCCCCTGCCTTCCTGCCACAGAAACCTGGAGATATGTCACCTTCCCAATACATAGCAGACACGCACAAATCCTCTCTTACTGAGATTACCCCACTATTCTCTAACTCACTGGTACCACACTTTCTCTGTCATGCCATGTGCCCAAAACGCCCAAATGAGCCACTGTCAGGTTCCAGGCTGTGACGCCTGAAGGGATTGAGGGCCAGGAAGCCAGCAGCTTGAGGCTGACAGACCCCAAGAATGGCTGCATGACCACAGAGAGATCAGAGAGAGAGGTGACAGGTCACGCCAACCACTGCCATGGCTTCCTGGAAACGCTGGTGGCACTCTAGTCAGTCCCAAGTGAGAGCAGCTAGCCGTCCATCCACCAATGGGCCATCTAGTAGCATAAATTCATTCATGACATAACTGAAGCTGCACCCACCCGCCACAGGCTAGGCACTGTTCTAGAAGGACCAAGGCCTGGCCTGCGCTCCCAGGAAGCCAACAGTTGAGACGCAGGTGGAAGAAAAATCCAGTCAAGGAGGCGGCTCCAGGGTGACTGAGAGGAAAGCACCCTGGGTTGGGAACATCTGAGCAGAGGCTTTGGAAGGCTAGTCCTAAGCATGGCTATGTGAGTGTGGGAAGGCATGTGGACATGCCACCCCAGCTACACCCACAGGCAGAGGACACAGGCAGGGAGAGGCCAGAGCAGGGAGCTGCGGTCCACGGGCGCAGGGTCAGAGGAGCTGGGGCACTTGGCACGACAACTCAGTGGGTACTACCACTACTTCCTGTTTCCCCCAAAAGAGGAAACTGAGGCCCAGGAGGGTACAGGATTCACCAAAGGCCACATGGCATGCATATTGGGCTGAGGCACCACAGCCCCTGGTAACAACGTCTGCAGACAGCAGGGGCTCAGCTACAGTCATCTATTCTTTCCCTGGGAGTCTGTGGCCTCCATCTTCTCATTTGCTCAACACTCGGCCAACCTTTCTTCAGCGTTAGGAACAGATAGGTAAACACTTCACAAGAGAAGAGGGGGAAAGAAGGGGGGGGGAGAGGGAGAGGGGGAAAGAGAGAGAGAGAGAGAGAGAAGCTAGCGTTCCCTCAAAGAAGAAACAGATTATTAACTTTCTCTGGAAGGTGCTACCGAAGTGAGGAGACATTGTTCACCTACCAGGAGTCCCGGAACACAGCCGTGATCACACTCCAGGAAGGTGGCTACTAGGTTGGCCCCAGGTGTGGCTCCTGTCCCAGGTTTTCCCTAGGCAAGAGCCACCTGCCCCAGCTCCCTAGGCCGACCTGGGGTGGTGCCTCCTCCTGCGCTGTGGGTGTCTGGAATGCGGAAATGGGAACCAGCCGTGCCAGCTTCTAACGACTTATTCAGTGGCCTTCGGGCCACGCCAGCTTACCGGAGTTCCCCTGAGATGGCTGCTCTCTGCACACAGGCACATCCCCAAAGAGCCTGTTCTGCCAATATTCCCTTTGGGGAAGGGAAATAACAGGATTCCTTACTCATCAGACACGTGGTCTTGGGTCTGAATGAGTTTGGGAGAAAGCTCGGAGGTAACAAAGCCTGCCTGTTACAGGCCACCTGCTCGGTGCTGAGCCAGGGCTGGATCAGCGCCACAGCATCCCTGCCCTAAGCCCCGCAGCTTCATTCACAACCTTCCTACCCACAGGTGGGCCCCTCACCTCTGCAGACAGTGCCGGCTTAATGATTAAACCTTGTGGCAGACTCTTCCACCCAGCCTTGGAAGCACAGCTCTGGGAGGGTGCTGCTCTAAACACTGCAGTCTCTCCAGGGCCTTTACGTCGGAACTACGGTCACGCCTATTTTATAGATAGTGTTGAACAGAAGTCACAGGACGGAGGTCACATAGCAAGTGGGGATTCAACCCAAGCAGTGTATCTCAAGAGTCCAGCTTTTGACTGTTGTGCGAATACGCCCTTGTGAAGAGTCTAGTGTCCACCCTGGGAGAGAAAGCCAGTGAGGTCATGGCTCTGGTCCATCAAACACTCAGTAACAGATGGAGCCCAATAGCTTATGACTATGATTGGAAAAGTCAGACAGGATTTCAAGGTCACTCAAAGCTGCATAGCGAGTTCAGGGACCAACCTGAGCTACAGGAGGCTGTCACAAAACAAACAGAAAAACAAACAAACAAACAAAAACCTCAAAGAACAACCAAAACAGTTCCATGACTCTCAGCTGTGTTATCACAGGCTGCTCACACCTGGGCCTTCCAAATGGAAAACACCTGGCTCACAGTTGCAGCCTAACCTCCAGACTTAACCTCAGACGTCTGATGGCAAAGTGTAGACTCCCAGGTGTGATGCACCTGCCTGTACGCCCCGCATTTGGGAGGCTGAGGCAAGAGGAACTGCTGCGATAAGGCCAGGCTGGCTATCAGCATCAAACCCTGGCTCAGAAGAGCCAAATGAAGCCGGGCAGTGGTGGCGCACACCTTTAATCCCAGCACTTGGGAGGCAGAGGCAGGAGGATTTTTGAGTTCGAGGCCAGCCTGGTCTACAGAGTGAGTTCCAGGATAGCCAGGACTACACAGAGAAACCCTGTCTCGAAAAAACAAGCAAACACACACACACACACACAAAACCCGAAGAGCCAAATTAAAACTCTTACTATCATCTTTATCAAACTGCGGTAAACCAGAACCAAGGTGCTCTTGCCTGCAGGGAGCTCTCAGTCACCTGAGAACAATCTGGCAAAACAAAAGAAAGCAACCAAAGGAAATTGCAACAAGCAGATCCCCGTGCCTTCAAGGGGCACTGGCTGTGAGTCGGGCATGTCACATGATTTCACAAGCTTCAATCCCCCCACAACCTACCTGCTCCACCTTGCAGACAGGGAAACGGAGGTCATTGGGCTTACCCAAGACCAATACAGGGCCCAGTAGGACCCAGGACTTGCACGCAGGTTAAGTCACATTTCTCGGGCCCTCCGAAGTCTCCCAGGGCAACCACCGTCCACAGGTAGTCAGAGGAAAAATTCTGCCTGTAAGAGGAATGTCGCTTCCATAGATGGTTGGGGACTGGGCCAGAACCACCGGAGTTCACAATTTTGAGCTAGCAACCTGCACCTGACCTACATCCTCCCCTTCTGTCCACTCCACAGCCCTCCATGGTCCTCAGAGTCAAGCCTCTGGGAGAAGCATCTTGCTCAGGAGTGGGAGGGAGCAGGGGGAACCCCAGGTGGTGCCAAGCAGGGTGAGCTCTCAAAAAGCATGCACAGACCTCCAGTGTTGTGCTCAACTTGGGAGTCCCTGCACTTTCAGACAAAATGTTTGGTAGCTGACACGATGAAGGGGTGCTAGGGTACAGGGACTATGATTAAAGAGCACACAGCTAAGCAGCTGAGTAATTACAAATCTTAGAAGTGCCACAGGAACGAACGGCACAATGCAGGATATTGTGGTTCTGCTGCTCTGCACCTCTACAGCCGATCCGTGCACACTCTTGTGTGCTCCTCAACGGTGCTGTGAGTTTACTCCCATGGCCTCTGGCCTGGCCTCTGAGCTGCACAGACAGGGTTATGTATTAGGTTATTTGTCCCAGGGCAACTACAAAAGACCTAAGAGGAACCAGGAGGCAGGGCATAAAAGCAAGGTTCTTCTCTCTTAAAGGTGTCCCTTAACTGCTGCTGGATAGGGTGTGCCAACTGGAGCTACAGAGGGAGCCAGGGATCATGAGACCTCGGTACACAGCTGATGGCAGAGTGACACAAAGGACTGGGACTGGGTCCTTTTTGAAGAGCTACTGTCAACCCTTGCAGAGACCTATGGGATTCTTTGTTATCTAAATCTCCTTTCCAGCCAGTTTTGTTGGGGCTTCCTACAAGTCTCAGAATGTGTTTTCTGGGCACGGACCCTGGTAGCTCCTGGGGGACTGTTGAAAGTCCAAATGTTCACTCACACTGGGCCTGGAGCACAGAGCTTTCTGGACAAGCCCAGCTTGTCTGTGATTTTGCAGGCCTGAGAGCCGTGCAAGGGCACGCAGAGGGCTGAAAAGTTACTGAACATCATTCCCAGGCCCTCTGACCCCGCCCCCCCCCCAAGTGAGTTATTTAAATTCTACAAAGGGAATAAGTAGGTTAGCTGAAGGGGTCACTGGGAGGCTTGGCTTAGGTTAGTTATTGCAGGTAAAGTACCTCACTCATACCATGTCTGGCACACATTAGACACCAAAACTTGTCTTTGCTACTGCTGCCATTACTGTCATCATTACTGTCAGCAGCCAAAGGCACACCGTCTTCCAAGGCGGGGCCCCGCCTCTTTTACATTTATCTTACACCCAGGAGTCAGTCCTTTTGGGGATCTTCAAGGACTTCTGACTATCTTTTTGGTCAGTATAAGGGTGTGGCAAATGGGAGGGGCCAAAGGGCTTTCTTCCTAGGCCTCTTCCCAAGCCACTTCCTCTCCACTGCTGCCCCAGCACATACCACCATGGGACTCCAAACTCAGGAACCAAGATGAGAAGAAGGCTGAAGACTGACCTACCGGGTCCCATCCAGTAGGAAAAGGACTTTTGTCAGACTGCACCAGAGCCAAGCTTTGGAGCCATAGCTGGACAAGGGCTCTTACTCGGAGCCGTTACAGGCACTGTAGCACTAGTCAGTGAAGGCAAAGAATGAGACAGACGTAGGAGGTCTGGTCTCTGGCCACTAACCCTTAGAGTGAGAAGGGGTGACCAAAGGTCTCTTGCTCAAGAAAGGAAGCTGTTAGATCTAATTTCGTAAAGCTCACTGTTAAACCAGTCTTAATCCACAGACAAGACCCACTGTCAGGTTATGGCCCAACCCAATACACGTCAGGGAAGTTCAATACAATGTGAGGGACTGGAGGCTAGCGGGCACCGGGGCCCACAGTGTCTCTCATGGAGGGACCTGGATGTCTAATATGTTCTGGCCCTCACAGCTGTGGCTACTACTCAGATATCAATACTATTTTCCAATCAACGCTGCAAAGTGCTCAGTGTCACTGAACACTAAGATTTCTTTTGTTATTTTAAAGAAAAGAGAAGAGCAAGCTCTTAGCACTTCCACCTCTGTCTCCTCCACCTCCTAAATCAGTCTGCTACACTTAGGCCCCAGGAGCTCCTCCACCTTACCCCCCTCAGGACCTTTGCCCCACCACACACGCCCACCTCCTCCATGGCTGTCCTCTGGCTCCGAAACCTTCTGACCTAATACTTCATATTCCTTCCCGCTTAATTCCCTCACCATAGTGTTTGCTATACCATCCTACACACTACACAGCTTCTTTACCTTGTTCTTTTTAACAGGATTTTTCCATACGTGGAAGTCCAAGAGAACAACTTGCAATTGTTCTCTCTTCTTCCCCGAGGTGGGTTCTAGGGATCAAAATCATGCTTTTATCCCCTGTGGCGTGTTATGGCCCTCTTGTTCTACTGGGGTTTGTGCGTGTGTGTGTGTGTGTGTGTTTCTTTGAGGTAGGTTTCATGTAGCCCAGGCTGGCCTCGAACTCAGGACACAGATGAAGATGACCATTAGCTCCTGAGCACCCTGCCTGTTTCCCCAGACTGAGGCTGCAGGTGTGTGCTGCTAGCTTAGCCTCACTAGTCTTGTTTCCTAACCTCGAACTCCAGTGGGCCCCAGGATGGTGAGAAAGGTGAGGGACAGAGGCTGCACTGCTAGCTAACCTTCATGTCTAGCACAGCTCTCGTGAGAACAGATCACCAAGTAAGTTTCAAAACCAAAGCTAGGCTGGGCTGTGGTGGTACACGCCTTTAGTCCCAGAGGCAGGCAGAGCTCTGTGAGTTCAAGGCCAGCCTGGGCTACAGGGTGAGTTCCAGGACAGCCAGGGCTACATAGAGGAAACCCTATCTCTAAAAACAAACAATGAAGCTGGGGAGCCATCCACCTTTAATCCCAGCACTGGAGAGGCAGAAGCAGGCAGATCTCTATGAGTTCGATGCCAGCCTGTCCTACATAGTGAATTCCATGACAGCCAGGGCCATGGAGAGAGACCCAGCCTCAAAAACCCAAGACAAAAACAAACACAAAAATGAAATCTGGGGGCTTGGGAGATGGTTCCCTGAGGGCACTTGTGCCAAGTCTGGACCTGAGGTCTATTCCTGGGTTGTGAATGGTAAAAGGAGAGAACTGATCGCCAAAAGAACTGATCTCCACGTGTATACCACAGCGCATGCCCCATGCTCCCATATAAAGTTTTAGAGAAACACTGGCACACGCTTGTAGAGACAACACTTGAGAAGCACAGGCAGAAGGATCAGAAGGCGACTGAGGTCAGCCTGGGCCACTGAAACCCTGTACTTAACTAGAAATGGTGCTGAGGAGATAAAGCTCAACAGAGAAAGCGCTGGCTGGGCAAGCATGAGGACTTCAGGCCCATCCCCAGAACCACGTGAAGAAGAGTGAACTCCTGAGTCCCAGCTGTGGAGAGGCAGAGATAGAACTGACCCCTGGGGCTGATGGCCATCCTACCTAGCCTACTTGTGGATTCCTGGCCAGTGAGGGGTTGGGGAGAGGGCTGTGCCTGAGGAATGAGAGCCACGTGTCTTCACATGCAAGTGCCAGCATTCACACATGCACACCTGCACACATAAATATAGACGAGAATAATAAATACTGAATGTATAGTGCCAGCATTTGGGTTTTGCCAACCCTCAGTCAGACGTTGTGGGAATAAACACACACACACACACACACACACACACGCATGCCTCCGTCCTGACAGTGAGGAGCCTGGTTTGGAACAAGATGCCTTCGAGAAGAAAGGATCCTCAGCTAGAACAAAGGTGCCAGTTCTTGGACAGCTCTTGAACAACTCTGTCACATCTGCCACCTCCAAGACCTGCAGGAAGCAAAGGGTCCAGCAGAAACTCCCCTGCCCCCAACCCCTAAGGGTTTCTGGGCCTCTGCCTGATGCTTCTACGAAGAGATTTTATCGCAGGCTGGGGAATTACACCGGCAGAAAGCAAATGCTACCGGAGCTTCGACCCGGTGTGCCTGGGGAACACAAGCTGGTTGTAGCATTCACACTGGTGGCCAGATATCAGGTCCCCAAGAAATGTCCCAAGCTGCCCCTCTTCATTCTTTGGTCAAAAAACCAGAACTAAAACGGACATTTCCATGGCCTCCTGCTGCAGCGCTGCCTGTAAACCAAAGGCTGGCTTCAGGTTCCCTGTGGAGCCTTCAACGAAGCCCCGCAGAGCCAAGGCTGGGTGTCAGAGGGCTGTTCTGGCTATCAAGGGAGGATCTGAGGCCTCCTGTTGAAACAGGTCTTTGGGGTAAAAAAAATGTAGGTGGAGCCTCACAGTCAGGTGCTGGAAGGAAACAGATTAGGGATCAAGGGCCCCAGGAGGACCCTGCCACCATGGGCTCAACAGGAAAGGGAAGCATGTGGCTGTAGGGGCTGGCCAAGGGTGCCCCATGCTTCCAGAGCCCCGGCCACTTAATGAGTTGCATAATGAAGAAGAAGAAGGGGAGCAGAAGCAAATAATTTTATCAAGTGGACTGAGCAGAGGCAGGGAATTCCCCAAACCTACCCTTGAGCCTGAGCCACGCAAATGCTGAGTGAAATCTCCTGTACTTGATTTTCACTTTTCCTGATGAGACACTTCAAACACACACGGGTGAAGGGAGGCTATAATGAGCCCTCCCCACCCAGCTGCAACCGTTCCCAGCTCATGGCCAAGCTTGTTCTAGCTCTCATTCGCCCCCACATGCCTGTCCGCCTCCTCTTTCCACCCCCGTCCAAGCACTGCAAGGCACATGCTGGGCATCCCAACAGTCCACTCACGGGAATTTCAGAATGTACATCCTAAAGATAAGGGCTGAGTCATAGGCCCATGATCACATCTGAAAAAAATCACAATACTACCAATGTTGTTATTTTAATGGAGATGGGAGAACGAGTCTTGGGATCAGAGAAACCCCAGGCCCAGCGTGGCAGTCAACCTCATGGCCCCAAAACATTTGGAAGCTGCTGCAGGAGTTTCCCTAAAGGAGGTATGTGGGGTGAAGAGGCTGGGACTGGAGAGGGTGACACAATCCACACCCCATCTGCTCATCTGTCATTTCTTGGGCAGACCACAGGTTACACAGGCTCTGGAAGAGTCACTAACTGAACCTCAGTTTCCCCAGATGATAGTGACTACGCTATCCCATGGAGTGGATCAAGGAATCAAAGCTCTTATCCAACAGAGCTCCCAGAACAAAGCTCCCTCACATGGTCAATTCAGTCAGCAGTGTTACTGCACACGTTTTACACACCAGGCATTGCCAGTCGTAGGAGGTGAGTGCAAATCACCTCAGCAACACAACAAACTTGGAATCCACCTGCTCTGCTTGGCTGAGAGGGGTAGCTCCATCTTGTCCCTTCTTAGGTCTCAGGTAGTCTGTATATCTAGAAATGAACTCAAGCTGGACTATAGACTATAGAAGGATTGCTGGTGGTTAGATAAAAGCCAGCATTCCTCAACAACTTGTGAAACCGGTTCCCATCTGCCAAAAGAAGTCATTTCCCTTACCGCTGGCAAAAGGGACTAGGGCTACTTGCAGCTCCTATCAGC
Source organism: Mus caroli (assembly GCF_978045245.1). Taxonomy (NCBI): domain Eukaryota; kingdom Metazoa; phylum Chordata; class Mammalia; order Rodentia; family Muridae; genus Mus; species Mus caroli. Next base: position 115,659,297 of record NW_028227263.1, on the reverse strand, counting down.
ATATCAAGGCCCAAGCTAGTTTCTAGACTCCCTCCATATCACAAATACATTCAAATACACTCTGGTCTCCTGGCCCTTCCTTAAAACCCACAGATTTCTCTACCCACAAACTCTCCGTCTATCTCTCCCTGTCTTGCTATTCTTACACCTCCCTCCTCCCCTCACTCTTGTTCTTGCTCTGCTCTGCTCTGTTTAATCTGCTTTCTTTTCTCTCTGTTCTGGACTCTGCAAAAGCTGAGCTGAGCCCCTGATGCCCAACATAGAGCATCTCTGACAGTGGACATGATGCCACAGCGGCCAGTACTGTTCCGCTGCTGTGTGAATGAGGTGTTACAGCTAGCAGTGCTTTGCCTATCAAACAACCTGGAAAAAAAAAAAATGCTGTGTCCACGTCCCCCACTGGCCTCATAAAGAGGGCCTGCGATGAAGAGTATTGGTCTACAGCAATCTCGTTTGTTTTTTTTTTGTTTGTTTGTTTGTTTTTTCCAGACAGTGTAGCTAGCCCCTGGTTGTCCTGGAACTTACTCTGTGGACCAGGCTGGCCTTGAACTGAAGGAGCCTCTGCCTCCCAAGTCTAGGATGAAAGGCGCAGGCCACCACTACCAGGCTTTGGTGATCTCCTTTGTGAAATGAGTTCGATCAAGTTAATTACATCATTAGACTACTGGAACTGTTAACTGAGGATGTGTGGAATGCTTAGCCAAGCACCTGGCAGCAAGTCCGTGCTGTTTACATGTTAGCAACTCTTATTATTACTTTACAAACTTCTGTGTGAGCTTGGAGACAGACATCCAGCCCATTCCAAACATAATACTGCTTCTGTGACAAGCTCATTCTAACCTCCTGGCTCTGCACTTGCTGTTCCCTCTGCCTGGACTCCCCCCACCCCCAAGGCCTCCCACCCCAACCCTCAGAGGTGATGCCTCCTGCTCATTCAGTCTTACCTCATGTGCCTGTCCCTCCCTCAGCTCGGGAAGCCATCCCTGATCATCGATCAACGAGCTACGTATTAATCACCCCCTACCACTCACCCCTCCCCACCAGCCACTCTGGCCTTCTACCCTGTCATTTCCCCCTGACTTAAAACCATCTGAAAGTAGCATGGACAGGTTTGTTCTTTACCTTCTAATCAAACAAACAAAACCCTGAAACTACCTGGTTTTACTGCCCGTCTCCCCAAGGAGTCTGCAAGCCCTGAGAGAGCAAGGGTTTGATCTGAGCCAGGCTCCAGTCTGTAATCTCAGCACTTGGGAGGAGGAACAGATGCCTGAGAGTTCAAGGCCAGCCTGAGCTACACTGCAAGAGAAAAAATACAGAATAGACCCTGCCCAGCTCCTTCACTGTCAAACCCTCCAGTGCCTAGAAGAAATGCTGGCACATGGAAGATGGTGGATAAATTGGTCAACCTAATAAGGTAAGAGCAGTAACTCAGGCCTGACCCAGAGCTGACAGCAGCCCAGCAGGCCAGGATCTTACAGACATCTCATTCAATCTCCACCAACCCCTGAGATAGAGAGAGAAGGCGATGGTGAACACTTCATAAATGAAGAAAAAGTTCAACAAGTAATCTTATATGTTAGCGGCTATGGGGGACTTAAACCCAGAGCCACCACCTATGCCCCCTTCCAAGTACTTCCCATTTCTTGCAAATATGAGGACAGATACTCCCTACAGGTGCTCCACCATGAGTCCCCACCCCCACCCCTGTCATGCTGGACTCTTCCTTTTCTGGACAGATTTTCTCTTCATTCCAAGCAGCTAAGCCTCTCACCCCAGAGTCCAACATTCCCAAGCTGCTACCTGCTTTATAACTTTTCTGCATTTTCCCCTGGTATCTCCAATGACTAGGGTAGCTCCTCCCATGAGGGACTCTGAATTTCAGGGACTGTAAAGCAGCAACAATGGACCCTCTGCCCTTAAAAGTCTGATACATTTTTCTCTTTACAACTACCTGGTACCACTCTGATTTTAAGATCCAGAAACTGAAGCCCAGGAGAACATGTGCCATACCCAAGGGAATGTAAGCCAGATAGGCTATATGAGACCCTTTCTCAACACGCAAACAGGAGCAGACTGGACATTAAAATAAATAAATACACACACACACACACACACAAGCATACAGCTAAATTACCAAGGCCAAGGGTCATATATATATATACATACATATATATATATATATATATTTCCCTACTCTTTCTTTTTTAAGGAAGGGGTAGGGGAGGAGGAAGAAGAAAAGAGTTGATATAGCACATATAGATAGATGTAAGTATACACATACACACACACACACACACACACACACACAAGCATACAGCTAAATTACTAAGGCCAAGGGCATCTCCATTTTGTTCTCTTTGGCACTCCAAAAGCTGACGCTAGATACTTATTACTCTCAGTCTAAATGAGCAGTTACCTCAAGGGAAATGAGACTGTGGTGTAGAAGGTGGTTCTCACTGTTTTCTTTCTACACCTCCATAGTCCTTGGCGTGTTACAGTGAGCTTACCTGTCTCGCATACTCTGGTTTTTGAGACAGGGCATCTCATACAGCACAGGCTAGCCTTGATCCTCCTGGCCAGCTCTACTGTCAAGTGTTCGTCAGCATGCTCACTTTGTGTAAGTTCAACCACACACACACACACAGAAGGGGGGGGGCAGACAGACAAACAGACAGACAATTGGCCATCACAAGCCTTAAAAAATAAACATACAAATTGGAAATTGGCCTGGCAGCTTCCCTCTCATTCTAGTAGCTGAAAACAAACACCAGAGAAAATGTATTGTTTTCTTTTTTTTTTTTAATGTAAGTACATATAATTTAGTCTTTGAAAGGTATGAAGCCTAAGCTTGAAAAACACAGGCAAATTCATTTCACAGCAGAATAGGACAGCAATTGTGGCACATTCTACATTCCAGTTTTGATTTACCGCCTAACAACTGCAACATCTGAACACCAGGCCCACGGTTAACTCTTAAACCATTCTAACCAAAAGGTTTAAAAAACATTTGCTGTTGTCACTACAAGGGAGATAACCCAGGATTTGTTTTATTTAAGTCATTGCCTTAATACTGCAGATTAAAAAGCAAAAACAACAAAAAACAAAACCAAACAAACAAAAAACTTAAATGTGATAGCCATCATAAATTTGATTGAGACCAGTTTGCCAACCTCAAATGAAATCACAAGCACAGGTTTATCCTGCCCCAGCCTCTGCCCTGGTGTGGTGTGTGTGTGTGTGTGTGTGTTGCTTTCCCACACTGGATAGTCTCATGCACTGACAGAGTGCAGCTTTTCAGAAAGAAATTATCAACTCGGCTTGTCTTTGGCAGAAATGAGCTGCCTGAAAGCCAGGCCTTCCTGACACATCTGTAGCCACAGCTGTCTGGCCAAATTCCCATTGTCTTCTCTGGCGCATATGGAGTACATACTACATCTATGTACCCTACGTTCCGTTCATGCTTGCTGTCCTAGAAGAAACAACTGGGCCTTGTCAGGAAAGCTGTGCCTCCACAGCTAGGTTTACAGCTGAAATCCCAGTAGTTGCAGCCATGAGGATTACAAGTTCAAAGTTATCCTTGGCTACATAGTAGACTTAAGGGCAACCTGGGTTACTTTTTTTTTTTTTTTTTTTTTTTTGGTGGTTTTTCGAGACAGGGTTTCTCTGTGTAGCTCTGGCTGTCCTGGAACTCACTTTGTAGACCAGGCTGGCCTCGAACTCAGAAATCCGCCTGCCTCTGCCTCCCGAGTGCTGGGATTAAAGGCGTGCGCCACCACGCCCGGCTCAACCTGGGTTACTTGAGACCAGACAGAAAAGGCCACCTTCAGGGGATAGGGGAACCTCCAGCTTGGGTTCAGTCAAGAGATGCTTCTGTAACAGGGCAGCTCTGTCCTCCTCTCCAGTCAACTGGATATGGGAAAGCTGCGGAAGACATCTGAGTTGCCTGGGGCAACAGGGTCACTGTTAGACGATGTGCTGTGGTGGTGGATACTGAATCAAGGAGGGGAAAGAGGAGGAAGTGTTCAGATTGGACAAACTGAGTTTACAATGCCCAAGAACATCCATCAGGGGACATCAAGGGAATACAAGTTCCATGTCTGGAGCTGGAGGTGAGGGGGGCAGAGTCCAGAGCCACCCTGGGCTCCAGGGTTTACAGCAGCTGTAGAGAAAGTGTTTGACATGCACAAAACCCTGGATTCCATCCTCAGTATTAAACAACAACAACAACAATAAATACAGATATACTGACTTGGCAGAGGAGCACTGTACAAGGGCTGCTGATGGCAGGCCAGCACTGTCACTTTGGGTCCTTATACTAAAACAATTTAACCTCTGCTGAGACAACTTTAAGGATGGGGGGTGGGGAGGGGCACTAACCTTGGACTCTGCCCTATAAGCACAAACAGAATCAGAAATGGCTTACTGCAGAAAGAGAGAGAGGTACATTCATCAAGTGCTTGGGGCCCTGTGCTAACCACAAAATATCTCCTGGAGTCAGAACAATCCTGGCATAGAAGTCCTATGACTACCATTTCACAGATGGGACACTGAGGCTGGGAGCGAACGTGTGGGGGAGCTCGGGGCTGTCATGTCACAGCCCACAGTTAGGCAGCCTCTGGGCCAGATGGAGAACATTGAAGAACAATCATAATCCATACGAGCTGCTACTCAGGGAAGGGTGGCTCAGTCTGGTGTTCAGCAAATCATCACACCCTTAGCAAGGGAACACTGTTATTGTCCCATTTCTATAAACAAGAAACCCAAGTGTGACAGGAGGGGAAGCCAACTGGACTCAGTGATGAATCTGGCCCACTAGGGAGACCAAGGCTACAGTCAGAGCCCTACTCAGACAGGGTTTCTAAGCTCCCTGGAAACGCTGAATAAATGACAGCATTTACAAACTGCTATATGCCAGGAGCTGTGCTAAGCACTTTACCCAGGGTATTCTTATACATCTTCAAAACAATTCGATGAGGTGGCTTCCATTGAAATCTCCACTTTATATTTAGGCATAGAAAGGGAAACTAAGGCACAGAGGGATGAAGTTAGTTGTCCAAGGTCACACAGCTTGCTGGTGCATGGCAAAACCTAAATTTGAACGTGAGTCTCTCTGCTTCACAAGCAAAAGCTCTTATTAAAATGATCGCGGTTAACAGCAGCCACTCTGCATTGAGTGTTAACTATGGACTCGGGTCTTTACATGCACATGGTCAACTGATTGGTAATCTATAGTATCTTCACCTCATTTCTCCAGGAACTAACAATAACGCAAACCCGTAATAAGTATCTTCAACGTGAAACGCCTTATTCACCAGATCTCAACACCTCAGAACAATCACCAGCAAAAGACAATTCCTCCTTCCCCGTTTTGCCGAAGATAAAAACGAGGTTCGGCGCGGTTTTCCCAGACCGCAGCTCCAGAGTGGCAGAGCTGGGACGTGCACCCACGTCTCCCGGACTCCAAGCTCTTCCCCACCGTGCCCGGTTGCACCTCTGGAAAGTTGAACCATGCGGGCACGAGTCCCGCCGGGTATGGAGGGCGTGAGTCCCGGCGCTGCCGCCCCCCACAGCCGATGCCCACACCCGGCCGTCCGCCTGGTCACCCCGCCTGCACTGACCCTCGGGGTCCGAGCAGCTAGCAAATCCCCACCACCCTTGGCGGAGACTGCTCCTGCACCAGGAGCCACGTACCTAGGCGTACCGGCCACACGCCCCGCGGGCTCCTCGACCGCGGCGTTCAGCACGGCGCGGCTTGCTAGAGACGCCGCCAGCTCCAGTGGCCCGAGTGACTTCCAGGCTGCCCACTTCCAAGCCGCTTCGCGCGAGGCCTCGTGGGAACTGTAGTTTCTCCCTAAGAAGCAGCGCGCTGAAGAGAGCCTGGCGCGCGGGGCCTGCCGGGAGTCGTAGGCACGCCACCGCACCGCCTTCTGGGAATCGTAGTCTACTGGTAGGTCGGTGCAGCTCCAGTCTCCGGAGGACTTCCGCAGCCCCGAGGGGTGTGAGGCAGGGAGGCGTGTCTTGTGTCGGCTCCAGCCCGGGAGCTCGGCTCCTCACCCGTTCGACCGGTTTCTCCTTTCTCCTCGCTCCGTCCGCCTTCTTCCTCGGCTCGCGGAACCTTTAGCCGTCCCTCTCCGCAGGGCCGGAGTCTACTACTCCGAGCCTGCGAGCCTGAGGAGGGGCGGGAAGACTGGAGCCCTGCGCTAGACCCCCTTCAGCGCTGGGCGGAGCGGGACGGCGCGGCGCGCCCTCGCGCACGCGCGCTCTCCGGCCGACTCGGCCCTGGAAGGTTGGGGGTCCCCCCTCGGGGCGGGGGTCGGAGGACTTCTTTTCCCACCCCCTTTTGGAACGCGTGCGCGTGCCACCGTGCACCCGCGCGCGCTCTGGTTGCCCGGGTCAATCCGCCAGGTGCGGGGCTGCGGGACTAACCGTTCTGTTAGTGGGGTCCTCCCACATCGTTTTCAAGGTAGCTTCCCAGGTCCCCTCTAGGTCTGTTCGTCTCCAAAGGAGCTCCGGGGTGCCGCAGAGCTCGCTGTCCCTTCTCGGGAGTCCTGTCACAGGTAACAGGCGCGGCTCCTGCCCGAAGGAGGTGGACACACCTACCTCCCGCCCCTGTGGATTCCGGGGAGCCGGAACGTGAGGACGCGGGCTCCCTGTGGTCCTCTCTGCTCCAGACCAGTCCCCGAGATGGGAGGCGCAGAATCACGACCCATAGGGGCTGCCTGGCAGGCCTTTTCTTTTCTATTCATTCAATAATGACATAGTCTGGGGGTAACTGCTGTTTGTTGAGTGCCTATAGCCTGGGGGAATGTCCAGATTTAGTCCACTCGTAGACATGAGTGAAGATTCGACCTATAAAAAACAACAAAACGGTGTTGCCACTCACACTCCATGAGGAATTCTGAGGTAACTGCCTCGAATTGCTCAGCCATCTAAAAATCTCATGCATACACTTTCTGCTTAAGCCTGCGCCCTGCCTGGCAAGGTATTCATTATGACATGACCGAAAACACATATTTCTTATCCGGACAGATCAGAGGTGTCATTCACGTGCCCATTCATTCAGCAAGACGTACATATACATCTAATCCAAGTCATTGTAATCACAAGCAAAAATACCTACATAAAGTAAGTTTAAATTTTGAGACTGGGTTTCCCCATGTAATTAGCTGCCCTGCAACTTTTTTTTTTTTTTTTTTTTTTTTTTTTTTGGTGTGGGAGACGGTTTCTCTGTGTAGCTCTGGCTGTCCTGGAACTCACTCTGTAGATCAGGCTGGCCTCAAACTCAGAAATCCGCCTGCCTCTGCCTCCCGAGTGCTGGGATTAAAGGCGTGCGCCACCACTGCCCGATTTGGGCCTGGAACTTTTAATGTCCACTGAAGGGGCCTTGTACTCACAAAGATTGCCTACCTCTGTCTCCAGGTGTTGGGATTGAAGGCATGCACTACTATGCCTGATCAACTTCAATTTCTACCTGAAACCAGGCCAGTAATCATAGCACTCACAGGCTGAGGACAGGAGGGTTAGTGCATAGTGAGTTCTGGGCCATCTTGGGCTACCAAGTTAGAACTTGGCGGGGGGGGGGGGGGCATAATTTTATATAAAAACTCCCGAAGCCTACCTTTCCCTGAGACTCTTTAGGCTTAAAGTTAATGGTTGCTAGGGAAGGGGCGTTTTGTTAAGTGGTATGGCCAACAGTGAGCTGCTCATGCCTATATGAATAAAACCTCAACCATGCTCTTGTAAGGAACTCTAAACCAGCTGGTTCACATAAATAGATACAATAAAATTTACACACAACACTCAAGATGAATATCCACGGGCAGTGGTGGCACATGCCTTTAATCCCAGGACTTGGGAGGCAGAGGCAGTCAGGTCTCTGAGTTTGAGGCCTACCTGAGCTACAAAGAAAGTTCCAGGACAGCCCAGGCTGTTAGAGAAATCCTGTCTCAAAAAAAAAAAAAAAAAAAAAAAAGAAACCAAACCAAACAAACAATCTCAATAATGAGCTGTGATATCTCAAAATGTAAATATGTTTCTGTTTCAGTTTACAATTTAATTAAAAGTATGAGACACCAAACAAAGGCAGGCAGTCATTTGTGGCATGGATTGTTGTAACTAAAGGCTGGAAACTGCCCAATGTCTATTAACAAGCCAAACTGGCAGAAGGTCTGTAATGTACAGGGAAATTCACTAGGGAAGTGGAGGCAGGAGGCCTGGGCGTTCCTTGGCTGCACTGCAAGGCTGATGCTTGCCTAAGCTACACGAGATAGCCCCTCCCACATACACACACAGGACCAATATTTATTAATAGGAATTTGAGTGAAGGGTCAGTCATATACTCTGCCACTGGCAACTGTTATAAAATGAAGTCTAGCTCTATATATTAATATGAGCTCATCTCTAGATAGAGTGTGAATGTATATATATTGTGTACAGACATATGTAGAATATGTATTATACTTCGATATGCACAGAACACCTTTATAGGGATACAGAAAGGATAGAACCAGGTCACTGTTATGAAGAGGAAACAGGACAGGTAGCTAGCTGTGAGATGGTGACGTTTTGTTCCTATGGCCCTTGGTAGCCCAATAGTCTTTCCATATTCATCTTAAAAGCTAAGGGGGAATAAGAGCTAACTCACATAGTACCATCGGAAGAACTAAATGGGGTCTAGGGAGATAGCTCAGAGGTCAAGAGCACATACTCTTGGATCTCTGACATGGGACCAGTCTCCTGAACCCATGTTAAACAGTTCACAAATACCTGTAATTCAGGTTCTAGGGGATCTGACACCCTCTTCTGGCCACCTTCCAGGGCACCTGCACTCATGTGCACATGCCCCCCTTCCCAACACATACACAGAATTAAAAAAGAAAGAAAACAGTATTATGTAAAATGCCTGGTCAGTACTCTGTGGCCTGTGCTATTTATATTTGTGACTAGGTGCTACTATTCCCAGTTATCTGAGCTACCTCTTCTAGTCACTGGAAACTAGCCCACCATATTAAAGTATGTTTGTCAGCCATAAAGAAAGTTAAAGTGCATTCTAACCTATTGAATCTGCCCAAAGTCCAAGAGTCGTGCTCTCAGAAGACCACGTGGACAAGTTTCAGCTCCATAGCTGTAATGCCATCCAAAGAACAGAATAAGTCAAGGTGGCCTCTCTAGTTTATAGGCAGTGAATGAGGCCCTTCTGGTCCCAGCTGGACTACCTGCACGCCTGTCTCCAAATGTGAGGCCTGCCTGGAAGGCAAGGCCTTTTAATTCATTCAGGGTCTGCCATCAAAGCCCAGGGTGCATATCCTCCCCCTTTTGGGTGCTCGCTCCTTGTTAAGTACACTCACAGCAGCCAGTTCCCTGAAAGACTGAGGCAGGAGGACCACCTGAATCCAAAGTTCAAGACTAGCCTGAACACACACGCTCAAATGCATATGAGTGTGCACACATACCAGCAAGCACACCATGGGTATTACCAGTGGGATTTAAGTTTGAAACAGTTAAAGACTGAAGAAATAAAAATGTAATAACCTATCACTTCAATGGTCCCATTGTTAACTTTGTGACCATTTGTTGATGTCTCCTTTTCCTGCTAAACTGTAAAGTCTAGGAAGCAAGAAGTCTGTTATCTCATATGCTGTTAGAGTCTACGAAGCCAAGGAGTGCCCAGAGGCATGCAGTGTGGTGGAGTAGACTGCCCCCTGCAGGCAGGTCTCTCATAAGGCAAGGCTCATAGGCCACCGGCTTTTCCTCAGGTACAGTCTGTATATTGGATCTAAGGAAAATTAAAACAAAACAAACAACCCCCCCCCACACACACACATACAAAGACCTGAGTTTTCTCTGCAACAACAGGAAATAGCATATCTTAGTCTCAAATCCTTTGTCTCATAGTCACTCTGACTACAGACTGAGTGCTGCTACCAATAAATCATTTCTGAGTTACTGAGCTGTCTGTCACTACCACTGGAGCCAAGTCCTCCGGAACTCATTCCAGACTCATTGTTAGGGATCGGCCCTGAGTCTAAGGATGAAGTTGGGAAGGGCTTAGGGGAGGGGTTTCCTCTGGTTCATCCTGATGAATGAGCTCAAGGAAGGACTGACAGAAAACACAAACCTTAGTGAAGACTCATTTGTGTCCCCCCCACCAAACCCCAGCAGTGATAACCCAAAGGATCCCAACTGTGAATTTTTGTAGCCTGGTGAAGAAAAGGGGGGACTCAATGGGTATACTTAGAACAATCAGAGCTACTGGCTGGGACTGCAAATTTTCCACACATGATATCATCTCTGGTTCTGGGGAGTAAGGAGGACCAAGTGAGGTAAACTGTGGGTCTGGGTATGGCCTACTGATGAGCAGTAGCGAGCTAGCAGAGCCTCCCTATCTCTGATACAGGTGAGTTCAGAACTGTGCATTGGCTCTTACATCTTGATTTGAGGGCTGGGGATAGGGTCAGTCACATAATAGTCCTGGCTGGCATGCCCCTCTCTGTTTAACCCAGGATAGCCTCGACCCCAATCATTATCCTGTTCTCCTGCCTCAGCCACCCAAGAACTGGAACTGCAGGTAGCCTTGAACACATCTCTTTCCTTCTCCGAACAGATTCCCACCCACTCTACATACATGTCCTACCTGCTGCTTCCTCTCTGCAGACACAGGGCTTAGCCACACTGGAGGGGCGATTCTGCTGGCTCTGCTTCTAAAGGCCCACGCCATTCTCACAGCAAACTCCAACAGCTTTCTAAGCAAATGGCCCTCCATGTTAGTGTGCAAGAGATCAGTTAGAGAGCTTGTTAAAAGCCAGGCTATCATTGGGTCTTATATAGGAGTTTACAGTGCAGTAGGGCTGGGTTTAGCCCACGACAATTTGCCCTTCCTTCTCTTCTGTTCCCCCTTTTCTTCCTCATTTTTTTGGGGGGGTGGTTTGGGGAGCATTGAGATAGGGTATCTCTACACAGTCCTAGCTGTCATGGAGCTCAGTATATAGAGGAGGAATTCAGAGAGATTTGCCTGCCTTTGTCCCCAGAGTGCTGAGATTCTAGGTGTGGGCCACTGCCTCGGGCTAAAAGGACTTGTACTAAGCAATCTAATAAGTTCCTAAAACACTGCCGAGCAGCAGGGCTGGAACAACACCCTGGGAATCATCCTCTCTCAGAGACCGGTTCCTTCCCACAGCAGTCATGGTTGGCCTTCACTGCCCTCTGCTGGCCACTGTATAAATTTAGTCGTCATGTTTATAGAGCAACTGGGAGTATGAAGAAGGGAAGGGGAAGAAAAGAAAAAAGTAAAAGGGAGGGGGAGGGGAGGGAGAGGGGATAAGCAGGAAGGGGAAACGGAAAGGAGGAGATGAGGTAGGAAAAGATATGGAAACCCAAGGCCTCTTGGAGCCAATGGTGGCTGTCGGCTGCTTCAGAGTGTGCATATCAAGGCTCTCTCGGGAATTCTGTCTAGTCCTCGGAACAACGAAGATAGAGCACGGTATAAAGCAGGCAGGATTGGCATCTTACAAATGAGGAAAAGCGGGTTTAGAGATGAAGCTCTGTGGCAGAGCACTCTCTCTGCATCCACGAAGTCCTGGGTTCCATCCCTAGCACTGCATAAGCCAGGCATGACTGTCATCCCCAGCACTCAGGAGCTGTGAGCAGAGGAACCAGGAGATGAAGCCATCCTCTCCTGTACAGGAAGTTCAAAGCCAGCCTAGGATATACAGGCTATCACATAACAAAGGGAAACAAAACCTAAACCTCAAGCCAAACTAAGCTCCACTCTCTTGGGTGCCCGCAGGTCCGTAAGCCACCGTCCTAAGGAGGACCAGGGGGAAACCAGGCCTGGATGGCGACTTCTAGGCTCATTCCTAAGTGGATTGATTTTTTGAAGCTTCTGAATGACACCATTCAAAAAAGCAAGGTAAGGCACGGGTTTTTAGGGCATTAACATGTTATCGGTGGGCCTCTATCCACCTTATGGTAATAGGCACTTCACAAGAGCTATATATGGTCCACAAAAGCAAGAACCAGGACAGACCATTGTTGTCACCTCAAAAGGAGGGGGCTACCAATTTCCCAATAACTGTACAGACGTAACAGTGAGGCACAGTGACAGTGGCGCACAGACATTTGGGAGCGTTGTCAGAGGAACCACCCTGTGTGAAGAGGAATTTCCTAAAAGGGAAGGGTGTCTTACTCACTGTCTTGTTGCTGCGAAGAGACCCCATGAGCAAAGCAAACCTTATGAAGGGGAAACCTCTCATCATCATGGCAGGAAACACGCTGGAGAAGTAGCTGAAAACTACATCCTGAGCCACAGGCAGAGGGAGACTGGGCCTGGTGTGGTCTTTTGAAACACTTCCTCCAAAAAAAGACACACCTCCTAATCCTTCCCGCACAGTTTAGCTGGTAACGAAGCATGCATGTATATGAACCTCTAGGGGCCAATCTCTTTCAAAGCACCTTAAAGAGTAAGATGGCAGCAGCATAGCTGGCCTTTTGGCTACTTCTTGGTTTCTTTTTTTCTTTTACCCTTGTCCACCCCTCTTCTTCCATCCCTTCAACCCCCTAACACTAAGTAGGAGAGAAAGAAGGATAGAGGGGAGTGGAAGAAAGAAAATAAATCCCCAAACAAAGTCAGGGGTAGGAAAGGGGTGATGGTACTGTTAGACTTTCTGCTGGTTAGGGGTGTGGTGGTCTGAAAATACTTGGCCCAGGGAGTGGCATTGTTAGGAGGCGTGGCCTTGTGGGAGGAAGTCTGTCACTTTGGGGGGGGTGAGCTTTGAGACCCTCCTCCTAGCCAGGTGGGAGACAGCCTTCTCCTGGCTGCCTTTGGAACAAGCTGTAGCACTCTCAGCTCCTCCAGCACCACGCCTGCCTGGATGCTGCCATGCTTCCTGCCTTGATGATAATGGACTGAACAACTGAACCTGTAAGCCAGCCCCTATTAAATGTTGTCCTTTTTAAGAGTTGCTTTGGTCATGGTGTCTCTTCACAACAATGGAAACCCTAACCAAGACAAGGGGCATTGCTCTCCTTGGAGCAATTTTGATCTTGGCCTGCAGGGTATCTAATTTCTTCTTTTGGACTCTCCTGTGACAGCTTGAAAACTGCAACAAACTGAAACCAACAGCATCCAACCACCAATGGACAAACAGCCCATTCTGCCGGGGCTCTAGCACTTATATATCCTTGGAAAAGTTCCCAGAATTCCAAACATCACATATTCACAGAAACTACCTGCAACAGGCAGAACCATGCTACTGCTAGAGCACGAGGCAGACCAGTCACCTGCTGTGAAGCAGCCCACCTGAGATTAAAACTAAAATATATTCTTTTTTTTTTTTTTTTAAAGATTTATTTATTATATGTAAGTACACTGTAGCTGTCTTCAGACACTCCAGAAGAGGGCGCCAGATCTCATTACAGATGGTTGTGAGCCACCATGCGGTTGCTGGGAATTGAACTCTGGACCTTCGGGAGAGCAGTCGGGTGCTCTTACCCACTGAGCCATCTCACCAGCCCCCTAAAATATATTCTTATAATATTTCTGTTTTTTTTTTTTTTTAAGAAACCAAAATTCCTACCTTATAGCAGAGAGAACATTTGCTAACCTCAGCTTTGCTGTGACTGGCTCTGTCCAGATGGACCTCAAGCACAGGGTTCATATTTATGTCTCAGGGTAGGCGATGGAAACAAAGACCAGCCATCAGAGGCACACTGGCTTGCTCCCTTCTGATTTGCTCAGTTAGCTTTTTCACGCTGTCCACCTGCCTAGGAATGCTACCCGCCTCAGTGGGCCTGGCCCTGATAGTATCAATTATGAATCAAGAAAATGCCCTCTAGACACACCTACCAGCAAACCTGCCTGAAGCAATGCTTTGATTCTGCATCTCTCCAGGGGTGTAAAGTTGACAACCAAGATAAGTCATCACAGTAGACTTTGGGAAAACACTGCAATCTTGCGCAAACGCGCGTGTGTGCGCGCGCACACACACACACACACACACCCCACCCGACAACCTGTTAGTGCCTACGCCTCAGTTTTTGCCACATCTCTCGCCCCCAGAAACCCAGAGCAGAGGAACAGAGTGACGTAATCGTGTTGACTGACCGATCCCAAATCCTGTTCAAAGAGTCTCGCTATCCTCTCACTATGCCGACGATATGCCATTACTTCATCGAAGCCCACTTCTTTGCCACTCTCTCCTTGGTGTCATCCTACATAAAAGAAGCACTGGTAAGCCCGCTTTCCTTCTCCTTCTCAGATCCCCCAAAGGCCACACCCTTGCAGCTCTGGACCCAGAGCCACCCTGTGAAGGTCTAGAAGCCAGACTCGGTATTTCCCTTCATGCTTTGTCCATTCACATCCTTCACTCTGCTTAGACTTCATGATCAACATTAAGTTGGTGAAAGGATCCAAGCTTCCCTTCCTCTACCCTCTTCCCAACTCCCAAGAAGGCAAAGGTTCCAGTCTCCTTGACACCTCCTCAGCTGAAACAAACAAGGAAAACTGACATGATGCCACACGCTTGTTATTCCAGCGTTCGGGAGCCTCAGATGTTCCTTTCCTATCCAGAGGATCAGGAGTTCAAAGCCAGCTTGGGATACAAAGCAAGACCCTGTCCAAAAATAAACAAATATCCGGGCAGGGGGTGGTGTACACCTTTGATCACAGCACTCGGGAGGCAGGTGCAGGCGGTCCTCTGAGTTGGAGGCTAGCCTGGTCTACAGAGTGAGTTCCAGGATAGCCAGGGCTATGCAGGGAAAACCTATCATGGAAAAACCAAAACAAACAAATAAATAGAAGAAGAAGGAGGAGGAGGAAGAGGAAGAAGAGGAGGAGGAGGAGGAGGAGGAGGAGGAACCAGGTCCATATAGTTCTAAGCCAGCCGAGGCTACATAGGGAGATCTTGTCAAGAAGGAAAAAAAAAATTTAAAAAGGGGGAAGAAGGAGAAGAGGGAAGCCTAGAAGAGAGCTGACTGTCTCTCTTCTCCTCTACTGTCTTTTACTGTCTTGCAGGCTGTAGTGTGGGTGAAGAACAAAACTGACGACGTAGTTGAAAAAAGAACATTCCCAATGTCAGAGCGACTTCGGCCTGTCCAGGCAATGGTGCACACAGGCGCCCTTCATCTCATCGTGGCCTACTGTGGCGACATGATCCTGAGGCTCTTTGGGGACCATTTTAAGGCATTCAAGCCCACGGGTACTGTGCCCTGCCGTTTTGACATCAGCTGTCTCTGCTTCAATCCAGAAACAAAGATGCTTCTGTCTGGCATCCTGGGGGGAGTGGTCACCTGGAACATTGAACAGACTGGCAAGGGCCTCCGTATGCTGCAAATATCTCCCATCTCTGGCGACGAGGTGGTCCAAAACATCGCCTTGAATGGCCCGAATGGCTGCATCCTGGCCCTGTGTGAAAATACGCTGAGAGTCCTTGAACACCAGGGCCAGGGTCAACTGGAAGAGTCAAAGAGATTCGTCGCCAGTAACTGCTGCTCTCCCATCACCTGCTGCTTCACGAGCCTTGAGGAGAACCTTCTCTATGCTGGGAACAAGGTTGGGGAGGTCTATGTATGGACCTTCCTTCAAAGCCAGTCTCTCCACAGCTTCAGAGCCCATCCCACAGTAGTGGTATGTATACAGAGCCGGGCGGAGCCCCACACCCTGTTGACAGCTGGCAAGGAAGGCATAATCAAGGAATGGAACCTCACTTCCGGGGACCTGCTCCGGCACCTGAAACTTGGTGAGGAGCTCTATGCCCTCCAGTTTATCGACAACACTACTTTCTTCTGCCAGACGACACATCAGTTTTCCTTGCGCCGTCTGCCCGGCTTCTACAGCCTCTTCAATATCTGTGGTTCCATTCCCCAGCAGTTACGTCGGATCCGCTGTGGGAACAACTGCTACCGGATCCTGTGTGCCACGGAGGATGGCCTGTTGCGCTTTGTGTCTCCCGTAACAGGAGATCTTCTGCTTATCACGTGGCCTTTCTCAGTCCTGGACCATGCTGTGGACTGGGCCTATGATCCAAATAAAGAGGAGCTTTTTGTAGCAACAGGCACCTCAGAGGTGCTAGTGTTTGACACGAGCCGCAACCCTTGCCCTGTCAAGTATCTCTTGTGCACCTCACCGGATACTCAGGACTATGTCCAGTGCCTGGCTTATGGGAATTTCCATCTGGGGCGGGGGCTGGAGGGCCTGATGTTCTCTGGGCATCAGAGTGGTATGATAAGAGTGCTTTCCCAGCACAGCTGTGCCAGAATTGAGAAAAATGTTCACTTTGGGGCTGTCCTGGCTCTGTCGATATTCTATGGGGGGCTTATGCCTACTCGAGAAAACTCTTTGCTCTGCTCCTATGGGGTAGATGACTACATACAATTGTCAGAAGCTGTGTTGACCGGGGCCCGATTACAACTTAAGACCCTGGCTTGCATTCTCAGCAGTTGCCCACTAAAACACCTGGTCCTCCTCCCAAGGGCTGTAGGTGCCATTACAAATACCAACTGCCTACGGCTCTGGAAGCTCCGTGATTTTATATCGTTTGGGTCAAGTCAAGGCATCAGATTCATAGAGACATTGCCTCTGCACCAGTGTCCCATCACCTCCTTTGATGTCTGCTTGTCCTTGAACATTTTTGTCACAGGCGGTTCCGATGGCACCGTCCGCCTCTGGGATTTTCAGGGTAGACTGATAGCCATGCTGGACTCCTCCCTGCACTTTGGCCCACTCTGCTTTGCCAATGACCGGGGTGACCTGCTTGTGACTTTCAACCAGAGTATTTATCTGGTGTCTTGTTTACAGCTGTTACCCCCATCCATACTCTCTCACCTTGCCCTTCTGACGACAATAGATGACATGGTAGAAATCCCCAAACCTTTCATGCCAAGCTTCTTCTTTTCTTTTGAGACCTTATTTGTGCCTAAGTATAGCTACCAAGGTCTACAGAAACAGGACCTAGAAGGCCTGGTAAGCCTTTCCAATAAGCGGGCTATTGCCTTTGATCATAATGTGCCACATGTCATAGAAGAAGATGATGATGGCAGCACCGTGTTACTGACTGGTCCCCGGCATACTCCTTTGGAGGAAGGTGAGTTGTTGCATGAGTTTGACAAGCAACCCCAAACTCACTATGTGATTCCTCCCCAGTTGCAGTTGACTGCCTGGGACGGATTGAACCCCTATCAGATCCTTGGATGCTATTTCGGATGCGGAAAGAAATGGCTTATTGCTCCTGATTGCTACATCCCTAACTCAGTGATCCGTGCCCGTCTTTGGCCAGAGGGCAGTCCAATATTCCTCAAGTGCAGCCTGCACCCACCCCAGCGGGATCTGGAATGGGAGAAGGGTCAGCCATTCTTCTGGCAGAGCAGGATAAGAGCTAAAAGTGAAACACGGCAAGAACCACAGAAAGAGGATGAAGATTTCCTAGAAACAAGACTAACCAAGGACATCACTTACAGCGTCCTCACAGATAGAGCAAAACGCAGCTGGCTGGGGAAGAAGATGAGCGATGTGGCCATTAGTAGCCTGATCGAGGCAATTCTCAGCATCATGGTCCATGCCAACCCACTGAAATACCAGTGCTGTATTGGTGCATTAGGACAAATCTTCGCCTCATACCAGGTGTCTCCGGCTCTGCGCTCGGAGACAGCACACCGTCTGCTGGATGACACAACCCATTCCAACCCACTCGTCCGAGAACTAGCCTGGGAGGGGCTGAAGCGCCTAGGCATGATCAGTCGTCTCTTTGCCTTGCCTCTGGCCCAGGGATTGATGGACAAGGACCAGAAAGTGAGGAGCAAGGCCTTGACCCTAATGCCCGACACTGGAGTCCATTCAAAGAGCTCACTGTTAAACCTGATCCAGAAGCCAGGCATTTTCCAGGAGCTGCAGTGAGTTGCTTGTGCCTTCCTCAATTCTTTACCACCAGCTTTAATATTCTCCTCTGTCCAAGGTTTTCCTCCTCCCGCCCCCCTGTCTTTATCCCTGATCATTATCATTCCCAATCAACCTTTCTTCTTTTTCATAAGCCCCTTGTTATTCCTAAACTGCCTTCTGATGACCTCAGCTGCCCGGATTCAACACAGTTCATTCCCTCCCTCCCTCCCTCCCTCTCTCCTTGACTTTCACAGGCAAGAGATGATTGGGGAGGAGTCCCTGGACCATCTTCTGGGACTGAGGCCCACAGACATTCAAATCCTCATTACTCAAATAGAGCTGCTGTTAAATGATAACCTGTCCGTGTCTAAAAGAGGAGATAAGGCTGATTTCTCTCTGGAAATCCCAGGCTCTTCTGCACCTAAACAGGCCATCTCCTTGCTCCTACTTCCCCCAACTCCTGAAGTCCTTCAATTCAAGGCTGCCAAAAGCCAAAGACAGATCCGGTCAGCGGGCAGAAAGCGGGGTAAGTACGAGGCAGCTGGGCCCATGGTTTGGATCCCTTAGAGAGAGGCTTGTGAGGATTAGAGAGGGGCCTGAGGTACAAGGTAGGAAGACAAATGGAGAGCTTGAGTCAGAAGAGAACTCTCTGAGGAGATGTCCATACAGACTCTGGAAGACCTCAAGGTCCACGCCCCACCCCACCTTGGATAAGGAGGCACAACTTGGGAACACACCTACCAAGGGAGAATGTCTTTTAAAACAAAACAAAACAAAACAAAACAGGCACCAGCCCTCTCAGTGCTCTTTATTAAGTTTCATTTATTTACCTGTCACACTTTCCTCACCTCCACGTCTTGATTTCTTCCCCCCCCCCAACCCCAATCCCCCAGCTCGGAAATTATTGCGAGGCCTCAGAAAGGTGAAGGAGGCACCTAAACTGCAAAAACATGAGGAGGTAATTGAGCAGGGTGAGGCAGAAGCAGTCCAGGCAGACCTCAAAATGGCCCACTCCAGAACTTCAGCTGGTAGCCTACTGAAGAGCCCCAAGGAGATTGACGTTTCTGATAAAGATATTTTGAAGGAACACATTTCTGTGGCCCTGAGACTGAGGAAAAGGCTTCATCCAAGAGCCCGAGACAAAAAAGACAAGAAAGTTCACAAAGTCCGCAAGCCCAGGAAGAAGAAGAAGAAGAAAGAAACCGAAGCCATAGCTGTGGTTGCACCAGAGGAAATCTTGTCTCCTATAGTGGCCGAACCTCCTCCTCTTCCAACACCATCACCACCATCACCACCTCCTCTTCTACCACCACTACCAAGGAGGAGAACTCACAGAATGTCTTCTCGGGGTGTCGGGGGAACGCCGGGTAGGATTCTCCCTCCAGACAGTGAGTGGCGGGATGATCTCTGTCGGCTCACAAACCTGAGGATAGCTGATTCCCAATCGTGGATGGTGAATGACCTAAATGCTGAGCTGGTGGCTACTGCTACAGAGATCCTGGCAGGTAAGTATCCAAGCTGGGAGCTCTTCGAGGAACTATGCCCCTTACTGGAGGAAGAAAAGATTGCTGAGGCTAAGGCTACGGCCGAGGCCGAGGCCGAGGCCGAGGCTGAGGCTGAGGCTGCGGCTGTGGCTGCGGCTGAGGCTGAAGCTGTGGCTGCTGCTGAGGCTGAGGAAGAAGCCTGGCAAGAGGGAGAACCAGTCTCTATCGATGAAGAAGCAACTAGAGAGGAAGTCCCAGGTTGGGAAGAGATGCCAGAGGCTGGAAAGCGAAGACTAGAAAAAGAAGAGGGACTGCAGGAGGTGGAGGAAGAGACTCAAGAAAAGGATAAAAAGAAGGAAGTTGCTTTCTTAGAGCCAGAGGATGTAGTCAAAGAGAAGCGGAGACCCAGGAAGGGAAGGAAAACTAGGAAGACAGCTAAGCAGGAAAAGATGGAAAAAGATGAGAGGACAGAGGAGACCATCTCTGCAGAAGAGCTGGCTGTGACTCTGAAACCAGAGGAAGTGGCTGAAGAAGGAGAAGGAAGAAGCAAAAAAAGAAAAGGAACATGGGAAGAGGAGGAAGGAGTAGAGAAGAGAGAGGAGGAGGAGGAGCAAATGATTGAACCAAAAGAAGCAATAACAGAGGCAGTTGAGAGAAAACTGTCTTGGGTAGAATGGAAGAGTCATTGGGATGAATGGCAGAGGGCCCAGACTCAGAGGGCAGTGCTTTGGGAAGACTGGAAGAAAGAATGTGATAAGAAGCATTTTGAAGAAGAGGCGAGACTCCGGGTGGAAGGAAAGCTGCAGCCAAGTGAGGAAGTAGAGGAACCGAAGAAGATGCTGACATGGGATGAATGGAGAGAGGTCTGGGAAAACATATTACATACCAAAAGTGAGAAAGAACTGGATTTGGGGGAAATGTTCAAGGAAGGGGAGGAAGAGGAGGAAGAGGAAGAGGAAGAGATAGGTGAAGAGGAAGAGGAAGAAGAGGAAGAGATAGATGAAGAAGAAGCAGAAGGCAGAAAAGAGAGGAGACAGATTCGAATGGCCCAGAAACAGGCCAGGGCAGACTGGAGACAAGCCCGAGCTGAGAGAGAAAGAGCAAAGGAGAAGAGGCTGCTTGCACAGGAAGAGGAGAAACTTGCACAGGAAGAGAGAAGGCTAGCCCAGGAGGAGGGAAAACTGGCCCACGAATATGTGAAAAAGGCTACCAAGGGTGGAAAATTGGCCCATATAGAGATGACCCTCGGTGAGAAAGAGACTTTTCTGAGCCAACAAGAGGAAATTTTAAGCCGTGAAGCAGAGCTCCTGGCCCAGAAAAAAAAGAAGCTGGCCAGAAAGCTGGAGAGAATGGCTCATGAAAAAGAAAAAATTGCAAAAAAAATAAACAAGGTGGAAGAAGTGAAAGCAGTGTTGGCCCAGAAAATAGAAACCATGATGGAAAAGGAAAAGAATCTGGCCTCGGAGGAAAAGGAGGTGAAAGAGGAAGCCAAGAACCAGGAATTGGACGGACAGGAGCTAGCTCTGAAAGAAGACGAACTGTATGAGGAAGCAGAAAAACTGGAAGAGAAAAGGGAGACATTGGCTAAGGAGGAGGAGATGCTGGCCTTGTCTGAGAAGAATCTGTCATTGGAGGAGGAGATGCTGGCCCAGGAGGCAGAGCATCAGAGGGAGGAAGAGAAAAGACTGGCCCTGGAGAAAGACAGAAGGCCTGAAGAGGTGAAGCGTCTGCAGGAGAGGAGGGAGAAACTGAGGGAGCAGAAACAGAGACTGGCCCAGGAGAAGGAGAGAATGGCCCAGAGAAAGACAGAACTCAAAGAAAAGAAGACAAGACTGGCCCAAATGGGAGAAAGTCTGAGCCAGGAGAGGCACACGCTGTCTTTGGAAAAAGAAAGAATGGCCGAAAGGGGAAAGGCTCTCCATGACAAGGAAAAAAAGCTTTTGAAGGGGAAGGAGCAATTGCAGGATATAAAAGGCAAACTGGAGACATACAGGGAGAAGCTGATTAACTTAAGTAACAAGCTGACGGAGGAGAAGACTGTCTTCATGGTGAAGAAAGAGAAGCTGACTGCCGCAGAGAAGAAAATGGAGATGGAAGGTATGCTTCTGGCGGAGAAGCAAGGGAAGTTGTCTGTGGAAAAAGCAAAGTTAGCGAAGGAGATCACGGAAGTGATCCAGAATAGCCAACTTATCAGAGCAGAGACTGAGATTATTAAAGAAGCAGAAGAGCTGACCTCCGAAATGAAAAGGGTGGCCAAGGAGAAGATGGAACTGGTGGAAGAGTTGGAAGAGCCCCCCGAGACAGAGATCAAGGAAGCCATCTTGAGGAGGAGGAGGCTGGCCATGCATGAGGTAGAGCTAATGAAAAAGAGAGTGTCGATAGAGGAGAAGATTCTAGCGTATGAAGACAGACTGTTGGCCACAGAGGAAAAAGATGCTGCCAGAGAGCATCTGGAGCTTACCAGAGAACAGAGGATATATGCCCACGAAGAAAGAAAATTAGCCAAAGCCACCAGGAAACTGGATAGAGAGAAGGGTGTTTCCAAGAAGCCTGCAGACACTAGAAAAACCTTAAAGGCACTTATAAATTTAATCAGCAAAGTAAGGAAACTGACACAGAAAGAATCAAAGGTGACAAAGATGAATCGGTCACTGTTAATTAAGGAGGCCGAGCTAAGCTTGGAGGAGAAGAGACTTGACATTAAGGAGCTGGAAGACACAGAAGAACAACCAGAGATAATCATGGAGGAGAGGAAGCTAGCTAAGATGGAAAGACGTCTGGCCAGGCAAATGAGAAGGCTGAGCACCGAAGAGAAGAGAATGGCCGAGGAAGAAGGGCAGTTTGACTGGGAATCAAAACAGGACTCAGAGGAGGAGGTGGGAGAGGAGGAGGTGGGAGAGGAGGAGGTGGGAGAGGAGGAGGAGGGAGAGGAGGAGGAGGAGGAGGACCTTGAGACAGAGGAGGGAGCACTATTTAAAAGGCTGTGGATTAGGAGAAAAGGCTTCATGGAGATTCTTCCTGGGATGGAAAGGTTTTACAACCTATTAGAACAGGTAGAACATAAAGAGAACTTTTTTCAAGATATGGAAAGCCTGTTGGTTGAAGTAGACAAAGAGAGTTTGTCTGAGGGAGAAAGGGAGGAGGCTGAGAAAGAGACTGAGGCTGAGGCTGAGACTGAGGTGGAGGAGGAGGAGGAGGGGGAGGAGAAAGAGGAGGAGGTGGAGGAGAAAGAGGAGGAGGGGGAGGAGAAAGAGGAGGAGGTGGAGGAGAAAGAGGAGGAGGTGGAGGAGAAAGAGGAGGAGGTGGAGGAGAAAGAGGAGGAGGGGGAGGAGAAAGAGGAGGAGGGGAAGGAGAAAGAGGAGGAGGGGAAGGAGAAAGAGGAGGAGGGGGAGGAGAAAGAGGAGGGAAAGAAAGAGGGAGAGAAGAAAGAGGAGGAGTGGAAAGAGGAGAAAGAACAAGTGGAGGGAGAGGAAAGGGAGAAGAAAGGCAAAGAGATAGAGGAATGGAAAGGAGAGAAGGAAATGGAGGAGATAGAAAAGAAAGAAAAGGAGAAGGAAAGAGAGGCAGGATGGGAGGAGGAGGAAAAGGAGGAAGGAGAAGAGGAAGAGGAGAAGGAGGAACAGAAAGAGGAGAAAGAACAAATGGAGGGAGAGGAAAGGGAGAAGAAAGGGGAAGAGAAAGGGGAAGAGGAGATAGAAAAAGAAGAGAAAAAGATGGAAAAGAAGGTGCATGAAGAGGAGGAAGAAAAAGAGGAAGAGAAAAAGGAGGAAGAGATTGAAGAAAGTTCAAGTGAGGAGGAGGTGAAAAGTATAGGCCACATAGAAGAGGAAGAGGAGAAACATCTATGGGAAGAAGAGAGGAAGGAAGAGGCAGTGTTAAAAAGAGAAAAGCCAAAAATACAGGTAGAAAGAAAGAAGGTCATACAAAGACGGGCAATATTCCCCCAAGAAATCCCTGTGCTCAAAGGGAGTGCTATGAGGCTGAGCAGCCCTCTTGGGAAATTGGTCCCATTCCCTGAGGGGATGGAACCAGAAGCAAAACAGATATCCGGGGAAGAGGAGGCCAAAGTGTTCAAGATACCCACAATGACACCCATGATATCCCTGAGGGCAAAGGTGATGGATAAAGAGAGGGAGCTGCTGGACAAATTTAAACTGGAACCCCTTCACCTTCTGGAGGTGATCTCAGAATATAAAGCAGCTGGCATGATCACGCCATTCACATCTCAGACGGTTAGAAGGGCCATGGAAGCTCACAGACTCCATCTCAAAACAAAGTGGTTACTACAGCATCATACCTCTCTGGCAGAACCAACGGGACGGCTGCGTCTCCCCAAGATCTTGCCAGAGGAACGATACTCAGAGATTGGGGTATCAGACATTGAGTGGCTGCATGGTGTCTTGAAACAGATGGAGGCAGGGGAAGAGCTTCCCAGATACACTTTCCACAGACTGTGCCGACTCCTCAAAGACCTCACGGAATCGGGAGACCTGCAGTGGCTGCACCTGGCAGTCCTTGAAGCCATTGTGCACCGTCATAAGCAGGTTGCGGATTCAAGATCTTCAAAACCTAGTAGAGAAACTATGAGTCCCAAACATCTGAAAGTGATTCCTCCCATAAAGGGAAGGGAACAGGATGACTGGCTGAAACCTTCAGCTGTCCCCATACCAGGGTCATTAGCTAACAAAAGGGTTACAGACCCAAAGGTTATACACTGGCGTCTTCTAGGAGAGCCACACAGAAGTACACGGCTGCAGCAGTTATCCAATGTTCTGGATGAAATGGAGGCACAGTCTTTTGATCCTACCACAAGAGATATTTTGACCGATGTTCATTCTTCCATGAACAATCAGACCCTGGCACTGATGTTTCAGAAGGACTTTGGGGACCTTAAAAGTAAAAGCAGGTATCCCAAGCTGCCCAAGTTGGAGAAAAAGCCTATCTCCAAAAAAACGGAAGAGGTACCTCCATGGGAGACATTTGTGGCACTCTACCATGTTTTGCGGATGCTACAGCAGCGGTATGCCAAAGACAGGGCTACTTGGATGGAAAAGTTTTACCAGCTCATGGACCTATACCAGATTAAGTCTCCTGGAATCCAGAGGCTGCTGCTGGACCTGCTCCTGACTGAAGAGCCCCAATCCCAAGAGTTCATCTCCAAAGAGACTGTGGAGGCCAAAAAGCTGATGCCCGGGGAGCGGCTGCTGTACTGCTTGGTTTGTGGTAGCTCCCACCCCCCACAAATCCCTCTGGAGTTCCGGAATGTCATACCCCTCCCCGAACAGAACAACGTGCATACCATTAGTCCCAAAGGCATTACCAAGTACGGAATCCTCGAACTTGCCTGGAAGAGCCTGCCCCAAGCTGACATTCACCTCATCAGGAAAGAGTCCCATGTCATTGTTCCCACTCCCTAGCTTGGGACCGGCTAAAGGCCAGGAGTTTCCTTAGCTGGAGAAAGGCCTGGCCATCAGAAACTAGACCTTCATCTCCAGGCTTACACAGGTAGAGCCAGGACTAAGTTGTCTGCTTATTTATTTGTTCTTTTCCATACCCAACTCTAGAAAACAGTTTCTGTATGTGGAATAAACAGAAGGTACTCATTTGCAACAAACTTTGATGTGTTCCTTTAAGCCAGTGTTAAGTGTGTCTCTCCCAGGTCACCAGGGAGAGCAACCATGTGTCTGACAGTGGGACAACTTCCCCGAAGCCAGTTGGTGTATACCCTGTTAAAGGTGAGGAGGTCAAAGAGCCTCCCCTACCTTTCTCACCATCCACAGTTAATCCTAAATAAACAATGGAGAAAAAACAATGGGAAGAACGAGCATTTTCCCACTTAGTGTTTGCTGGCACGACAGAGGACATGACTCTCTTCCCTGGGGACAGCTCTGCTTGCTAATGACTTGAGACTTAAGTAGCAGATGTCTTAGGCCTTAGTTTTGCTGGGATCTCACTATGTAGATGTATGCCAGCAAGAGGTTTACATACTGAGCCACCTTACTGGCTTCCTGAATATATACTGTTTTAACTCTATCATTGCAATGAAAACGTCCTAAGTCACCCTGAGTTAAGAGCCACCTGAGTATCTATCCTTAGATACACCAATGTGGGGGACCCCATCTGTTCCATGGCCCCAGCACTTGGAACACTGTGCACCTAAGGAGCTATTGATATGTATTCTCCACCAATGAAATGAACCAATACAAGCCAAATTAAAGTATATAAAGGCAGGTCTATTGCGGGGGTGGGGGTGGGGCAGCTCTTAGGCAGTCAAGGGAAGTAGCCACACAGACCAGGAGACAGAAAAGCAGGGAGCAGAGAGAGAAAAAGCATGCACACGGGGTGGGGGTGGGGGGAGGAGATGTGAGAAGGGGGAGGAGATATGGAAAGGGAGAGGAGAAGAGAGAGAGAGGAAACCAAAATGTCTAGGTTATATAGTGAGGAGCCACTTGGGGAGAGGAAGCCCAGTCCCTCCGCTGGAAAGTTAAGGGTAGAGGACAGGGTGTGTCAGCCATGCCCTGGAACAGGTGGGGACTGAGGGGTGCTGGGAGAGCCTGGAGGCCAGGTCCGCTTGGTATGTTAAACAGGCACCTCAGCCACTTGTCCTAGGTCTAAATTTCAGCTGCTGCTCTGTCCATATTTCTCTAACTCTGGCTTTTAATCTACTAACCTTGCCCCCACCCCTTCTCCCACGAGCAATATAAACACAATCTTGGCTTCCTCTTCACCAGTTTAATGCACTATAACTCCCTCTAACTGGGTATGTGTTTCAAAGGTGGTGAGTCCTCTGTCACCACCTTTTTGGTTTTTTCGAGACAGGGTTTCTCTGTATAGCCCTGGCTGTCCTGGAACTCACTTTGTAGACCAGGCTGGCCTCGAACTCAGAAATCCGCCTGCCTCTGCCTCCCGAGTGCTGGGATTAAAGGCGTGCACCACCACGCCCGGCTTGTCACCTGCTTTATAACAGTGACTATAAACAGTCACATTTCATTCCTCTGTTTCTAGTGGTTTTAATGAATGGATCCTGTGGTCGTCAGTGGCACCTTAAACAAATGTCTTAGCTGAACACTCTACGGGTAGTAAATGTTCTATCAAAACAGAATTAAATACTCACTGTGCAAGGTTGCTCACACTTATAATCCTATCACTTGTGAGGCAAAGGCAGTAGGATTTCCACAAATTCAAGGCTGGCCAGGGTTACATAGTGAGTTCAAAACCAGCCAAGGTAACATAGTGAGTTCAAGGCCAGGATTACATAGTGAGTTCAAAGCTGTCCAGGGTAATAGTGAGTTTAAGGTTGGCCAGGGTAATATAGCCAGATTCTGTCTCTAAACAAGGACCCAGGTCTAATGGTGCTGCAATCCCATTACTTGAGGAAAAGGAACTCAAAAAAGTTATTCTTGGCTACACAAGGAATTTGAGACCGGAAGACACCTCATAAGACATTGCTGTAGAAGATGCACATCACACACAGAGATAAAAAACACTTAAAAGGCATTAGTAAAATTGTAACAAACATACAAAAGTTTAGGTTTGCATGCTAGCTCTGAGAACTGAGCCCATGCTGTTGTCATAGAAAGCATCCTTCCTAGCCCGGAGCTGCACATCTCTAGCTCCTGTGTTGCTAATTTTCAGAAGGTTTTGACACGTACATCTTTTTACCTTTGTGTATTTATGTGCACCATGTGTGAGCGCGGTACCTGCGGAAGTCGGGGAGCTTCAGACTCCCCAGAACTGGAATTGCAGGCGGCTGCTGGCAACAGAACTCAGCTCCTCGTCAAGAATAGCATGTGCTCGACAGATGTGGTGGCACCCATCTTTAGTCCCAGCACCGGGGAGGCAGAGGCAGGCAGATCTCTGAGTTTGATTCTAGCCTGGTCTACAGAGGGAGTTCCAGGATGGCCAAGGGCTGTTACACAGACAAACCCTGTGCCAAAACAAAAAGAAAAAGGAAAACAAAAACCAAAACAAATAGAAAACACTAGCTATGCTCTTACCTGTTGAGGTCTCTCTCTAGCCCCCAGTTAGTCATATTTAATAGATGCATTGTAAAAGCAAAACAAGTATATAATTTGCAAGTAGTCATGCATATATTGCTTTAAATGATAAAAGGTTTTATTGCTTCAATGTGCAATTTTTTTTTTTTCTGAGACAGGGTTTCTCTGTGTAGCCCTGGCTGTCCTGGAACTCACTCTGTGGACCAGGCTGGCCTCAAACTCAGAAATCCGCCTGTCTCTGCCTCCCGAGTGCTGGGATTAAAGGCATGCGCCACCATGCCTGGCTTCAATGTGCAATTTAAAAAATTTTGAGACCACCGTTAAAATGAACACTTGAAGCCTGACAATCATGTTTCCCTCCAGGGAAGAAAGAAAGGCAATGAAAGGAAAGCTGATCAAGAATCTCGCCAAGGCCTGAATTCATGAGAGAAAACAGATGTCCAGGGCTGGTAAGATGGCCCAGTGCTCAGGAACACTTGCTGCTCTTGCAGAGGGCTCTAATTTGGTTCCTAGCACCCACATGGAGTCTCAAACTGCAACTCCAATTCCAAGTGATCTGATGCTGCCTTCTGGCTTTTTTTTTTTTTTTTTTTTGGCACTGCACACATGAAGGCAAAATATTTTTAAAGACAGATACTTTAGATAGTTCAATCAGATGCTTTTTAATTGTGTGGTGGGGTCATGTGTATGCCATGGTGTGTGTGTGTGAGTGTGTGTGTGTGTGTGTGTGTGTGTGTGTGTGAGAGAGAGAGAGAGAGAGAGAGAAAACAACTTTGAAGAGCTGTTTTTTCACTTCTACCTGGCCTAGGCAGTCTTTTTACTCTTGTCACTGCACTGCGTTGTCACCAGAGTGGCCAGTGGTTCTGTCTTCACATCTCATTGCAGAAGTACTGGGATTATGGATGCCTACCACTGTATCCATTTTTTTTTTTTAAACATAGGTTCCAGGAATTCAAGTTAGGTCATCAGGCTGCCATGGAAAGTGTTTTTACCCACTGAGCTGTCTCCCCAGCTCCCAGTTAAGATTTAAAATAGGGAAATGGTTATAAACACAAGAGGAGGCTAGGAGAATTGGGCGTGGTGGTGCACATCCTTTATTCCAGCACTCAGGAGGCAGAGGCAGGTGGGTCTCTGCACATTCAAGGTCAGCCTGGTGTACAAAGCGAGTTCCAGGACAGCCAGGCCTACATGGAGAAACCCTGTCTCAAAGAGAGAGACAGAGAGAGAGAGACAGAGACACAGAGAGAGAGGCAGAGACAGAGAGACAGAGAGAGGGAGACAGAGAAGTGAGAGGAGGGAGAGAGGGAGAGAGAGAGGGAGGGAGAGAGGGAGGGAGGGAGGAAGGAGAGGGAGTAGGGTAAGAGAAACAAAACTGGAGGTGTGAGCCTTGTGGATCCCAGGAGGCAAGCTTGGTGGATCAGCAGCTTCATGCTAGTGCCCACCCACTGTTGGTGTAGAATTGCCGGAGGCAGAGCTGGACCTACCGGGACTCCTGAAACCCAGTTATACCCATTCCTGGTGCTGATGGGGTGGCCAGAATCGTCTCCACTGTCAGAACCTGGCAGACTACGTCTTTCTTCTTCCTGCTTTTCTAATTTCTCATCAGAGTCTCTCCCTCTGGTGGATCCTGACTGGAAAGTAGCAGTTAAGGGATTGTGGGAAACGGTCTATAGGCTCCCTCCTTCAGCTACTGTGGAGGCCAGCTCCTTTGAACACAACTGCAGCCATTTTGTATTCAGTCTCCATTTTGCTCAGAAGATGAAATTCAGTTCAGGTTCTCAGGTAATTACCCACAGATGACACTGACAACTTCTCCTAAAAGGGCATAGCACGATGGTTGTAATTCTCACGCTCTGTCACCTCAGTGCTCCGAGACTCCCCTGTTCACCACCCATCCACCACCCCTTTTCTCACTCAGGACCAATCAGCTTAAAAGCTAGCTGGTAATTCTTGGTCTAGTCAGCCTTGCCTTCTGAACTTCTGAACTTGGTGTTTCCTATAAAAAAAGCCTGTGATAAGAACAGACTGGTACCACAATTACGCTCCAAGTTCTTTATTCGGTGGCCGCGATCAATAAGTCTTGGGTCGTGCATTCAATAAACTATTCTTGCTTAACCGAGATCCATGTTTGTATGGTTCGTGGGGTGAATTCCTGAACCCCAACAACTACTACACAAAGCAATGAATGAAAGGGTCTGCTGGAGTCTGTCAATTTCTAGAGAAAAACAGAAAGAACCCCGACAAGGCAAGGTTTTGGGTCACAATAGATATTCTAGTTTATGATTCACAGAGAGCTAAGAGTTAAGAAACAGTTAGGAAAGCCTGCTGCTTTCTAATTCCCAGAACCCATATGACAGCTCCTAACCATCTATAACTCTGGTTTGAAGGGAGCTGTTAGCCTCTTTTGGCCTCCACAGGCACTGCACATGTTGTGCACAGATGTTATGTGGAGGTGAAACACACACATAAAATAAAATCTCTGTGGCTGTTGTTTTGAGACAGTGTATGTGTAGATCTGGCTATCCTGGAACTATCTTTGTAGACCATGTTAGCCTCAAACTCCCAGAGATCCGCCTGCCTCTGCCTCCTGAGCGCTGGGATTAAAGAAAGGGGAGCGTCACTGCCACCTGGCTCAAAAACAAACAACAACAACAACAACAAAAAAACCTTTTGAAAATCAACAGAAAGCATTTATTTTAAAACAATGAAATTTTAGTGGCTATGAAGTTCAGATAGTTCAGTGAATGGGGCTGACAAACTATTCTATTTCTAAACTTGTGGCCAAAGATGACAGTTAATCTTCTGCAAACTATCTAAGATGTTGAACAAAACAGCTGAGCGTGTTGGCTTACATCTGTAGTCCCAGCTCTGGGAAGGCTGAGGCAAGATGAGCATTGTGAGATTGTGAGTTCAAGGCCAGCCTGGGTATCAGCCACTCCATAATTCCCAGCCTGTTTGGTCAAACATGGGTTTAAGCTAATAGGCAGTCTCTATTAGCCAGCTGGAGACTGCACTGGGTGTTGGAGATTCCACAGTAGCACCAAGCCTTCTTCAGAGTGAGCTTTTAAAGTACAAAACCCATATCCTGGGCTAACATACTTTAGTTAACAAGGATAGTTATCCAGAAGCAGAACTGTAGAAGCCAAACAGCAAGGTTTGTGCAGCTAGAGACTTTCCCCCAAGGATGGGCTTTGACGGACTAGGTCTTTGTTTTGGCAGGTGGTGCTGTGTCTATGTGCAGACTTTGACAGTCTGAATGGTACTTCCATCATGGAGTCAGTTGTGCTAAGGTCTGGGCTCTATTACATTCCTAATTAGTCTTAGTGAATGAGTCAAATCATGGACTCATCCAGTTCTATTGAGGTGGAGGTGGTCCCAAGGACCATTAATTTTACTGAGCTGATCCATAATTGGTCATATAAGGTAAAATGCGCTGGCCTGCCATTAATCCAATCAGAATGAGAATTTAAGGTCCAGCCAGGATGATAGCAGAGCAGTTAGCCAGAGGGACCAAGAGGGCAGAGACTGGTATAATCTGGTTTATTTCTATGTTTTTTTTTCTCAATCTCTCTTTTTTTAACCATGGCAATTTTTTGATCAAATTTTCTTGATCAATTAGCATAGAAACAAGAGGGTTTTTTGGTTTTGTTTTTCACAGGCCATGCATAGTTTTCTTTCTTTCTTTCTTTCTTTCTTTCTTTCTTTCTTTCTTTCTTTCTTTCTTTCTTTCTTTCTTTCTTTCTCTTTCTTCCTTTCTTCCTTCCTTCCTTTCTTTCTTCCTTTCTTTCTTTCTTTCTTTTTCTTTCTTTCTCTTTCTTCCTTTCTTCCTTTCTTTCTTTCTTTCTTTCTTTCTTTCTTTCTTTCTTTCTTTCTTTCTTTCTTTCTTTCTTTCTTCTTTTTTTTGTGACCTGTAGTTTCTTTCTTTCTTTTTTTTTTTTTTTTGGTTTTTCGAGACAGGGTTTCTCTGTGTAGCCCTGGCTGTCCTGGAACTCACTCTGTAGACCAGGCTGGCCTCGAACTCAGAAATCCACCTGCCTCTACCTCCCGAGTGCTGGGATTAAAGGCGTGCGCCACCAACGCCCGGCTGACCTGTAGTTTCTTTAATGAGTCAGCTTTATTTCCTATTCCTTCCTCTTGCTTTTTACCACAAAACCAAAACCAAACCAACCAAAACCAAACCAACCAACCAATAATGACAAAAGATACTTATACAGCTGCCTCTTTCATGGCTCTTTGGCAATGCTTCCAAATCTTGAACACAAAAGGAAGCTAAATGATGAGATGAAGAGACAGTGATGTATGGAAAGAAGCCTATGAGAGTGACTGAGAAAGACTGTAAGGAAGCCTGAGCAAGAACCTACCCCCAAAAGACAAAGTAAGAAAGTAGAGAGGCATTCCTCCTCCGCTCCTTCTCACAGCCTTTCAAACTCTGAATAAGAAATGACTCAGCGGAGCTAGAGAACTGAGTTAACAGGTAAAGAAGTACAGCAGGGCTTTAGCTATCAATGAATTTCTTTGCTCTTGTATTGGCAATGTCTATATGATTCTTGTTTGTGTCAGCCTTTTCTGTGATCTTCTGTATTTGCTGGTTTTGAGCATCAGTTTCATTGCCCATATCCAGAGCCATGTTCTTTAGGTTGCCTAGGATGCTGCCCACTTGAGCCAGGTTCTCTTCCATCTCATCTTCTCTGGCTTCATTAGTTATACGTTTAATGTATCCACCACTGGCTGCTCCTGAGTTGGCTGAGGCTGACCATTTGTAATCCGGCTCGGTTGCTTAGATACTACATTGCTAGGTGAGTTGTCGCCACCATCTCCCCATGTTGCCTTATAGTTCTTTCCAGACTCAAAGTTCTTTGTCCTATTACAAGGGCAGGCGCAGAGGCCACAACACTTGTTGAGTTCTGTTAAAGTCTTCTCTGCCTCTCTCATGTCTCTCATGTCTTTATTTGGTCCATGCCTTCTTCTATTTAGTTGTCCCCCTTGCTCATCCAGCATAGTGATGGTCTTGATTCCTGCATCCTGAGACCCAATGGCTAAACCCAGGATTCTCCTTGTGCTTTCCAGAGACTCATTAGTAACCTGGTGAGCCCGCAGCTGAACTTCCTCTGAGGACAGATTATCCATGGTGAGTCACACTGCTGGACACAGAAAGACGGATACTCTGTCCCGCTGACCAGCTCCCTCAGCTACTTTCCAGAAGCCTCACCCTGCGGCTCCGGCCACTCCTCTCCAGCCTCCTCAGTTCTCGGACTCTACAAGATGGGACAGGGTGCGTATTGCCCACGCTTTTGTTCCCCCTGGTAAGAACACGCTCAGGGCAACCGGAATCTTCTGCGGCACAAGCTTTATTGCTTACCCCTTCAGAAGCCAGTGGAGAAGAGAGCCAGAGAGAGAGAGAGAGAGAGATAGAGAGATCGTGGCGGAAACCCGTCCCTTTTATGGAGGACTGTCCTCCGCCTCGGACGTGTCGCTTACTGATTGGCTGCAGCCCATCGGCCGGAGTTGTCGTCACGGGGAAGGCAGAGCACATGGGGTGGGAAACTACCCCGGCGCATGCACAGATGGTTTGATTACACGGGTGCCAGTGCCATCAGCGCCATCTTGTAATGGCGAATGTGAGGGCGGCTCCTTACAGGTGCG
Organism: Mus caroli; assembly: GCF_978045245.1. Classification (NCBI taxonomy): domain Eukaryota; kingdom Metazoa; phylum Chordata; class Mammalia; order Rodentia; family Muridae; genus Mus; species Mus caroli. The sequence goes on along the minus strand of NW_028227263.1, from coordinate 115,626,304 downwards.
CGCTCCCTCTCGTGCATGCGCCTGGAAGACTTGTGTGCCTGCGCAGTGCATAGTTTTCTTTATCTCATGAGAAGTCATTTCTGCAAGGGAATCTGTTGTTTTCATAACTCTAGGTCCCTATTTTGGCACACTTGGTCAAACAATTCGCACATGACCACTGTGTCGTCTCAGGGATTCAGCAACCCTGCTGCTGTCCAGATGAGTTCACAAGTTAGAACAACGGGCATCAGAAGAAGAGACATTCCTAGATTAAAGGTTTTGGCTATCAGACAAGTTTTAGACTTATAAGTCCTCTAACATTAATTTGGGATGTCCAGTCACAGTGAGTTTTGTCAATGAGCAGACAGTCTGATTAGTTCCTATCCCTATCCTATGTAGTATAGGGGTTGGGGTTGGATGATTTTTGGCTAGGATTGATTAATTTTATCCCCAGGGTCCGTTTCTGTGGCCTATAGCTTGATTCTCCGGATTTTTCTTGTTTTTAAAAGCAAGAATCCTTTTTTTTTTTTTTTTTTTTTTCTGAGACAGGGTTTCTCTGTGTAGCCCGTAGCCCTGGCTGTCCTGAAACTCACTCTGTAGACCATGCTGGCCTCGAACTCAGAAATCCACCTGCCTCTGCCTCCCAAGTGCTGGGATTAAAGGCATGTAGCACCACTGCCTGGCTACAAGAATCCTTTTTAAAGGACAATTTCAGGAAGTCTTAGTTTTATAATCCACATATTAAAGTGAGTATTAGTGAGCCCAGGTCAAGATAAACATGTGTTACTGCTCTGTGGTCACACTAGCTAACATCTTCCTTGTATCTGTCTCAGTTCCCAGGTCTAGGCTTGAGGGTAGTGGGGATTTTCCCATAATCCTGTATTTATACCAAACACAAGTCTCAGGATGGGGCAGTAGAGTAGGGAGTAGAAGGTACAAAGAAACCTTAATTTCAATGAATTCATAGTCTAGAGACAGTCCATTTGGCAGCAGCATCCATGGTTTTCTTCATCTGGGTGTGGTGGACCCATGGTGTAATGCCAGCCACCTTCACAGCCTTCAGTGCCCCTTTGGCTACCTGCTTGACTCAGTATCACTGGAGTTGAACAAGGGGTGCAGGAGGCAGCCAGTTGGTCAATACAAAAACCATGACTGAGGGAGAGAAGATGATTATAGGAAAGGCAGAAAGAAGATGCAAGAGGCAGATATGAGAGGGCTGCTGGTCAACACCACACCAGTAGCAAGTGTATTTTCTCAGTGTCTTTTAAAGGCAAGCAACAGAAAGCATGATCAATTCCAGGAAGATAAATAATGACCATAAATGAGCGTGTGGCAAGTTTCTGATACATAGTATCTATGACTATCCTTCAGGCTAGGATAGTCTCTCAAGGACATATGGGTAAGCAGAGGAACTTGGCAGAGTATAATGTACAAACAAACAAACAAACAAATATAAGTTCATTTTAAAAATATGTCTCTATTTTTAAAATAAATCATTTTCTAAAGAATGTATTTGCTACTTTAGGTAAATGTAGACTGTCCAAAAAGTCTTACTTCAACACATATACATGAGCTCAGAACTAATACAAAAAAGCTAGGCACAGTGGTGCAGGCTTGTGATTCCAGCACTGGGGAGGTAGATACAGGCTGATTTCTGAAGGTTCTTAGCAAAATGGAGGAGTTGAGAGATGTCTCTGGAGGTGTAAGTATTGAGTTTGTGTATGTGTAATGTGTATGTCTATGTGCATGTGGACTCGTGTGTGTGTGTGTGTGTGTGTGTGTGTGTGTGTATGTGTGTGTGTGTGTGTGTGTGTGTGTATGTGTGTGTGTGTGTGTGTGCATGTGGCTTTTACCTGTATGTCCCTAAACACACATACACACACACAAAACCCTACACATGCATACAGTCACACAGCACATAAACAAATAAACCCAATACCTACACCTCCAGACTCTGCCATTTGGCCATTTTTTGAGACACTCTTTGAAAATATGAGATGCACTTCACCCTCAATTTCTTCAGCAGTTTCTTCATTAAAGACGTTAAACAAACTTGCAGACTAAAAAGGAGCCTGGGGAGGCTGAAATCAAGAAGGAATCTCAAAGGTAGAGAAGTCAGATAAATGTAACATACCATGTTAAAAATTTCTGAATCAGAGACAACATCTGTGGGACTTTATCCAGACTGGAAAGTCTTGAGTCAAACACAAAGGTAACCCTAAATTCAAAGAGATGGCGCAGGTTTGCCAACTGTGGCAGCCTGAATAAAAATGGGCCCCCGAGGTTCAGAGATTTGAATGCTTTGGTCAACAGGAAGTGGCACTATTAGGAAGTGTGGCCTCATGGGAGTAGATATGGCTTGTTGGAAAAAAGTGTGTCACTGAGGCAGGGAGGGCTTTTCGGTTTTAGAAGCTCAAATGAGGCCCCGAGGCTCATTCACTCTTCCTGTTGCCTGCTGATCCCAGTACAGAACCCTCAACTTCTCCAGCAGCATGCTTGCCTGCCTGCTGCTGCACCCTGCTGCCCCGTGACAAGCATGAACTAAAACCTGTGAACTGGAAGCCAGCCCCAATTAAGTGCTTTCTTTTATAATTGCTGTGGTCAGGGTGTTCCTTCACAAGCAATAGAACACTGACCAAGACATCAACAAAACTGGAACTTTTGGGATGCAGTATGGTAAAGTATGCTAAGTCTACCTGATTGGATTATTCTATTGTCTTCATACTGAAACGTTAAGATGCAAGCTCCTAGATAAAATGGTCTGTCCGTGGCAGCTGCCCATATTTCCTGCCACAACATAACACTGTCCTGTTGACGCCCATCTGCCTTGTTAATATGTTTAGGTATCATGAGGTATGGATTCAGCCCATGCCTGTCCACACCAGGTCTTGAAGACAGAGTCCAGACTTAAGGCAGAGTCCAGACTTCTGTCTGCTTCAGAGTTAGCTGCTGGAGGTCACATGGTGACACAAATGGATTTGTGACATGGATATGGGGACATCTGATGTTTCTCAAGAAGGGAATTTGGAATGCCAACAAATGTGGAACCCAGAATGACTGTGGTCTTTGTTAATTTCTAGATAATATTTAGGACAAAAGATGTTCCGACGCCTTAGTCTCAACAAGACTGTGGTGTCAGTCTTGACACCCTCGATGAGACATCTAACTGTAACGGTCTCCTTTTCCGCTGCTGTGGCTTTTTGAAAAAGCTCTGTTTTTGTTTCATATGATGCATCTCTGGGTGGGCAGAAGCATTGGATCCCCCTGGAAATGCAGCTTCAGGTAGGCATGAGCTGCGAAGACATGGGAGCCGGGAATTGAACTCAGATCCTCTGCAAGAGCCAGAATGCTTTTAACCACCCACCGAGCAATTGTATCTTTTTATTTTTTATTTTTTGGGACAAGGTTTTACTATGCAGACCTGAGTGATCTGGGACTCATTCTGTAGACCAGGCTGGCCTCAAATGATAAGAGATCCACTTGCTCCTGCTTCTCACATGCTGGGGTGAGGGCGAGTGCCATCATGTCCACCTCTGTAGCGGCTTCTTTTCCAGATGTGGCGGTTTACGTGCCACAGTACTAACTCTCATCAGGAATTACTTGGGTGATATCAAGAAAGAGCTGCTCTTCTGGATATCCTTCCTAGTCACGTGACCCCCCCTGACGACATTTCAGCTACTCGGGAAGCTCTGGCCTGGAAAACCTGGGAACCTTTGGTTAGTTTTATATCAATGCACTTAATTTTTGTTTGTTTGTTTGTTTTTCCAGACAGGGTTTTTCTGTGTAGCCCTGGCTGTCCTGGAACTCACTCTGTAGACCAGGCTGGCCTCGAACTCAGAAATCCACCTGCCTCTGCCTCCCAAGTGCTGGGATTAAAGGCATGCGCCACCACTGCTTGGGTCTAAATTTTTAAAAAATTTATTTATGTATGTATGTATATGAGTACACTCTAGCTGTACAGATGGTTGTGAGCCATCATGTGGTTGCTGGAAATTGAGCTCAGGACTTCCACTCCCTCCAGCCCTGTTCGCTCCAGCCCAAAGATTTATTTATTATTATATGTAAGTTCACTGTATTTGTCTTCAGACACACCAGAAGAGGGCACCAGATCTCATTATGGATGGTTGTGAGCCACCATGTGGTTGCTGGGATTTGAACTCAGGACCTTCGGAAGAGCAGTCAGTGCCCTTAATTGCTGAGCCACCTCTCTAGCCCGATGCAATTAATTTTGACCCAAGGAATTTTTAATAAGCTCTGATTATTGTAACTTAATCACATTCATATCATTTTTGTCTTTCACTCATATACAGGAAATAAAGTTTAAATTTAAAAATTGCCAGGTGTGGTAGCATACATCTTTAATCCCAGCACTGGAAGACAGAGACAGGAGGATCTCTGTGAGTTTGAGGCTAGCCTGGTCTACAGAGTGAGTTCCTGGACCACCAGGGCTATACACTGAGACCCTGTCTCAAACAAAACAAAATAAAACAAAACAAAACAAAACAAAACCAAAAATTACTCAGTGGGTAAAATGCTTGATATGCAGGCATGGACAACTGAATTCAGCACTCCACACATGTGAAAGCAGAAATGGCAGCCTGTGCCTTGTAACCTCAGTAGTAGAAGTGGGACGGTGGGGAGAAGCAGATCCTCAGTGTTTGCTGGCCAGCTGATCTAGCCAAAACTATAGGCTCCAAGTTCAGTGAGAGAGCCTGTATGAAAAAAATAAGGAGGACAGTGACAGAGAAAGACAGTTGAAGTTGACTTCTGGCCCCACCACAGACAGACAGACAGACAGACAGACAGACAGGCAGGCAGGCAGACACACACACACACACACACACACACACACACACACACACACACACGAGGAATGGGGAAATCTAACCATGTAACAGAATGAGATAAATTGAGATAACCTGTTAAGACATGTGTGGGAAAACTGCTAATTAAAGTTGAACTCCACCATTGACAAGAGAGCCTTCTAGGGCTCAGTGCAATATGGAGGACCCCCTTCATTGTCAGGGATTCCCCTTCTCTGACCTTGCATGGGGAGTTCAAAACCCCCCATATAGCCTAAGCTCAACTTCCTTTCTCCTGAGAAGACCTCATTCAGCTAGCACCCGAGATTCCTGAAATGCTCCCCATGCTAATGAGACATTTTGGTACCCTCAGTCTTTAGTCAATGACCTCTGCCCATCTTGGATGTTTCTACTTTCCCATTCCCCGAAACTATAGAAGCCTTGAATCACCCCAAGTAAAGTTGATCTGTCTCCCTGCAGCTGGTCCTGGTGTGCCTTCTTCACCATATATAACTCACGGGGCTTCCTTTGCCCTTTGAGCCACCTCTCTAGCCTGATGCACTTAATTTTGACCCAAGGAATTTTTAATAAGCTCTGATTATTGTAACTTAATCACATTCATATGATTTTTGTCTTTCACTCATATACATGAAATAAAGTTTAAATTTAAAAATTGTCAGGTGTGGTAGCATACATCTTTAATCCCAGCACTGGATGACAGAGACAGGAGGATCTCTGTGAGTTTGAGGCTAGCCTGGTCTACAGAGTGAGTTCCAGGACCCCAAGGGCAGGGAGGGTCACAGACATGATGGCACCTGCCTTTATTCCCAACACTTTAATAATAGAGTTAGGGGGCTGGAGAGATGGCTCAGAGGTTGAAAGCACTGACTGCTCTTCCAGAGGTCCTGAGTTCAATTTTCAGCAACCACCTGGTGGCTCACAACCATCTGTAGTGGGATCTGGTGCCCTCTTCTGACATGCAGGCATATATGCAAGCAGAACACTGTGTATATAATAAATAAATAAATCTTAAAAAAAAAAAAAAAGAGGTAGAAAAATCCCTGAGCTTGAGGTCAGTCTGGTCTACAAATTGAGTTCTAGGCCATCCAGGGCTACACAGAAAAACCCTGTGTCAAAAAAAAAGTATTATTATTTTTAATTAAGTATAAGTATGTACACATGAGTACACATGGGTACACAGGTACCCACATAGGTTCTGCCCTGGAACTAGAGTTCCAGGAGCCATCTAATGTGGTTCCTGGGACTTGGGTTCAGCTCTTCTGCAGTTACAGTACATGCTCTTACAGCTAAGAAACTGCCCCAGCCCCAGGATGGCACTTTTAACCCCGATTGCCTAGAACTCACTACATAGACCAGACTGGGTTTGAACTTGTGGTGATCCTCTTACTTCTGCCTTCTAAATGTTGGCACTGTAGGCTAGGCATGTCCACACCTAGTCCAGTGCCTATCCTTTTTTTTTTTTTTTTTTTTTTTGGTAGGTGTGATGGTTTGTATATCCTTGGACCAGGGAGTGGCACCATCTGAAGGTGTGGCCTTGTTGGAACAGGTGTGACCTGGTTGGAATGGGTGTGTCACTGTGGGTGTGGGTATAAGATCCTCACCCTAGTTGCCTGGAAGTCAGTCTTCCACTAGCAGCCTTTGGATGAAGACATAGAACTCTCAGCTCTGCCTATGCCATGCCTGCCTGGATGCTGCCATGCTCCCACCTTGATGATAATGGACTGAACCTCTGAATCTGTAAGCCAGCTCCAATTAAATGTTGTTTTTTTATAAGACTTGCCTTGGTCATGGTATCTGTTCACAGCAGTAAAACCCTAACCAAAACAGTAGGTATGTATACATGTTCACATGCACATGTGTGGAAGACAGAGGTGAATGTTGGGTGTTGTCTTTGTCACGGGATTATAGCTGTAAAGAGCTACCATGCCCAAGGCAAGTTTTCGAAAAGAAAGCATTTGACTAGAGGCTTGCTTACAGTTTCAGAACACGAGTCTGTGATGGTGGAGCTTGTGGTGGCATGCGTGCAGGCGTGGCTCTGGAGCTGAGAGATTTACATCCTGATTGTCAGGCAGCAGGGAGAGACACGCCAGGCTCGGCATGAGATTTTGAAACCTCAATACAGTGACATGTGGTAAATCTCCAACCACAGTAAGCCCATGCAAGGAAAATGCAACTCAGTTATATATTGATAAACGGTACACCTATATTGGTCAGATGCGCCTCTACACCACTTTCTTCCCCAGCTATGAAATCCCTGCTACTTGCAGTTTCTCCAGGCCAAATGCTTCTGCTCCATCTTCCTTCCAACAACTCTCCCTCTGTTCTCCTCCCACATTCGCTGTCTCCTCCAACTCCTCTTACCCTCCTCTCCCTGTCTTGCCTGGAAAACCCGCCTCCTCATTTTCGCCCAGTGATTAGTTATGTGTCCTCTTTATTAGCCAACCAGATAATTAAGGGAAATTCCTCTACAGTGACATACTTCAACAAGACCACGGCTCCCAATCCTTCTAATCCTTTCAAACAGTTCTGCCCCCTGCTGACTGAGTATTAGTATAATAATAATAATAATAATAATAATAATAATAATAATAATAAGGGGCCATTCTCACTCAAACCACCACTCATGCTTCAGCTGCTCCCTGTCATATTTTTATTTTTGTATTTATTTAATAATTTTTTTGGTTGTGAGCCTAACCTTTAATGGCTGAGCCATCTTTTCAACCCAGTCATTTTTATTTGGAGCGTGTATGTGTGTGTGTGTGTGTGTGTGTGTGTGTGTGCGCGCGTGCAGAGGTCAGAGGAAAACCTGCAGGAACCAGACTCTCCCTCCACTATGTTGGCTCCAGGGATCGAACTCAAGATGTCAGGCTTGGTCACAAGCCCCTTTATCCACTGAGTCATGCTGTTGGCCTGCCACCTTATTTTTCATTAATTATTTATTCACTTTACATCCCAATCACAGCCCCCTCCCTCTTCTCCACCCAGTTCCACCCTTACAAATCCCTTCCCCCATCACCTTCTCCCCTGCTCCTCAGAGAAACCACCTTGGGTACCACTCTTCTTGGGACATCCAATCACAGCAGGACTAAGTGCATCCTCTCCCACTGTGGCCCAACACAGCTGTCCAGCTAGAGGAAGGGGATCCAATGGCAGGCAACAGAGTCAGAGGCAGCCCCCACTTCAATTGTTAGGGGACTCACATAAAGACCAAGCTGCACATCGGCTACAACTGTGTAGGGGACCTAGGGTACAGCCCCTGCATGCTCACTGGTTTGTGGTTGAGTCTCTGGGATTCCCCCATGGGCCAGGTTAGTTGTCTCTGTAGGTCTTCTTGTGGCCGTCACCTTATTTTTGGAGGCAGCGTCTCTCATTGGACCTGGAGGAGCTGACTGATGGAACCAGGCTGGCCAGCCAGCAAGGAACAGGAATTTTCCTACCTTTGCCTCACCAGTCCGGGATTACAGGAGCATACAATGTCCTCCAGGTTTCTGGCGTGTAATCTAGACGATCACACTCAGATCCTCAAGTTCATGTAGCAAGTACCTTACAAATTGGATCATCTCCCTGGCGCCCAGTGCCTATTCTTATGTGGCTGATGAGGATGCTGCCTGAATTGTGGTATAATAACCACTGGGCATAACTGCCCCAATGCCCCGCCCACTGCCAGGGCCTGGCCTGAACTGTGGACAAACAAAAGACAACTAGAGAACTGATCGCCACACGCTGCTTAAGACATGGTGAGCTCAGTCTTCCACGGTCCTCCTCCACGGTCCTCCTCCACGGGAACAGCTTCTTGATCTTCTAGGCTTGATAGCCAAAGACTGCCTCTGCCCAAATCTGCTAGGCCTCTTGTTTTTAAAAGGGCAGACAGGTTTGCTTTACTGAGAGGCTTCAAATTAAAATATAAACAAGTTTCAGATGTGTTGGGGACTGGTTCTAATGATTTGTCTTCATTTGGTTCCCAAAAGCCATGCTTCCAGATGCTGACGATCCCTGCCCACAGCTGGCTTTAATTGCCATACAATGGCTGGCAGGGAGATGGAGGTGGGACTTTTAGATTGTATGGACAAGGGACCAAGGGTGATCACCATGAGGGATGGGGGTGTGGCCGGAGGGAGCAGAAATCAGATGTAAGGTCCTGCTGAAATGTAAGAATCAGGGTAAGTGGCCACAGGGGCTATTCCCCTGACTGAGTCTGGGGCAGCAAAGATAAAATACAGATTTAGAAAATGTTAACTAAGGATTACCAGAGGGGAGTGTGTGCTAGCCACAGGGCGGTCCAGGAGATTCTCAGCCATTGGGCTAATTAGGCATATTAAAAATTAAGCTGACGTGTGTGTGTGTGTGTGTGTGTGTGTGTGTGTGTTTCACTTGTGTATACAGAGAGCTCTGGCAGGTGGCTAGACGCTCCATTACCTGATGGGATCTCTAAGCTGTTTAACTACTCACCGCTACACAGATGTAGCTCCGTTTTTTACTGTTCCTTTATGTAACCTGCTTTGCAGTAGCTGTTCTCAGTAAAATAGGAAAGCATGGGTGCATTCGGAGGGTCTGAAAGTTATCTAAGGTGTGCAAAGGCAAGTCGTAGAGGTATAAGAAAGACTTAAGGTATCTGAAAAATGGAAATGTTTCAGGCTTCTTTCCCTCATCTGTGCAATTATTATACTAAGGTTTCAAAAGTTAAAAATTTTAGCCAGGCCGTGGTGGCACACGCCTTTAATTCCAGCACTTGGGGGGCAGAGGCAGGTGGATTTCTGAGTTCGAGGCCAGCCTGGTCGACAGAGTGAGTTCCAGGACAGCCAGGGCTACACAGAGAAACCCTGTCTGGAAAACCAAAACCAAAACCAAAACCAAAACCAAAACCAAAACCAAAACCAAAACCAAAACCAAAACCAAAAAAAATATTTAACTCTGATCAATGGAGTTCTGATAAGCTAATAGAACACGGGGAGTTTGCAATTCAGTCAGAAGCTGAAGAGTTTAAATTCCCTTTGGTTGTCTTCTGAGTGACTTATAGGTACTTCTTATCATGCTAAGAACATCTCTGTACAATCTGTATATCTAGCCCTCTGGACTGAGAAAAGAATGATCTGTGCCTTTTGACCCAAACCTATAGTTTTACTAGGTCTCAAAGGCATGCATCTCCTTGTGTTATCTTACAGATACCTGTTAACTACGTTTTCTAAAATGTGGCTTTCAATGCAATGGTAGATACTAATGTACATCCTTTTGTGAACTGCAGTTCACATAAGCTTCAGGGATTCACGAGTCCTAAGACTTGGGTCTGTTTGCCACAGATCAAATGGACTCCAGGAAAGTATACCTGCCTGTCTTTAAAAAACAGGGCTTTCCCCTTGGCCTTGGGATTTCTTAACTTCTGTGCCCAAACAGATTTTCACCGGGCTGACATCCAGGGACCACCTGAGGGCTGCACGCTGCTGACTTCTGACTTGCTGAAAGCTGGTGATTAACCAGCTCAGTGGATACGGTGGTTTCCTGTCTTTCAGCTGGGTCACCTGATCCCGTGCTTCTGATAGATGCCCCATTGCCCAGCATATCAGCCTCCCTGGGCCCCTTTGACAACCTCCTAATGCCAGCAGGAAGCAGTTACAGAAGAAAATTATGGTGTCCATTTTTGTCCCACCTTATAGCTGAGATGCTAAGTCAAAAAGGCCCATGTTTTGCAAATAACATATGGCTCTTAGGTCCCAATTAATCCCTTGGCCAACCAATGACTATGATCTTGGGAAAAATAACTGATGAATCAATGATTTGATTCAGTTACTAATCAGAGGAGGGATGAGGGGGCTTGGTTACCCAGCGCCAGGGTGACTCCACGACAGGCTACAAACCTGCAGTTTTGGAGACCAATCCTAAGTTTCTGTTTCTCAGAAATGAGAACCTGGATCGGGGAACCTGTGGTCAGCCAACCACACCTGTGGGCAGGCAGTGTGAGGACACCTTGTCATCTGGCCTGAAATTAGAATAGGTAGCTAGAATGAGTAAGTGGCCTCCTGGGAAATCTCCAGAACCTAAGCAATAGCAGAATCAGTCAGAACCCTAGAGACAGAGCTAACCAATCCAGGCAAAAGGGCACACATCCTCCCTGGAATTCCTCCTAACTGACAATAAAAGCTGAGCCTGAGAATCCACTAGAAGTCTCTAGTTCCTAGTGGGGAGACTCCTGTATGCAGGAAATTCAGCTGAATAAATGTTCTTTGCTTTTGCATACTATTTGAGTCTGGGGTATCATTCTTTGGCGATTCCTGGACCCTAACACTGAGTGAGATGAAAAGATCCTACACGCGACAGTATCTTTCCCAACACGCACCATGGCTCAGCACTTCGCTTTTAACTGCCCCCCCTTTTCCTTTAAGTTCCGTGGAATGAACATATAGGGTCCTGTTGACTTATATCCTCAGCCAGGGCTTCTTAAATTGCCAAGCAAGAGCCTGGGATATAGCTCTGAAGTATAATAGTTGCCTAGAAGGTGCAAGGTCCTGGGTTCAATCCCCAGCATCACCACAAAAAAAAAAATCGTCAAGTATTATTTTCATCTGTACCATGGTTGTACAATGCACACGGTGGTGGTCTTTCCAAAAGTGAACAGCTGCCTTTGACTCTCATGTTCCATTAGATAATCCCAATCAATCAATTGATTCTCCAAGGTCTACTTGATGGAGCCATTTCTTTGATCTGCTGTTGGTGGCCTGATGTGAACAGATGTTTGGTTCTTAAACCAAAGTGGCGAAAGTGCTTCCATCAGCCTGGCTTGCAGTTTTTCTTCATTAATGATTGATGTGGGAAGGTCCAGACCACTGTGGGTAGTGCCACTTCTGGGTAGTTGGTCCTGGGTTATGAAAGCAGGTTGAGCAAGCCAGTAAGCAACCATCATCCTCCGGTTCCTGCCTTCAGGTTCCTGCCCTGAGTTCCTGTCTTCCCTTCCCTTCATGATGGATTGTAAAATCTTCAATGAAATAAGCCTTTTTCTCTAACATCAGTCATCAATAAGGAAAATATCCCCATAGATTTGCCCATAGACCAGTCAGATGGAGGCATTTTCTTAAGTAAACAGGATACAAGCCAAAGAAGGAACAAGAGATTCAAAGAAAACCAAGAAGACAGACATGGTGGTGCACACCTTTAGTCCTAGCACCTGGGAGGCAAAGACAGGAGATCTCCCAGTTTGAGGCCACCTTGCTATAGCTAATTCCAGAACAAACAAAAAGAAAACAAAGTCAAGACAGTCTATGAGGGACTGAAGAGATGGCTCAGTGTTTAAGAGCACTGATTGCTCTTCCAGAGGTCCTGAGTTCAATTCCCAGCAACCACATGGTGGTTCACAAGCATCTGTAATGGGATCTGATGCCCTCTTCTGCTGCGTCTGAAGACAGCTGCAGTGCACTCACATACATGAAATAAATAATTCTTAAAAAAAGAAGAAGAAAGTCTATGAAAGAGTAGAGGGACACGATCCTTTGTGTCAATGGCTCCTAGCAGGTGGAGCAAACAATCCGAAGTCAACATTAGCATGTATGGTGGTGTACGCCTTTAGTCTCAGCACTCAGAGGAGGCAGAGGCTACAGATCTTTGTGAGTTTGAGGCCAGCCTGGTCAACAGAGTGAATTCCAGGACAGCTAAGACCACGTAGAGAAACCCTGTCTCAATAATAATAATAATGATAAAATGTTTTTATTAAGCATGGTGATTACAGGTAATGTTTTCCTTAGTTTTAAAGACATCCTGATGATTGGTGTTCTTGTACAGTCATAGGTTCTCAAGTCTGAGACTGAGGTCAGCTGAGATCCAGACAAAAGGAATTGAAGGCGTAACATAACTATTTTCAGTTCTGGAAATGGTAGTTGGCAATATGAAAGGAATTTAAAGACTGACATACTGGGGAAACTGCTCAAGCTAGCACCTAACTGAGGGGAGGGGGAGGGTCCATACTGTCCTCAGTCTCACTAGGCCAGGCTGGCTTCAAAAACAAAGATCTGCCTGCATCTGCCTCCTGAGTGCTGGGTTGAAAAGCATGTGCCACCTCACCTAAGAGGATGGAAACTTTAATACCATCTCCTGTCATGATCTGTCACCAAGGAACACTGGCTAAAGCTTCAACTAGTAATGGGGGGAAACCGCAGAAACCGGGAGCTGTCATATCTGAAAGAAGTCTCCCCAACACAGTGAAATCTACTCTTGAAGCTACCATCACTGAACACTTGCACGTAGTTCCGTGGTTCCAGGGTGAGGTTCCCAGGCCAGAAACTGAAGAAGGACAGACAGTCTAACAAGATGATCCTGAGGCAGTGTGGAGCCTCCATGAACTCCCAACCTGGGTCACGGAAGCATCGAAAGGGCTCTTAGAATAGCTCCGCCTCCCGGCGCATATGCTCACCCTAAGTCTCTCCCCTGCATGTCTTTCTTGGCCTAACCCACCCTCGTGCTACACGCATGCGTGGTAGATGGGGGCTCGCCTGCTTTCCAACTCTATTATGTGGTGAAATTACCTTATCTTGTGGTCTGTCCACCCAAGCGGGCCAGAATGAGTTTTTGCAGAACATGGGGGAGAAATAGGGTGGGCAGGATTGATTTGGGCTAGCCTCTCACCCATCATTGCTACAACCCAATCCCTCGGAACACTGGCTTACTCCAGCCCTGCGTTCCAAGGCCAGAAGATGAAGGGCTATGATGTGAACCCGAGGGCTCCCTCATAGTTACCTTACAGAGGCCTCACTACCCATTTGGGATTTTGAACTGGGAGAAACGTGGTGCCGTTGTGGTCTCTATAATAGGTTTGCCTGTGCGCTTTTAAGCTTGGTTCCCATGCTAACACTAATAAAGGGTGGCATAGAAACCCCTGATAATCACAAAGAGCCCCTCCCTTACACGTGGGTGGCTGATGCAAGGCCTCTGTCATAAAGGCCAGCGTTACCCAGGCACAGCCATGCGTATCCAGTGACTCTGCCACACCTGGAGTCTGTCTCTCTGGCCCTGCCTCTTATTTCTGTGGCTGGCTTTTCCTTTTCTGGAGAAAGAAGGACACGAGATTGAAACAGAGTTAGCAAGTAAAAACATAGGACAACCAATTAAAATTTAATTTCAGGATTGGGGAAAGCCCCGCAGTCGCTGCTGTTTTTTGTTTATTTGATTAGTTCGTGTTGTTTTCCTTGGGGTCCTGGTTTGGTTTTGTTTTTGAGACGGAGTATCACATATCCGCAGTTGGTGTAGAACGTCCTCACCTCCCGGGTGCTGTCCACCACTATGACTTTGGTTTTATGTTGTACTTGGATCAAATCCCAGGGCTTCAACGGTACTAGGCAAGCATTCTACCAACTACGCTATATCCCCAGCTCCAAAACCCGCAATTTCTTTTTTAAGTACAAGCTGTGTCCTAGTATCCAAAATTCGAAGTTATGTTGTCAGCCCTACCTTAAGACAGTTAGAAGCTGATCAGACAAGCTTCTAGGAGAGCACTGGAGGCATCTATCTATCTATCTATCTATCTATCTATCTATCTATCTATCTATATGCAATAAAGTTTAACAAATCATGCCCGACTCTTGTCCCACCTTCAACACGTCTGCCACCACAGGCTCAGGACCAGAGAAATCCACTGCTGTGAAATTCCCCTCCATTCTGCTGCAACACAATACTGACTCCTTAAACCCATCACCATTTTCCCTGTCCCCCAAGCCTCCCAGAACTGGCACATTCCCTGGGGAGCTTCAGGTTCGTGGGGAGGCTGAGGCATCAGTGAACCCCTGTGGGTTGGGGGAGGGGGCTTGGAGAGTCCAGTGCATTATGATGTTGGAGTCGTGACTCCCTTTCTATGGAAACCTGTCAGTAGACTTTGTCTCTTGAATTAAGGGTATGTAGTCCTCTTGGGTAGTGATGGTCTGGGGGGAATGGAAAGCGAATGGGGAGCTTATGGTATCGGATGATATTAGAAACAGGGGTTCCCAGTTGGCAGGACATGTGATAAGGGGTATCGGTTCTGAGACCATTAAGACATCTGCTATCTGTAAGATAGCATTGTTTGGTCTGAGAAATCCAAAGGGAAAAGGTCAGGGTGGGGGAGCAGCAGAATCTGGGGTTATAAATGTAAATTTGCGAGGCTCAGCTTCTGTTTCATCTCTCGTTTGCTCTCAATCTCAGTGCGACCCTTCTTCACAGGAACAGAGCCCTGGTTTTATAATGCGTTTAACAATGTTTGATTGTAAAGCCTTTTGATTCTCATTTCTTTGAATGTGTTGCTTTAGTTGAGAAAAAGAAACATTTCTTGCCAGATGTGGTGGTTCAGGCACCTGATCTCAGCACTCAGGAACCAGAGGCAGGTAGATCTCTGGGAATTTAAGGTTCTAGTCCGGCCAGGGCTACATAGTGAGACCATGACGTGGGGAGGAGGGTGAAGAAAACTCAGGTCCTGGATTTGTTTTTTTTTTTCTCCTAGCTTCTCCACTTTTTTTTTCAATTTTTTTTATTAGTTTCTTCATTTACATTTCATTTTGTTTTTTGTCATTGTTGTTTTGAGACAGGGTTCTAGAGAGAATATATCTTTTATATTTTATGGATGCTTTGCCTGTCAATTTAAAAGCCTATGGCCTATGGCTTAGGCAGGAAATAAAGGTGGGGCATCTGGGAGGAGAAAGGGTTCTGGGATAGAGCCAGGTGGGAAGATTTCCTGGGAAGGTGTGAGGTGACAGATGCATGTTACCTGAGCACAGGTAACCAGCCACATGCCAGAAAGTAGGTTAAAATAAATGGGTTGTTTTAAGTTAGATCTAGTCAAAGAAGAGTCCATCTGTATGGCCAATGTATTTGTAAATATATTTTGAGTCTGAGTCTAATTTCTGAGAGCTTGAGGCTGGGAGACAGAACCAGGCCTAACCTCGACACAGGGTTTCTCTATGTAGTCCTGGCTGTTCTGGAACTCACTATGTAGACTAGGTTGGCCGAGAAGTCCCAGAAATCTACCTGCTTCTGTCTCCCAAGTAATGAGATTAAAACCATGTGCCATAACTCTTAGCCTCACTTGCAACTCTTAAAAAGTTTTTATTTATTTATTTATCTTATGTCTATGAGTGTTCCACCTGTATGTACACCTGCGTGCTAGAAGAGGGCAGAGAGCATCAGATCCCATTGTAGATAGTTGTGAGCCACCATGTGGTTGCTGGGAATTGAACTCAGGACCTCTGGAAGAGCAGTCAGTGCTCTTAACCACTGAGCCATCTCTCCACCTCCCGCCCCCTGACTTTTAAAAAAGATTTATTTATTATATATACAGCATCCTATCTCCATGCATCCCTGCATCCCTGCATCCCACAAGAGGGCACCGGATATCACTGTGGATGGCTGTGAGCTATGATATGGTTTCTAGGAATTGAAGTCAGAACCTCTGAAAGAGCACTCATCTTAAGTCAGTGCTCTTAACCTCTGAGCCGTCTCTCCAACCTGCTTACAACTCTTGAAGAGGGCCCAAGTTGAATTCCCAGAACCCACACGGCGATTCCATGGAATCTGATCCCTTCTTCTGACCTCTCACAGGTACCAGGCATGCATGTGGTGCACATACATACACGCAGGCAAAATGCTCAAACACATGAAACAAATCTAAGCAAAGACGTTTTCCTCTGACAAACACTCATTCCTTCCTTTGCAACTTGCTGTTCTTCCATCTTTCTCAGTTCCCTTAGTTTCCAGTCTAATATCAATCAGACTGTGAGGTTCAAATATTCTCTCCCCTTTTCCCCAGGTTCTGTACTCCGAGATGAGTAGGAAGAGCTGGAAGCTTACTAAGGCTTCGCCCTCACCTAGACTTATTCCTGAGTGGAAGAATTTGAAATCCGCCATCCATGATATCTTGAAGGGCAGTGAGGTGATTTGTGGGAAAGCTATGCATGTGGTGGGCCTGAATGAATGATCTCTTGCTGCCCTGGGAGGATGGGGCTTGGGTAGGACATGAAAGCTTGGGATAGCTGAACAACTTCTGTGTTGGAACAATAGCATTAAGGGGCTGGAAAGATGGCCCAGCAGTTAAGAACATGTACTGCTCTTCCAGAGGACTGGAGTCCAGTTCCCAGAACCCATGCCAAATGGCTCCAAATTACCTGCAGTTCCATCTCAAAGACGTCCAACACGTCTGGTGCATACATGCACCTATTAACACACAGAGAAGCAGTATAATCCACTGGTGGACAGTCTTGACCTTGTTCAATGGATGAATCATGGCTTCATACGTGAAGGCACCCACAATACATGTGGCATGCACACATACATGTAATTTTGTTATTAAAGACAGGGTTTGTCTGTGTAGCCCTGGTTGTCCTGGAACTTGCTCTGTAGACCAGGCTGGCCTCAAGGTGCAGATCCACCTGCCTCTGCCTCCCAAGTGCTGGATTAAAGGCACGTGCCAGCATGCGATTAATTTAAAAGATTTAATAAAAATAGATCTTTAAAAAAGATGAGCTTATTAAGCTCTACATGGTGGGGCTTACCTGTCACCCCACTACTTGGGAGGCTGGTGTAGGATGGTTAGAAGCTCAAGAATGACCTGGGCTTCCTTGTGAGACTCTGCTTCAAAACATCCAGACAGGGCTGGGGAGGTGACTCAGTGGATAAGAGTATTGCTACTCTGCTAGAGGAACCAGGTTTGGATCCCAGGACCCAGATGGCTCACAACTGTGTATAACTCCAGCTCCAGAGGATTACGCCCTCTTCTGGCCTTTCTGGGTACTGCACACAAGTGTGGCACATGCATACAGGCAGACGAACCCCATGTGTATGAAATAAAAATAAATATTTTTAAAGTAAGAAGAGGGTCCAGCTGAGCCATAGAGCACGTATCTCGAATTCCCTGTAGAGTGGCTAGAGATGCAGGAGGCCTTAGATCCCACCTTTAGTATTGAAAATCAAATGCAAACAAAACCATGAAACTATCCCAACAACCATTCTCAACTAATCCCACAGTGTGTCTTCAATGAGCAAGTGCCAGCTGATTTTTCTCACGTCCTGATACTCTTTACTTTCAGGTTTACGAAGAAGTCAAGAAAAATGTGTCTGTCCTGAGTGACATGCCCCAGATTCTACACCACGAGTCTTATCATTTACAGAAAACGCCTTTCGTGAGCTTCTACTCGCTGGACACCAACTACGTTGTCGCCTTTAACTGGTTGGAACACCACGAGAAACAGACACATGTAAAGCTATTTAATTTTTTTTATACTTTTATTAGGTATTTTCCTCATTTACATTTCTAATACTATCCCAAAAGTTCCCCATACCCTCCCCCCACCACTCCCCTACCCACCCATTCCCACTTTTTGGCCCTGGCATTCCCCTGTACTGGGGCATATAAAGTTTGCAAGTCCAATGGGCCTCTCTTTCCAGTGATGGCCGACTAGGCCATCTTTTGATACATATGCAGCTAGGCTATTTAATTTTTTGCCTCTTCCTTTATAACGCAGCGCATAGGTCCTGTATCTAAAATGTCCTTGTTTCAGAATGAGATTCTGAATAAATTCATGTTATATTTCATCCATCCATCCATCCATCCATCCATCCAACCATCCATTCATTTATTCATCAAGTCAGGGTCTTTCTATATTTCTCACTTCAGACTCACTATGTAGTACAAGCTATACATACTGGGTGCAGGGACCACAGACCCACACACAACCCAGAAAATTAGTTTATTTTAATACCTGGCTCCATGTTCCAGATTGATCTAGATTAGTGACTCTTTTACACTGGTAACTCTCAGGCCCAAAGAATACATATTCACTCTTAAGTGGGCTGAAGGCCGACAAAAAAGGTCTTGAATCCAGGGCTTCTACCATAAATCCAGTGCCTAGTACTATGAAACCCCTAAAGCCAAATCCTTCCTTTGTCTACAAGAGGAGCCAGCCAGGCTTTTCCTTACAGCACATTCCCGGGAGATGCTTTGCTCCATGACCAAACTCTGCATTTTTCCATCCTCTTCTAGGCAGTCCTGTGGACCGAGGGGAAAGGCATAAAAGAGAAAAGGAAGGTCACGAAGATGAAATATCCCATGATGGATGATGTCCCGCCCATCACGGCGATGGTCCATGTGGCATCCTATTGCCTGTTAGTAGCTTATTGTGACGATATGCGCCTGAGGCTCTTTGGAGACCACCACCAGGAGTTCATAGCCCTGAGTACGGTGCCCTGTCATTTCTTCATCAGTTGTCTCTGCTATGACTCAGAAACTGAGGTGCTCTCTTCTGGTACTTTGGGAGCTGTGGTTACCTGGTTCATTGTAGCAAACGGCAAAGGCCTCCAGATGGCTCACAGAGTGGCCGTGAGTGGCCATGAGATGGTACAGGACTTGTACATGAGCACGAGCATGGGCTCCCTGGTAGCTTTGTGTGAGAGTGTAGTGAGAGTTTTTACTCACAATGCTCAAGGCCAGCTTAAAGAAGTGAAGACATTCACTCTCCGATCCGGTGGCTTCTCCCTTACCTGCTCCTGTGGCTGTGTGCCACAGAACACCTTCTATGCTGGAAACAAGAATGGAGAGGTCTACGCTTGGAATTTAGATGACAGTAAATTTCTCAATAGTTTCATGGCCCACCCCTCATCTGTGATATCCATCTACAGTCGGCCTGAGACCTACACCTTGTTCACGGCAGGCAGCGATGGCATGTTGAAGGAGTGGAACCTCACCTCTGGGAACTTGTTGAGGCAGCTTATTGTTGGCACAGATCTGCAGCAGCTGCAGTTTATTGACAGCAGCACGTTTTTCTGCCAGAACACGTCTAGTTTCTCCTTGTACTTACTGCCCCACTTTTACAATCTCTTCAACATCTGTGGCTCTGCCCCCCAGAAGATACAACGGGTCTTTTGTGGCCATAACTGTACTCGTATCCTGTGTGCCACAGAGGACAGTTTACTGCGCTTCCTGTCTCCAGTAACCGGGGACCTCCTCATTGTCACCTGGCCCCTGCTGGCCATGGATCAGGCTGTGGCTTGGGCCTATCACTCAGAGAGAGAGGAGCTCTTTGTGGCAATCGGCAGCTCGGAGCTGCTAGTGTTTGATGCCACACGTTCCCCATGTCCAGCCAAATATCTCTTGTGCACTTCAGAAAATTACAAAGACAAAATAAAATGCCTGGCTTATGGCGTGTCTCATCTGGTCGGCAGTAAAAAGGGGCTGATGTTCTGTGGGTACGAGAGCGGCATTGTGAGAATTCTATCCCAGGACTGTTCTACCAGGACAGAGAAGACTATTCACTCTGGGGCAGTGTTGGCGTTGTGTACACCGGAGGGTTCTGAAGAGAGTTCCTTGGTGTGTTCCTATGGTAAGGACAACTACATACGCCTCACAAAGGTGGTGCATGCAGAGAGGAGAATGGACCTGCAGCCCATGACTGAAATTGTCTGTGTGTGTCCCTTAAAACATGTGGTGCTCCTGCCAGGTTCTGTGGGTGCCATAACTGAACACTCCTGCTGGTTTCTCTGGCATTATCAAGATTCTACAAAGGCAGCGCTGTCGTCTAATACCATGGTGAGACACACGAACTCCCTGCATGAATGTGCTATCACTTCATTTGATGTCTGCCTCTCCCTGAAACTCTTTGTCACGGGAGCCACGGATGGATCAGTCAGGGTCTGGGACTTCCGTGGGAAACTCATAGCTCAGTTTGAATCTGAACTGCATTTTAGTTCACCCTGCTTCGCCAATAGTCGAGGTGACCTGCTCTTGACTTTCGACCAAAGCATCTACATAGTGTCCTGCCTAAAGCTGCTCCCCTTCAGTTACCTGATAAACCTAAACACTTTTACCTTCGAAGAAGATACGATAGAGACCCCAAGGCCCTTCCTTCCCAGCTTCTTCTTTCTGTTTGAATTGATATTTGTACCCAAATTCATGTACATGGAACAAAATGTTCAAGAGCTCCAGGGGCTAGAGACTCTTATCAACAAACGGGCCATTGCTTTTGATGACATTGTGCCTCATGTTGTAGAGGAGGGCAGACATACATCCACCACATCGCAAGAGAGAACTAGGTTGTACTTTGAGCAGGAAAAATTTGTTGATTTCTCCATATCTGACTCCAAGATAAAGTACTCCGATGCCGTCCCTGCTCAGTTAAAGGTACCTGCCTGGGATGGGCTGAACCCCTACCGATTACTCCAAGACTTCTTTGGCAAAGGGCAGAAATGGCCCTTCGCTCCAGATTGCTACATTCCTAACTCAGTGATCCGTGCCCGCCTTTGGCCTGATGGTACCCCAGTCTTCCTGCGCTATGATCTGTGTTTATCGTATGAAGAGGTGGCTGAGGAGGTACCTGAACCATTGAGACTCCACCCAGCGCCATCCCTGAGTCCAGACGATATGGAAATGCAAACTAGAAAACTGAAGGATGTATACCAGGAGCAGAAAAGAGAATCCTATGGCATTCTTGAAAGGATGTCCGATAAAAGCTGGATGGGAAAGAAATTTAG